>NW_019641689.1:441634-900326 GCF_000599845.2 Trichogramma pretiosum
ATATACGCGAAAACGCGAGACTTCCTCGTGAAAATCATCGCTTAGAATTATTTACAAGCGGGTGCAGTTGGTCGGCGACCTGGTGCAATCATATACGCGAAAACGCGAGACTTCCTCGTGAAAATCATCGTCTGGAATTATTTACCAGCGGGTGCAGTTGGTCGGCGACTTGGTGCAGCAATATACTCGAAAATTTTCATACTTCCTCACGAGTAGCATTGTCTGGAACAATTTATAAGCTGGGGCCACGAGGCAGCGACCTTCCGTGATATTTTAATTAAAAGTATTAGAAGAAATCTTTCCCACGCTCGCTGTAGCGATAATTTAATATATAATTTTAATAATTTATTTTTTTGACATAACTAAACCATATTCTTATACATCAATGTTTTCTATCTATTAAAACCTTTATTTTGTGTATATTTCAAATAGTCGATTTTAAATCAAATTTCAAATTTCGCGCGCGTTTCCGTTCGCAGCGTTCCGTTCTGCAGTCACTTTTGTGAACCCTGGTGTGCATCACATCGGTCGCGCGCGCTCCAGAGTGCGTATACGGCTCGACGCTGGCGGTGGCGGCAAACAGGTAAGCGAGCGAGCGAGCAGCTCCGCACGCTTCTCTCTCTCTCTCTCTCTCTGAGTCGCGCGCGAAGGTGAGCGAGAAAGAGAAAGAGCCCGAAAGAGGTAGAGAGAAAACGAACGGTGGCTCGCTCGCTCGGGCTTATACATACACACGCGCACGTATCCATATACATGTATACGCGTAGGTAAGCGCATATAAGCGTGGACGCGCGTGCCGCGGCACGTGTCGCGCGCGTGTCCGGTTTCTCCTACTCTGCAGCTACCTTTTGGACTCTACGGACTCGCCGAGTCGATACACACAACCGAACTGCGTGCGAGTGCATATTAGCGATCGAGCTTTTTCAATCGGACCGCGGCTCGAAAGAGAGAGAGAGAGAGAGAGAGAGAGAGAGAGGTGCATTTCGAGTACTATCGAAAGCTCGAGCCGTTAATATTCCTCTTGGCTCGCCGTTCGATACGGTACGGCTAGTCTAATTGCACTTGGCCCTTGTACACGCACTCGATACTCGGGCACGTTCCACAGGTTGTAGCGCGGCTCGCGTCGAGTGGTCGCGCGACTGCAGCGTGCTTCGAGCCGAGCAAAAAGTCAATCTCGATCGCTCGCTCGAGTCGGGAATCACCTGCGAACGAGAAGAGCGAATGTAAGAGAGAAACGGGAACGAAGCAAGAGCTGCCGAAAAACACAGCTGCCACCTGTGGAAAAATCGGAGCTCTTCGGTCCGACGCATGTTACGTTATGTTATATCGCAAGCCGCTGCTGCTGCTGCTGTTGTATGCAAGCAACACATGCTGCGCGCCTGCACACTCTTATACGCGTTGCATATAGCGGGGCTCGAGTCAAAAAGTACATTACGACGTTGAGGTGTTTGGAGGAAAACGAGCGAGGCTGCCTGGGACTTGTGTACTTTCGGCATCGAGCCTGCGTATGTTTCGCGATCGGTCGTGCAGCAGCGCCATCGCACTGGAACTCGTGCTATGCCTCGCAGCCCTCGCGGCAACGACGACGATTTAGAGGCGTTATGTGGAAGAAGAAGAGGAGACGCTCGTCGTGTTAAAGTCTCGTTTTCGGCCGACGTGCTCCAAGTTCGTCCAGATGTCTGCGTGGCAAAGCCTATAATAATAATCATGACGACGACGATGATAATAATAATAATAATCGAGCCTGGGCAAGGGCTGAGTCGACGCGTGATGCATACATAGGATATATAGAGGATATAATATGCGGCGCACACTAGGTTCCTATAGCAGCTCGAGTTGGCCACGCGAATCCGCACGCGCTGCGATTCTTCGGCTCGTGCAGCACAGGTGGTGGTGCTGGTGCTGGTGGCGGCTTTTCGTGTCGACAATCGACGTGTGGCTCGTGTGCGACATCTGCGCGCAGCTCATTGTGAGAGCTCTGCTCTCTTTTTCTCTTTCTTTCTCTCTCTCTCTCTCTCTCTCTCTCTCTCGTGCACACCTATGCTCCTATATATTCATTCCTGCACACATACGCGTGCGTCCATGAATAAGTCTACCTGCTCTCTTGCACTATGCTTTATATACAAGCGCTATGATTGTACCTGCCGAAACTATGAGCGAGCCGGAGCTCTGGCGCTTATCGAACTCTGGCGATAAAATTACTCCGGTTTACGCGCTATGACGCGTATTTTATAATGTACACGATCTCGCGTCGACGGGAGGTCAAGTTCTTGGCTCTTCGGGCCCGCTCCGCGTTACTCGCAGCTTGTGTTGTTGTCGGTCGCGTTGCGGCCAAAGACTCGACGTCGTTTAAAAATGTCCGCGAGGCATCGACATCTGCCGCAGCAACGACCGACGACTACCTGTGTCGCGCGCGCGCGTAATTTTTGGCTCTTTTTTTCGACCAACGAGCCATATGCCGCTGCGGTCTCTCCGCTGTACCGATAATTTGTCAAGACCGTCCTGCCAAAGCAATCGCAATCGCATCCCGAGTTCGTCGCCCCTGCCTACGTGCGCCATTCTCTCGGTAAGAAAATCTTGCGCCATCGTATAAAAAATCTAATACAGTTTGGCAAAATAACAACACTAATGTAGAGCATTTTTTGACAATTTTAAACTAGAAACATCGATCGATCCTCTGAATTTGAGCCAAGTGGAAAATTGGTGAATTCGTCTAAGAGTGAATTATTGCTGTAAAATAAAGTATTCAACATATGATCAATGTTAAAATTCCAAGTCGCTTCAGAGAAGAAGGCGTAAGTTCGCGAGTGCCATTATTCCGAAAAAGTTATTTTAAGCCCACGACATCAAAGCCTGCAAAGAAAGAAAGACAGAGAAAGAGAGCCTACAGTTACATTTACTCATATCGTATAAACGATACATATATTTTCGACTTGGGCCAATGGCAGTATTAGATATATCGTGACGTAGAACAGCTCTCAAGAGCCTATACGGGCTTTTAGGGTGCGCGTGAGCGGCTTCGTCTCGACGTTCAAGGCCGATTTCTTTGTTGATGAATGTGTGAGAGAGTAATTTCGTCGGATGAAATTTTGGTCAGTTACATAAATGCGATACGATAGCAGGATAGATTGCTGCGTGTATAAAGATAACTGCATTGGAATAGGACTCTATGCATTTAGTATGTCTGTGCAAGTACATAAAATGCGTCGAGAATTATGTAGAGCTCTTCAATGATTTCACCATATGTTCTGAAGAATGCGACTAACGCAATGTCTGCTCTTTTCTCATTTTTCATGTAAAAAAATATCAGTAGCAATAAAAATAAAAACATCATTTTGACTGTTTTCTATTTTTTAAAAGAAATATTGCTTCATAAAAGCTGAGTGGCATTTAAAGAAATAATTTCTTTGACGATTAATGCATTTAATATTGAATCGTGCCATGTCCACTGTTAAATATTCAAAATATAATTTAGAATAAGGAATACACGGATAAGTGGAGTTTGAAACTTCGAACAAGTGGTTGCATGTAGTATGACACATTTTCATCAACAAATGATATTTTTCGAATAAAATGAACGAAATCGAGAATAGCAAAGCATAGTCGCTCGACACGATTCTCGACTACGCTAGAGTTTTAAAAAGTGCGTGTATACGTGCGTGCGCCTTTGGCAGCGAGCGTCGAGTGATGGAGCACAAAATGTCTTACAGCATGTATAATATATGAATAAAAGAGTGAGCTAGCGAGAAAATCATGCAGCAGCAGCAGCAGCAGCGAGCGTAAGCTACGAAAAAGGATCCTCTTTTATATATTATAGAGAGATAGACTTTTTATACATAAAGATACGGTGGTGGTTGTGTATAGCTGGTAGCTCTCTTGCTCCTTGTCTCTCGCTACTTTACTCGTCCGTATTTAGCGGAACGAGAGGGAGAGAGAGAGAGAGAGAGAGAGAGAGAGAGAAAGAAGGGATCCGGCGAACGAGGGGAAGCAAAGGAAAAAAAGAGAGAAGTGGCGAGAACGAGAACGTTATACGGAGGCTGGTCTGTATAGTGTATACTACGCTCGAGACTCGGATCGAGAGAAAGAGAGAGAGAGAAAGAGAAGCAAGCCTGAGTGAGAGAGGCGAGAGGGGGCAAAGGGGGTGGAAGCAGATGCTCGTCGGACTTGTATGTTAGGATATAAGATAAATACAAACAGACACGTATGCTCTTTCTTTTGCTTTTATAAGTGATGCGTATGTATATAGCTATAGAGCCGGCAAGTTTCTGTGTATTATATACATACACACACGCGCGCGCACACATCGGAAACTCGAGGCCCTGTAGCAGCTCTCGCGCACGATATTATACATCGTATATATGGTAGGCCTCTGCCTGCGTGCAGCTCGTACACGTATACACGCACTCGTATAACATATAATATGTTTGTGTGTAATATACACATACACATGCACAGCAGCAACGAAACGAGGCCCGCAGTACAAAAATATTTACTGCGAGCCTATATAGCAGCGTATGTACGAAGAACGTGAACTTGCTGCTGCTGTTGCGCACCAAGTGCATGAATTTCTCCACAGTCCACACACACGCTTTGGATTCACTGCACCGCTGCTGCTGCTGCTACCACTGCACTTCTTCTTCCGCAATTTCCTTGGTAAGCTGCCAAAAGATGATATATCTCCGAGCCAGAGGAAGGAGGCACATTTTGCCCATAGCGAGGAGATAATAAAATATTTCGATTTGAAATATCTTTGTTTTATTCGCTGTTCGTTGTCCGACAGAGAACGAAACCTCTCGATGCTGCACAACGCGGGGCCTAGCTCGTCGAGGGAAATATGTCATAATCACGTATTTGGGCTTTGGATTTTGAACGACGATGCCTATGTATGTATGCGCATCGTTGCTCGAGGCATTGTTCGGGTATATGATTTGTCGCGCGGGCGGACAAAAAAAATGAAATATATAACGAGAGAGTCGCGAACGAGTCCATCATAATTAAGTGGGTAAAATTAAAAGGCGAACGATCGATGGGTTGCGTTATAGTATAGTAGTGGTAGTAGGGCTTCGTTAACGCCACGGCCCAATATAAACGAATCAAGGCAATTAATCTTTTTTTGCTCTCGCGAGAGAGCAGCGAAAGATGAATTATTGCCTCGTGTATATTATACTATAGGTACATTAAGGTAGCAGCCCCGGTCCACGGAGCGATCTCGATTCATTCGTTTTTTTTTATTATTGCCTGTTTGCCTCTCTCGCTCGCGAGTAATTGTATTTTTCTCGAGGCGCACGCTGTATTATATATAAAAATGACTCGGCTCGAAGCACAATGTAATATCTACATACACGAGTATATAGAGCAGAGTGTGCGTGTGCGCCCCGCGCATATATATACCTATACACAAGCTCGACAAAGGCAGTTAGCTGAAAAGGAGCCGAGGTGCTGCAGAAGAGAGCAGCAGCAGAAAAGCATCGGTCTTGGATGCAGCAGCAGCAGCAGCAGCAGGCCCAAAGTCGAGAATCCGTGCAAATACGCTGCCTGACTGGCCTGCGAGCCGAGGTGCACCTGATACGACGCACCTGCTCTTTCTGTCTCTCGCTCCAGCTCCTTCTCTCTCTCGCGCATAGCGGTATAATACGAACTAGCGGACTGTGCACTCGCAGCAGCAGCAGCAGCAGCTCTGCTTTAATCACTGCAACGCATATGAGCCGCAGTGCCGATCGAGCGTGATGCGCTTCGCAGGTACAAGATATGTAACGTGAAATTCAAGTAAATTAACTTTTAGGGGTCTTAGCTGTATTAGCTGCTGACTCAACGAAAGCTCCCTATATCCTTTTCTCTATGCATTTTTTGTACCAAGTTTGAGTTTCTCAACATCAAAACAGAATTCAAAAATTATGAATTCTCACGGATGACGGACTCGAGCAGGTTGTTGTAGTCTTTCTTACGGGATATAAGAAAAAGGATGCCATCGTATGATTGTTGAACACTTTGAGTCAAAACTAATTGAATTCCTGAAAAACGCTGAAAAGCGAGTCAAAAAAATCTATATCTATATAATAAAGCGGTATGTATGTGTGAAGGTGCAGCATTAATTCGGAGTCTCGTCTTGTCGTTTCGAATTGTTTCGCTGCTTTGGTATAGCAGCAGCATCAGCGAGCTGATGTCTCGATATCTGCACGAGCTATAAAGCAGAGGAGGCCCCAAGAAGCTCGAGTTTGGAGTTCGAGAAAGAGAGAGAGAGAGAGAGAGAGAGACAGCGCGAAACGAGGCAGGTGTGCGCCGCGGCTCGATGCAATGACACTCCCTCGGGCTCCCTCGATTCCTGCCAAGCTACACACATATATACGCTCGCTTATAAACAGAGAGGAAGAGAGAGAAAGCCTCGCTCGCATCTCGTCTTCGCACGATGCCACTGCTACTCGGACACGACTCGCATTAATTCCGAGTCGACTTTCGGCCAGTGGCAGTTCTGGCAAGAAAATCAAGCAGCACAGGCCGGCGCATCTTTCGCTTGGCTCGTTCATTGTCATCGTCGTTCGTAATACTCATAAGAATTGCATGGCGTAACTGGTTTCGCGCCTCCTCTTCGATTCGAGGTTACGTTTTCCTATTTTACTGCAAATATGAGTATGCGAATGTATTGACGCGCGCGTGCATAGTGCAGGAGCGAGTTCATCGACACAATTCACCAGCCAATTGTCACAAATCTATGCGATGCATCTTCATTTTTTAGCGTGTCCATATTAAAGTACTACATGTATTCATGCACTACTATAAAAACAATCAATGGAAACAGAAAATAAAGGCGTTGCTTATTACAAAAACGTTTAAATAACAAATCCGAGTCAAATTTCGTAGCTGATAGTCATTCATCGATTTAAATCGCTTTTAATTACGCTCCTATAATTATTGGATACACGCAGCTTTTGGCTTCGACGGCGAGTTTTCATTCACTTGTAACAAATGTCAACGAGGCAATGCCAAGATACACTTTTCACTGTGACATCGACACACCCCAGTCGTGCAAGCCCCGAAAAGTCAGTCGCTGCCGACGTTACGCAGCGAGCTAGGTTAGAAACCGTCGAGAGTCGCGGAAAATTTTAATGATCCTGACTCGAAGAGGTTGTCCGGTGTCAAGTGCGTTACAGGCTGCGAACCTGTTTACAATCATAAATAGAGAATAAGGAGCAGCAGCCACGAGAAGCTCTATGTAAAGCAGCAGATGTCAAACAAACATTGGCTTTACTTATATATAGTGGAGCAGCTGAGCCGAATGAAACATCGTTGCGGCACAACAGAGACTAGTTAAAGAAAACTCGGATCGGTTTGATTCGAACGAAAGACGAGATCCGTCAGTTTTGACACATTAATCAAGCCGTGCATTACATCATAGACAGTTGTATCGGCTCGTGGGCGCGAAAGCTCATGATCGTGTGTGCAGAAAAGCACGCGATGCTTGTCACTCGGAGAGCTCGAGCGAGAGGCAGCACCGTCCAAGCTCGAACGAAGCGACTGGTGCCAACGAACCAAAACACACGGGGGGCTGTGACGAAGAGCTTCAAAGCTCTCTCCGACCATCGGACTTTCGGCAGCGGTGAACTTTGCCCCGTTGTATAAAAGCCCAAGCCGTCTGTCGCGTCAAAATAGTAAACACACGAGCGCGCCGAACAACGAACAAAGTAGTAGGAGAGAGAGCGCGAAAAAGAGCGCGCGGAGAGAGAGACAGAAAGAGAAAGCTCGGTCGTGTTGCAGAAACGCCGCTGCACTGCAGAACACACGCGACTCGCGGGACAAGTCGTCGACGGTCGTCCGTCTTCGCGTCGCGCCTTCTAGTCTACTGATCAGTGTAATGCTCTGGGCCATGACTTACCGCTCTGCTTATTGGCGATTTTGTTGAAGCAGTTCTGAAAGACCTCGTAGAGATGCAGCGGCTCGTCGTCACTAGCCGCCATGTTTCCCCGACCGAAGCTTCCAACTGTTCGAGTCGAGGCTCTGGCACACTGCGTGCGGGAAATATAATCGGCCGCCTGCAATTCTACAATTCAAGTACACACTGACACTGCTGCTGCTGCTGCTGCTGCGGCCTCGTGTGCTTCAGCGAGTCGACCGCTCCGGGCTCGCGAGAGCAGCACCGACCAACAAAGACGCGCTATATGCGATGCGAGCAACCCCAAATAATAGCAGTCCTTGCGACGCTTGCGAGAACTGCAGACTGCACCCTGCAGCCTCCCCATTTGGTACGCAGCATCAGCAGCAGTGTAGAAGTAGTAGTAGTAGTAGTAGTAGTAGTTTATCTGAGCGATTTTGCACGTTGCAGCCGCTCAAAGCGCTTGTTCTCCTCGTGCGCGGCTAATATAGCCTGGTATTTACCAATTTCCATTTTATTGGCATTGGCCTTTCGGCTCTCGCTCGCGCACTGGCCACCTAACGACATCTTACGTCATAATTGACAATTATCGGCTCACTCGCACTTCTAAGCCGAATGGCGAGCACTGAACTCACTAAATAGTCGGGACAACATCAATTACGCTCCTTATAAATATTTTTAATAAAAACATTCATGTACAATTCGGTAACAAAACCATTTTATATTATTACAAATTTTTACGTGAGTGTATTGTTCGCGTACAAAACCATACAATTGAAACGTACAATCATTTTTCTGTGACGACAATTTTTTCATTACAATATCTACAATTAGCTCAAAAATGTGATTTCAATGTGTTTTTTAAGCACATATCTTTTTAAAAATTCCAATCGTGAAGTAGAGTACTTTTTTCTTCATTTTTGTACATTCTATTCTCTATGAAAAATATAAATAGTGTATTTTTTCTGTGAAATATATAAATTCATTGGTTTTTATTATAATATAATATATTATAAAAATTTATAAACAGCATGAAAACATATGCAGACTTTAATTTGTGAAATATTTTAATGATTGATAAAAATATTTCATATTTGCAGTAAAAATTGAATACAGCAAAAATTAAGTACAGCTTATTTTTGCCACTATAAGTTGATTTGTCATTGTGTCATTCGATACACGCTAATTATCACGTGACACTCTAATTAATAAGTATATACTATATTTCTACATAACAACAAAATAAATTACAAATTTAATATTCTGAACTACTTTTAAAAGTACAAAATAATATTGAGTATAGTTGGCAATGTTAAAAATTATTATACTTTCAGTATTAATCTTGAGAAAAATGTTTGAAAGTCTTAAAGCTTTTTTGTAACACAAAATTCATATCGAAATGGAAAATTTAGTAAAAAATTGATTCGTTTGTTGCATTTGGAAAATTATATAGACTGTTACTCATAAAAAGCTCATAAATTAAAAAAAAAGCTAAGTAATGCTCTTTTATATTAAAAGCAACGAGTGACAGAATCTGATAAAACTTCAAGCTCTAGCGAAATCTGAATTTTGTGGAACTGGATGTGAAATGTCTTCATAATCTTGTCTTCCAAGACCTAATACATTAAATTAATTTAGTAAATTAATAAATAATCCCATTATATTTATATTATACATATTATTTTTGAGTTTCTGTACCCATTGGTGAACTGGTGAAGATTGTAGAAAGAGCTCCACCTCTAGCTTGACCAATTCGAAGCAAATATATAGTTGTTAAAACACGTGCAATCATGTTAATTATGACCATGCTGGCGCTAAACTTGATATATGAAGCTGTAAGATATAAAAGTCATATAATTAATCAGAAATTGATTTAAATGTAATAATTGAAAAAGTATTTACAGCCGCTAAAAGGTGAGTGAACAATCAAATTGATAAAGTCCAAAAACTCTGAAGTCACACTAATGAACAGAGCCTGCAAATAAAATAAATAAAATTTTTAATAACTTGAATGAGGTATTTTGTTTTCTAAAACTATAGATCTTAACATGAGTATCACAATCAAAAAGTGAAATATCACTTGTACTTACAAATTGAATAGGCTCATCTGACTCAGCACTATGGACTGCCCACAATAAACATAGGAAGTATAACAAGTTATAAAATATCATGGACTCTGAGTAGTATGTACTGTCTATGGACCTGTGAAAAAAAATTGCCACTTGATTAGTAATGCTATAAAATTGTTTGACATAAAGACATTTAAAATAGTCTTACCATGCAACAAGTAGAAAATGTATTGCAAAAATGGCCTGAAAAATAATCAAATAGTTATTATAAAATGAAAAGATGAATAAAAATATAAAATAGCGTTAATTTTCATCAAGTTTAAGGTGAGTTTGTAACAGTAAACATAGTGCATATAAAATCCCCACAAGTGGAATTTCTGATGCAAAGTAGCTAGGATGTGTTATGTAAAAAGTTGTTCATCTCGTGAACTAGTCATGCAACTTGTAACATGATGCTAGATATGTGGTTTGATATTATTATGGTCGCACAATAAGTTGGAGTGTCCACACGGAGAAAACCGATATAAATACTCAAATTTCAAAGGACGAAAAAAGTATTTATTTGTCAATAATATGAGCTGAACAGAAGGAGCGTAGCGTAAAATATTTGTAGCAATAATAATTTAGAATTGCTATGGATAAAAAGAATGAGTAAGACGCGACGATCGCGCGCTCGAATATCAGCGAAACGAGCGAGTTTTGTTTTTGAATCACGTAGCCGAGGTTGGCGTGTTCAAGGCATTCATTACATCGTTAAGTAGGCGTGTTGTATTTGCCTTTATTAAGTCTCTATCGGGTGGGCTATTAATATATAAGAGGTGCGAATGGTGCCTTACCTTTAAAGAAAAGTGCGAGACATTTCGCGTTACGTCCCTCATGGCGATTTCTGGATAAGACGCCGTCGTTGTTGCAGTCTAACTAAGACGAGATTGAAATATAGGCAAAAGGAGGCGATCAGCGCTCTGGACACACGATCGCAACTGCGGCGCAGGAGTGCACGTACTACGTATACGATATCGTGTTATTGTCGCGCGCTGCAGCAGCACGGGAGCACTGAAGGCAAATTATTCGCAGCAGTCAGTCGTTGGTCGTGCGCACATATAGACGTACAAGCCTACCTACTTGCAGTCTGCAACGCGGCGGAGCTGGAGCGGTGTCGTCGTGCGTGTGCGATCGGCTTCTGCTCGCGCGAGGTGTGTAGGTATATTAAACACGCACACATGCATGTAAACACATAAGAAACAACAACAACGAGCGGCTCACCGCGTGAACGTCACTTGCAGCGCAGCACGCATAATATCGGATATACGAGTCTATGGGCGCTCAGCTATACGTCCAGTGTCCAGTGTGTGAGACTGGGGCTGCTGCACTTGTATAGTCTCTTTCGTCGTCGCATTTAGCTATACCCACACCATACATATACTTACGTATATCGCACGTTGATGTGCAGCAGAGCTATAATACGTAACGCGCCGCGAGAGACTCTATGCAGCAGCGTTGCAGGCGGATTCGCATTTCGTCTATACCTATACTTGACCGCTACCTATGGATGTATGTATATGTGCTTGCGGAAAGCAAAGCCGTGTATGTATGGGAAATGCATAGGTGTGCGTTGGTGAACTACAAGTTGTATTTACCGACCGGCGACTGTAGCCGACTGATATATAGGGTTCCGCGCGCGCGTTCGCTTTGCATTGGCCGAGACTGCTGCCATCTGCAGACACGCTAATTCAATTATAATTACGATAAAACCTCACCTGCTCGAGCTGAACTCGCGTCAAGTTCACCTGTGTGTTGAACTTTGCTGTTTACGATATGTGCGCATCTTCCGACGAGCAGTAAGGGCGCAGCGACAAGTCTTCGGTCATCGTACGCTTAAGCGGCATGGCTTTATCTGCAGATTATACGAATGACGGGGCTGTTCGGAGCTATATTCCTACCTATAGCTCGCTTGCTTTATTTCATTTTCCTTTTTCTATCCAACTTTCGCCTATCGTGTTTCGCATTCGTCCAAGTTGATGAAAAAAGAAAATCAAAGTGACGTGCGAGCGACTGAACGAGTATAAAAGCAACTTTCGATCTCGCAATTGCGGTTCGTTTCCGTCTGAGAAAAATAGAGTAGGCGGAGAAAAGTTGCTGCTTGCGAATGAAATATAGGGACCACTTGAAAACTGTAAAAAGCTCGCGATTATGTATAAAAAAAGTTCAAACTTCTAGTCTCGGATCGCACCAAAAAATTTGATTGCCGGCAAATTTTTCAGCGCGCGACAATTGACCATCGAAACTATGGATTTGTGATAAACGTCAAAAAAGTTCATTAAATCGCAGTTAAAAAACGCGTAGGCTTGCAGTATCGTATAATTTATAAATAAATCGGTGTTCCAGCCAACTCGAGACGAAATGCGAATTCGTAACTCGATCCTCGAAGGTGTCTGTGTGCAAGCGCGCGTTCGAGTATACCTACAAACGTTACGGATCGTGTATGGGAGGTGTACGATATACAGTATACACGGGAGTACTTCGTCCTTGCGGCTTGGCGGCCTTGGCTCCTCGGCGCGTCCTCTCGCACAGGCCTCTGCCCTCTCGACTTGGCAGACGGCAATTCGGCGCGCGACTCGACTCTCTACGCCGCGCATCTGTGCAGTGCTTCTCATGACATGCTGCGTATTGCAGTTGGCTGTTGGGTGCGCGTCGCGTTGCACTGCACGCTGCATCGCCGGTGGCCCATCGTTTAGGCTCCTATACGTCTACGTCTCCTGCGACTCGGTGAAACGCGGCATAAACAAAGAATCTAATTCGAGCATGAACGCGCGTCGATCGACTATTATTCAAAGTATTCTACCAACCGGGCAGAAATTAATGGCTAGAGGATTTATCGCAGCTGCAGCGGACCGAGTGAGCCTGCATTACTGCTGCCTGTTGACAAGTGTCAGTTGATTGTCAAAGAGCTCACCGGCGAGTGCCATTTAAAGCTCATCGTGGCTTCGGTCAAATTTCTCGAACGAACTACCTCGAAGTAATCCAAAACGACTATTCAGACAAGCCCCGGCGTTTACTATACCAGAGTGCAGTGCAGAACAGCAAGTTCAGTCTGTAGCAGTTCGCAGTGGATGATCGAAGAGCGACTGCCACTAGCAGAGACGCGCCGACATAACCCTAAATTGGCATTTCGGAGTCGCCGAGGCCAAAGACGAATCGCGTACGAGGTCAGCCGCGGAGAGTCGGCTTTCACTGCAGGGATACTGAGGAGGTGTGCGGTGCAGCGAGTAAAATTACCGAAAAATTGCTTGACAGCGGCGTGTCGCGGTGTCGACTCGTTATCGTGTGTCGCGCGCATGTATGCAGGCCGATTACAGTGAACTCTCGGTGACGAGTGATGCGTCGCACGGATTTGTTTTTCGCTCGCATAGAGGGAAAACTAATACGAAAGAGACAAGGACTGCGCAGATAAGAAAGGAGTCGGGCAGTCCTCGAATCCAAGCCGCTGCTGGCCCGACTGCGTTCAGCGGGTCACATTTGCAGTTGGCCGCGCGCAGACAGACAACTAGACGAGTCAGTCTCTCTCTTTCTCTCTCTCTCTCTCTCTGGCTGGCTATGGAACGGAGCATTAGCCTACGCCTGCCGACTGCTAAACTCGATACTCTCGGCAGCGTGTCGTCGTTCGCGCCTATAACGTGCAGGGGCCGCGCAGCCGACGAATAGAATAGTCGCAGCCAGCCGCCGCCGAGGCAGTCGAGCAGCGAACCTCTCGCTGAATATACACGCACGCATAGTACAAGTTGTTGGTGTCGTAGCCGCCGCCACCACCGCCACTGCCCCCCGTGTGAGAGTGTGATTGTTGTATTTTGTGTGTTTATACGGTATGTAACTAGTTAGGCTGCACTTGTCCGCTCGGCAGCCCTGCTACGCATCCATCGAATTTGGCAGCTCGTCGCCGAGTGCTCCGTACGTATATATTTTATACGCACCCACGCATCGAGTCGGACAGACAGCGCACAAACGAGCATCTCGAGATCGCGACCGAGGAAGATTTTACACGCAGGCGATTGCGATATATTATCTAGTAGACGGAGAGTCGTGCGCGGGCCCCGATCCGCATCGAGCATGTGGAGCTCCGAGGCAGGTCTGCTCTGCTGTCTGTGTCTGGCGACGCTGCTGCTGACGCCCAGCACTCTCGGTGATGGTGAGTATTTTTATTATTATACGAGATCTCGTCTGTCCGCGACTCCGACTCCTTCGTCTGCTATATGCCAGTAAGCGCACTCTGTTTACCCTTATACGCCGCGTCCAGTCTCCCTTATTCTCCGTCTCGTTCGAGTGTGCAATTTGAACATTCGACATTTTAACGTTTCCGACTCGTTTTCTTATTCACTGCTTCGTTCGTCTGCATTTTTACGAGGCAGACTCGTCATTGGCACAGAGTCATCAATCAAGTATAATAAACATTAGCTGCATGCACGCACTTCGCACGACGCTATAATAAACTTTGGAGCGTATCTCGCGTTGCGACGAAGCTGATGCTGCACATTGACAGACACGTCGCACATCGTGCGCCTCGACCATTTCCATGTCTGGAGAATTTCGTGTTTTTCCAGTTTACCGGATAAATGCGGATAAATGCGAGAGAAGCAGTAGTGGCGAGAGTCCATTAAGAATGCGGGCCGTTGCTGCTGCTGCTGCTGTTGCTGCTCGTGATTTTCTATTATTGCCCGCGCTGGCAGCAGCAGACTGACTCTCCGACACTTTTTATATATTATACATCCTATATACACGCGATGCTTGCCATGGATAATATAATATAGCACTCGATCACCGAGAACGCGCCGTGCGCGGCTGTCGACGAGAATTTCTGATTTTTCAATACATTCATTGTATTGCTGCTGCCTGGCTCCGTGTACTTTTTTTCCAGTCATTTTCGTCTAGAAATGTCCCCATTTTGTACCGACACTTTATTGCCTCCATATATTTCTGGCGTTGGCTGTTTTTGTTGTTGTCCTATCCACCGAGTTTTCGCATGTATACTCGCAAATACATTATATCTAGAGCATTGCGGCCTGCGTATTATTTACCAAGCGAATTGCATCGAGTCATTGAGTTAAAAATAACGTTCACGGCAAGTTTGATTATTATCTATATGAAATCGATCTCGTCCTAGTCTCTCTCAATTTTTTTCACTCTCTCTCTCTCTCTCCGCGCAAATGATATTTTCCACGAGGTGTATCATAACGAAAAAAAACTCGAGCTTCATCACTCGGCGATAACAGCTGCTTTTGAAATTATACACGAACGTCGTTGTTTGAAGCGATGTCGTGCTTTTAGTTTTTTTTCTTGTTTTTTTTACCGCGAGAATCAAATTGGACACCTTAGAAAGCGTTGACAATGGAAAATAGCGCGTGTCATCGAGCTGATACTCTTTGATTCGAAAAAAAATGTACAATATAATTGATCACTATCGTCGCATCAACTTAGAACTGTCTTTGCTGTCGAACGGCGAACGAGTTGCAGCGCAGCGACGGATCGAGTAGTCCCTTTTCCGTTGCGAACGACGTACATTTATCATTATCGCGCGTGCATATAACAGCGCACAGAGGGAACACGATTGCGCGTCTCGCCATGCGTTGCTCGGATACTCCGAACTGTATTACTGCCTCGAGAATTAAGCTGGCGCGCAATCGTGTACGGGCCGTCGTCGTCGTTGATGAGTCGCGCGATTGCCTCGATTCGCCCAACAACGGACTGCTTATACGTTACTATCCAGTCCAGCTATATCGTCCATGCGTAGCCGAGCGTGTGTAAAATGTGCCGCTGTATAGCTGCACTCGAAGAGCTGTGCTGGACGTCGATGCTGGACACAAACACGAACTGCACACAGACACGCGTCAAACAGAGACGAGTCTCAAGTGACGCCAATGGCCCGCTTCCGTTTCGTCGCTCTTCTCCGAGCTGTTTTCCCATTGATCGCCCAACAGCAGTAGCGGCAGCGGTTCGATTTTCGTCTCCCTTGTATACATTTGTCCATGCGACCATTGGGCTGCTGCTAATGTAATTGATTGCATCAACGATGAAGCGCGGCTGCTGCTGCTGCTCTTTCAAAATATCTGCTGCACTGCTCCGTCTTTTATCGCAGCCCAATTAACGCAATAAACACACACTTATCGAGAACGATAGGAACGGTGTATTCTCAGAGAGCGGCTGATAAGTTTTGAGTAAACACTGCCATGTACTTTCGTGTGCGAGTCTTCTCTCGCTCGTGTGATTATTTAGCCTTTTTACTCTGAATTTTCTGTTTGCTCTGTGCTATTCGCGTTGCATTGTATTTTCTATCTCTCTCTCTCTCTCTCTCTCTCTCTTGATCTTTGAGACCCGCGAGCATAAAGTGTCCACAATCGCGATCGATTGATTGTACTTTGAAGTAAACTCGTGTGTCTCGAAATGAATTAATTATTCGCTCGACTTACGTCACGGAAAATTTGCTTAACTGCACGCACACGAACGAACGCGCAACTCTACTATATATTACTAGCGATATTTATTTGGTGTAGCAAAAAAACACGATGCAGTCATTAAATAAGTCAATGCTCAGACTATAATACTTCTTTTCCATGCACAATTATTGCGTTTATCGCATTATTTGCGTTGAATCGGTTTAATCTGCCGTCCTTCGTGGATGAAAAAATATGCTTCGATGCAGCTCCAATTATCATCGTCATCGTCGTCGCGCTCGTAAACTTCATCAAATATTGTACGTATTTATTTCACGTGCGGAGCTTTGTCGAAGCGATCAATCGCTGATTTTGCCAATTTCTTTTTCTGCCAACAAAGAGCACATTTTTTCGCTTATCTTCGCACAAATATATAAATTATATACAACAGCCAGCATCGAGCACGACAAACTGATAAATTATTACGTGGAACTTATTCATCGCATTAAATATCGTCGCGCAAATCCTCTTGAATCATCAGCGCGTACTATCGCTCGTTGCTCGTCTCATCGGCGATGTAGCAGCATATTTATGCGCTCTCTTGCAATGTGTATGTGTATGCGTATGTTTTTTGTTGATAAATCGAGGTTCTCAATTGACTGATTGACAACAGCCGCTCTTCCTGGCTTTCTTTCTCTTATCTTGACCCACGCGTTGCCGCCGCTGCTGCTGCTGCTCGTTGCAAACGTAGTCATAATAATGAAGTAACTTTTACCCGCATCTCTTGCAACTATTTTTTATTTTTCGCCAATTCTATTGTCTAGTCTCTATTATGTTTGCGACGCAGCGACGAGTCACTGTAATTTGACTATATTTGAATACATAGTATATACATGGCAACGCTTACTTTTGCTTATATTGGCCATTCGTTGCATTCGCAGGTGCAGTACGACAGACTTACGGACAAAGCTGCGAGCTCGAAGTTTTCCCATCCAATTGCGGCGAGAACGAGAGATGCCACAAGACAAATCAGACCGACGGCGTCTTTCGCTGCGACTGCGAGTTGGAGTATGAATTCGACGGCAAGAAGTGCGTCGAGAGGCCTCGGGTCGTTCCGCCCACACCCAATTCCTCGCCAGTCAAGCCGGAGGCGGATCAGCGCAGAGCGGGAGGTAAGCATGTCTAACGAATGGAATTTTATTTGGTTCCGTCGCCCACCGCAGGAACAAAATCTGATCGCTCGTCTCGTTGGTTTTTTTCAGGCGGCTCCGTGACGGCTCTGCTGCTCGTGCCCACGGTCCTGGTGCTGCTGAGCGCCGCCCTGTACATAGGCGCGAGGCGATACAAGTGGCTGCAGCGCTTCCGCCAGTTCCGCCAGAATCGCTACGGCAGCGTCCTGGTGACGCGCGACGACACCGACGACGACGACCCGCCGATCGCGTAGAATTACCGGGTGCACTACATCGAGAACGTACACTGACCCCACCTGCACCTCTGATGCTATCCCGGCAAGAGGGCCGTGTACGTGCGCCAGCTCGATGGGTGCCCCTCCACATGTGTTCCCATATTCGCCATCAGAGACGCCGTCGATCTGACGGAATCCGAACTTGGCTCGCTGCTCTGACTTACTATGTGTAAAGCGCACAACGATACTAGATATTTCGTCGAATGTCTCGATAACCTTCGATATACCTGCGACGCCGCATATGTCTGCCATATCACAAATTTTCAACCTTAGTCTGGTTGTGCTTTTCATTTCGTATCAGTCGACGCGGCTGCAAAACACCGAGTGCGTGCGAAACTGTAACGAATCGAAGCCAAATGAGACCGAGTCACACACACACAAACACTGTACAGGAGACCAATTTTTTCTTGTTGTTGAGGCTGATATACATAGACACTGTAAAGTTTAGCTATAGTAAATAGGATAATTTCGTAATTAATTTTTAACCAATTCTCGACGCACAGCGACATTTTTGTCTATAGAGATATGTCTATAATGTTTAACGCGGAAAAAAGTTTCGAGCGTAGAGCAAAAAGTTTCGTATCGGTGTAAAAATTAACGAGTCGAATCTGTTTCGCTCGTATAGTCACACTTTATTCACTTTCTATAGAAACTTTTACAGATATAAGCAATGAGTATCGATAGAGACTAATGTTACGAACGTGAGTTTTTTATAAGGTGTACATTTTTTACGAATACTTGAAGCGGTCAGTGATTGTGACGAAACAACACTACCGCAACTAACTAATAATGCTAAGATGATTGCTAAACTTTTTAGGCATTTTTCAAAATGAAAGTTGTATTATAAGTACGCTACGAAGGAATAATATGAGAATTGCTCTTTTTGTCGGTTTATTTCTAAGATGGCCTCTCATTGTTATTTGTGATTGCACTTTTGATACCGTTTTGTGAGACAACGGTTTTTATTTTTTGTTAAAAAAAAACATTTTATTTCTAAACGGTTACTTTATTATCTGTAAGATTCTAGTTACCGTTTGATTGATATTTTTACAATCACAATTCAAAATGTTGCCGTTTTTATATTACATTAATTAATACAATGTAAATGTTATTTTACAATGTAAAACTAAGTATCCGATGAAAAATAGTGGTTATTTTAAAAAAAATTCGCACAATTAATCAACTTTTTTATAGTTCTTTATTTTAATTTTGAACTAAACTATTTGAGATACTGAAGAGTTAGTTAATGTCGAAAAATAAGTTTGAAATTCATTACGCCATTGAATATGACTCGATGAGTAGTTGTTTTATTTTATTATTAAGTATAGAATTTGATTACGGATTCTTCCTAATGGCCAAAGAAAGTAGATTTCTCATCAATACCTAATAAACAATGGGTTTTCTGCATATTTCGATGATTACATCATTGAATATAGACTATAAATGTAAAAATAATCCGGTCAGATGAAATTGATATTCAAGCGGTTTTATAAAAATAATTGTCTAGTGATTCGTTTATTTCAAACTCATCGGAAATATTGCGATCACAAAGCATATTTTACCAGGTACTATACAAATTGATGCCTTTCGCAATGCTATCGTGGCAAAGAATGTAACTTACTTGAACTAAGCATTATTCAGAGTACAAGTACGCAGGAGTGTACAAATAAGTAGCCACATTATAAGTTAACTTTACATATCAGTGTAAGAGGATCGAATATAAAAGCAAGTTGTTGTTTGAATAACTGCTTAATTATAATGTTTTATAACCTATTTTACTCTGTGATGTATACAATTTTTTAATCAATCAATACTAGTAGTGGACTTGGCTAAAATTAAGACTCGAATAACGAATTTACTAACTAATGATTGGTGCGATTTTAAAGCATATTTTAATGTAACTTCTTGAATTTTCATAGTGCCAGATGAATTTGACTATACAAGGCCATTTTTCGATTATAAGTTTTTTCGTACTAATTTGTTTTAATAAATACGATTTATTTTCATTTAAAGAAGATTTGTGAATAATTTATTGTGAGATTTACGTATGTTTTATTTGAAGACTACAATATTCATATTTTAACATTGAATCATAAAAAAATTCACTCATACTGTATTCAATGGATTTGAGATTTTTCGCATTGAGTTTGTAAATTTAAGTATACAATTTTTTGTAATTGAAAATAAGTTGTTTATAATAATTTCATGTAAGTCGATTCATGATCCGGTGAGAATTATATTGTTATGAAAAAAGTTTTTTCTTTACACTCGTTATGTACTAACTGTAAAATAAATGTTTTCCGAGCGTTATGATGAAATCCTGAATATTCAATTCACATTTTCCACTGACATTCAAGCTTTTATTTTGAAGTATTTGACCGTTCACTACTTGTAACGTACAAATTACACCTACATGTATCTGATCCTTCATATTTGAAAAAACCGCTCTTATTGGCCAATGAAACGTGAGATGAAACAATAGGACCTGTACCACACTTCAGATTTAACCGGTTTTTCGGGACCCCCTTTGTAGTGAGGTCGCAACCGCCAAATGCACCGCCTCCTATAATAGACTCTTTTATCGTGAATACTTTTTGTGTGTAACAGTTTTATTATTTTGTATTCTTTCAAGTTTTTGCGTGCGCTGTTGTAATTCAATGGAAAATATTTTCGTTTGATCTCAGTTAAAAAACCAGTTGAAAATGTTTTTATTCAAAAGAAGGGTCAGCGATAACCAGGATTCTTTGTCTGCTGGGCCATCGATAAAAAGCTGGTATAATGGTAAGTAATCTTAAAAAAAATATAATGACTCAATTTACACTGATATTGAATAAAAAGAGTCTTACGTTGATTAAGAAAATTAACTAGGAAAATGAAAAAATGAAACTCAAAATTTGACTTTATACTATTTATATTGATAAAATTGTCATGAAGTAAACATACAAATCGTGTACATTTTATGCAGAGAGATGTTACATTAATTTTACTAACTACTTTTTTGCTGAATCGATATCGTTCCTTCGAACAAAAAATTAAAATCACATGGACGGCTTTGAATAGTTTGTAAGTTAAATGATGTTTACAAAATATTTTAATTTAACAAAAAGTATTTTCAACATATTTACAGGTTCTCTTACGTAGAGCTTAACTTCATACGCTTTTCAATTACAACTCGATTAACTTTAATTTTGTCACCTATCGTAAGAATTATCGTCATACAAGTAGTCAAAAGAATTTTTAGGAGTAAAAACATTAATTATTGCACATATAAACCTAATGCGAACCTTAAACATTATTTAATTTTTTTTGTATTACGTCAAGTAGGCTCGACTGTTTTTTTTTCAATTTTTTTTATGAATGACATACAAGCTAAAATATTTCATAATTTTTTTTCGCAAGATTTTTTTCTTTTATCAAATAAATATTTCGAAATTAATTCCAAATCTACTTAATTCATACTTTATTTATACACACGAACATTTTTGTTATCTTAATCTGCACCATCGTCATTGGAAAAAAAGTAATAAAACTTAAAACGGTTTTATGCTATATTTATTAAATTGAAGAATGTACATTTAACGAGTAAGCTATTTCTCATATTGAGAGAAAGTTGAAACATGAGTAAAAATGAAAATTTTCAAACACGTTTTCGCTCAATGTCCACTGAATATTTTTTTCTTCAATTCGCTGCGCAGAGAATCACTATTATCATGATATCTACCGAAAATTGTTCTGAAAAAAATATTCAAAGGAGACGAGAGAAAAGTCGGTTTGAAATTGTTAGCGTATTCTCTGACTCTCCATATCAATAGCATTCGTTCTAGCATCGACATAATTATATTTATCATTTTTCGGTCCTAAGCCACGCCAGTTGCTTTTTCTCTTGTCAGTCATAGTACCCCGACAAGAGACACATTCTTACAAATCCAAACACTGACAAAGACATTCTTCACGAGCATAATAATCAGGAAAATAATCTTCTGTCATGAAATTATAAATCGCATGGATAGTATCTCGTGCAAACAGCGTCTTAAACGTAGAAGATTTATTATGAGTATTTTTAGAGTATTCCTTGATAACAAAGTCTTTACTAATTTACATAATCGATAGTAAGGAGGTTGTTTTTAAAAGCACACGAGAATCCGATCGATGCTTCCAACGCGGACGAAGCGAACAATTTTAGTCGAACGTAAGCGAGCGCGGAATGCAGCTATATATCGTGCGTTACAGCAAGATGTTGTCGTTGGCCTCGCACGAAAAGCTGCGCGGGGTAAGTGTCGACTCGATTGCGCGAATTCGTCAATCGGGTCTCTCTCTATAGCAGATTTGTAAAAGCAGTGAATCGCTATAATTGTAGAGCTCAGTAGGCCGTGTAGTCGGTCCAATGGGCGCGTTGAGGACGATATTGGCTGCCGCTTATCTGAATGGTTTCGGGAGCCCTGTAGTACACGGTCTTGCCCCTGTCGACGCTTCTGGCGATGCTCTGTGGCTGATGATGTTGCTGCTGCTGCTGCTGCTGGGGTGGCTGAGGTGCCACCTGGACCGTGGCAAAGGGTTGGTGCTGAGGTGGAACAGGCTGTGCCTGCGGCTTCTGCAGCTGCAATTGTAGAGCTTGCTGTTGCATCGGTAGCTGTTGCTGCTGAGGTCTGGAAAATTTGTAAGTGTTCTCAGATGGTTGCAGGGCTGCATCGCGTCCCCCGAGCTGTCGATGCAGCGGCAAGGCGAATCCAGCCGGTAGGCTCGTCTCCTGCGGCAAGTTGTTGGGCGCCAGAGCCTCGTTGAGGGTCACGTCGTACTCGCTCTCGGGTATGTCGTGCAAATTGTGATGGGTGACCTCGTTGATGCGATCCTTCTTGTAGGTCGCGCTGTACAGGTTGCTGTGGACGTTCTGGCCCTCCCTCAGCTGTTGCTGCTGTTGCTGCATCTCCTGCTGCTGCTGCTGGCGATGATGGAGCTGGGCCTCGTTGGGCTCGCCGCGCGCCCCTTGAAAGTCCAAAGGGCTCCACTCGGCCTTCGGGGACTGCTGATGCTGAAAAGTCTGCTGTTCGCTGCGTCGCTTGTTGTGCTGCTCCTGCATCGGAGCCGCCTCCTCGTAGTTCTTGCCGGACTTGCTTCTGTAATCCTCCGACTGCTGCTGAATAGGCTTGAGAGGCGCATTGTCTACGGGACCGCTGGTCAGCTTGATGTACTGCTTGATGGGTATCTCGTCGCGACGATAGTTGGGCAGGGCCTTGGAACCCACTGGCAGCAGACCCCTCGGGTTGGGACTTCCACCTCGGGACGGCAAAAACGGCCGTTTGGTCGTCGGTCGAGGCGTCGTCGTCGTCGTCGTGCTCGTCGTCGTCGTGGTCGTTCGTGCCGGAGGCGCAGGTGGTATCGGCACTACGGCCGGCTCCTCGACGTCGTCGTAATACTCGGACGAGTCGTAGTCAACGACCGCGGCTTCCTTCTCGCCTCGTCCTTGACTCGCGGTTTGCTGCTGCGGTTCCTCTTGCTGCTGCTGCTCCGAGCTCTTCCAGTACTTTCCGGCCGTCGAGTAGTCGTCCTCGTAAGACTCGGACTCTTTGTGCTGCTGCTGCGGCCGATGATCCAAGGCCGATTGCGGTTGTATGGCTACGAGGGATATCTTCGGTCTCGGCTCTTCGGGAGTCTGCGAGACCGAAGAGGGGCCCAGATTTTTCGAGCTCGTCATCGAGGTGATGACCGTGGTAGTGGTGGGTCTCTCGCTGGTCGTGCTGCTGGTGGTCGCGACGCTCGTCGCCGGTGTCGTTATCGTCGTCGCCGCCGTTGTCGTAGTCGTGCTGCTGGGTGTAGTCGTCGCTCGCTCGTAAAACTGCGCCGTCTTCTTCGTCGTCTTGTCCTCGAGGAAATCCTGCTGCGAGTCCTTGGAACGCGTCGGGTGGCGCGCTCGATCCGGTTCCCGTTCGGTCTCGCGGTCTCGTTCTCGCTCCTGCGCACGGACTCGCTCCTTGGCCCGATCCAGAGATCGATCCCGGGTGCGCTCTCGTTCTCGCTCGTAGCGATCGCGAGGCCGGCTCGGCAGCTTGCGCGGCCTTGTCTCCTCTTCCTCGTCCCGGTATCTCGATCTGCAAGAATTATTAGCTTCGATACACGTATCCTTCGAGTTTATTAGAGAATGATTATGTAAGCTCTGTCCGAAACCAGTCCACGTCGTTAAAGGAAATGCACTGAGAAACCAGTTTATAGTGAAGATAATTGAAAATTGAAGAAAAAAAAACATCTTCTTTTCAATTCGGGCGTTGAGATCAGAAAGTCAATGAAAAATATAGATGAGTTTGATTCAAAGGAAGAATGAATTGACGCTATGCTCGGATGCAGCATAAAGTAACCACTCGTCCAACTTTCGGATGAGTTCACGAATCGCCATCTGGCGTTGTAAATTGTAAAAATTTGAACAAGCGTGTCGATAGCGTAGAAATGTATGCGAAAGTAACGATTACGTCAGCAATTAATAGTTATCGATCTCGCGTCAACCTACTTATTCAGTTGCTTACACTTATAGACAGAATAAAAAATGATAAATTTCACGTAGAAAAAAAAAGGAAAGAATTGTTGGTCAAATCGTGGAGCTGCTCGAAATGGGGGGTACGCATTACCTTACCTGTAAGGTCGATCGCGATATCGCTTATCGAGATATTCGCGCTCTCTGAGGGGCCTCGTTCGCACGAGCCAACGCGGCTTGACCTCCTCGAGCTCATCGACGTAGTAGTCGTCGTCCTCGTAGATGTCCACGGGCGGCGGTGGTCTTCGAGCCCGTGGGCTATCCTCGACGTCGTCGATCGCGGCGACCGGACGACGACGCGCCGGTGGTGCTGCTGCTGGCTGCTCGTCCAGCTCGTCGACTATGGCGGCCGACGGTCTTCGGCGAGGCTCGTCGAGTTCGTCGACGAGAGGTCGTCTTCGAGGCTCGTCCACGATCTCTATCAAGGGTCGTCGTCGGGGTTCGTCCACGACCTCGCTGACAACCGGACGCCTGTTACGTGGCTCGTCGAAAACGTCCGCGGCGGGTCGTCGACGCGGTTCGTCGGCGATCTCCGGTACCGCCGCGGGTCTTCTCCGTGGTTCGTCATCGATGTTGTCGCTTAGCGGCCTCTTACGAGGCTCGGAGTCGGCGTAAGGTTTGCGGCGAGGTGGTAGCTCGACGTCCTCGTCCTGCGGCCCGACTGGTCTCGATCGGGGTTCGTCGACATCTTCGGCGATCGGCCTTCGATGAGAGTCGTCTAGAAAACGAAGGTTTGTCATGTTAAAGGTCAAATCTTACAGGTAGAATCGACGTTAATAGGCAAATAAACTCACCAGCAGTCTGCGGACGTACGGTCGTACTCGTGGAGTAGGCATACTTGTTTTTCTCGGACAGCGGCACCGGCCTGCGGAGCTTGGGCGGTGCTCGGGGTCTCGAGTACAGAGATGTAGGCGGCGCCGCGGGTTTCACCAGACCTTCACTGCTGACGGGATCAGAAAGAGATCCATAAGCGTATTCATCATCATCATCATTATAATACCTAAATCTACGTTGTAAAATTATTAATTAACGAAAATTCACTGCAACGATTGTGAAATGAAAGCAATTGTTCTTGCGATGAAAAGCATTAGTACGAGCTGGTTTTTCCCAACTCGGATCGTTCCCGGACTCGGAGGACACGTATTATGTCTCGGGCAGATTTTGTCGCATGTAAATGAAGTATTTTGAGAGCAGCTGATGGAAAATTATTATAATCAGTCAGTCGGTCATTACCTCTTGCGATCGTCGGTATCTTTGGCTCGTTCCTCGACGTCCTTGGACCTGGACGAGTCCTGATCCCGGAGGCGCGATCGAGGAGGCCCGTCGGCGTCGTCCCTCGGCCTCACGGGATCTCGGCGACTGGCCCGCGACGGCCCGTAGCGATCTCTGTCGCGATGCCGGAAATTGTCGGTTCTGTCGCGGTCTCTGCGCGAGTACTTGCGATCGTCGTAGTCGTCGTACTGGTCGCGTCTAGCGTAACCGCCGCCGCCACCACCGGCTCTGGGTCGCACCGGCTCGTAATCGTCGTCGTAGTACTCGTCGTCGTAGTAGTCGTAAGCGGGCCGCCTGTGAATAGGCCTCCTTCGTCTCAGCGGCGGATCTCTGTCTCTGCCTCGATCGTTCTTGTTGCCGTCGTGACTAGCGGGAGAGGGTGTCGTCGTCGTGGTGGTGCTCGTCGTCGTGGTGGTGGTCGACGTGGTGGAGCTGCTCGCGGCCTGGTACAGGGCGTCGTTGCGGTGCCAGTACTTCTTCGAGTTGGCGCAGTCCACCTCCGAGACGAAGTGGCAGATGAAGGTCTTCTGGTCGAAGGCGGTGAAATTGGCGCAGAGGAAGTCGTAGCGCGTGCCGTACAGACAGTGATGGTAGACCTGCGTAGATATATAGAGAGAGAAAGTCAGTCCGTGCTTAATCGGTTACGAGCAAAATTGCGCGACTTGTGCACGCGGCGCACATCGTGTGTGTGTGCGTATATCGCGCCTACGCCGTTCGGTGCCAAGAGATCGGCCGCGCGTTACTCAACAACGGGCCCGATGCGCGACTCGATGGACATGGAAATTTCTTCGCGATTGTGTAATTTTAGTCTGTTTTGACTACTTTGGGAGAAAGTTTGATTGATGCACGCTCGTCAAAAACCAGTTGGGATTTGAATCCAAGTCGCAATTGTAAGTTTGTGCCGATCTGTACGCCCGCGTGAGTGAATCGACGTATTAGTTTGTGTGCTTGTTTGTGTGTGGCTATTTCAATTATGTAAGGTAATGTTGCCTCGATCTATTCGATAATCCATTATCACCTACCGAACGATTCCAATTCGTTAGTTATAACGACCTTACGCGTACACTCGAAAATCGAATACCCATTAGAAAATTAACTAATACCCATTAGATTCATAACGTTAATCGGCCTTTTGTTTTTTGCGTCCTATACCTTCAAAAGACGGCCGACGGTATCTCAGAAAATGACAGAAAATTTGTAATACTCAAAAGCTGGAAAGCTTTCGACGACGTACGAGCGTGCTACAGCCGATCTACCGAACCGCAATGGTGGTGATGACCCATACGCGGAGCGAACGGACAAAGTCCGTGGAAGGATCGTTTCGACACGCAACGAGCTCCCTCGTCCGTATGCAGAGCGACGCATGTCAGCGGTATACGTAAGAAAGGCACATACACACGAGACACTCGTGGCGAATAAAAATTTTCCCAGTACAATACACGATGCTGCAGCGGCGGCGGCGGCGGCGGCGATTGCACATATTATATGCGGCGAGGCCCATGCGATGCCGAGGCACGTAACCGTATACCCGCGTAACGCTGCGAATAAACGGCGGTGGCTAGCGCGACTCATGGGCCTCGCGCTGCTCTTGATAACCGAGAATTCGTATGCACGTCATTTTCTCGCGTTATGTGCCCCCCCGCGTCCACTCCGGAGTGACTCCGCGGACTTTCAGAGCGAGTAAACAGCGTGAAATTCATCAGTTGATATATGTACTCTCTTGAAATGTTTACCTAAAGCCATGCCACCGTATCGCGAGGAAAATATATTTTACTTGCTCCGTGTCTATTGCTTTTATTCTCTCTCTCGCAAAAAATTTCGAATAATTTTAAAGGATTACGTAACGATTATAATCTCTAGAGATCACGTGCAAAACTCGAGAGAAATTTGCGCCGAAAATTGCCGCGTGAGCTCGCTTATAATACAGTAAAAGTGGGCCGAAGGTGTAATCAAATTACCCGATTCGATCGTCACTTCGAGCGCACTTTTACCGTCTATGGTAATTTTGACATGAAATTTCTCTCACTTTTAATCGGATAACATTCGAGCGATGAAAGGCTGACAATCGCTTATAGACGAGTTAAAATCTCTTGAAGCCACTTGAGGAAATATTTTCACTCGTTATTGACGAACGTCTATGTATTCAACGGCAAAAACATATATTGCGATTTGAGCATCGGTCGATGCCTTTCCTGAACGGATTACTTCATTTATTTATCATTTATATGTACGACTTCTCTCGTGAGAAATTTCATCTCCATCGCCTTAATCCATGAGTTGAGTTTTGCGAGTCAATAGCGCGCTACACATAGCTATAACGTAATCGCTGAACTGCATGTTTTAATCGCTATACACGAGACGCGGAGATCGATTTATTTATGGAGTGAGAGAGAAAAAGAGAGACCAAAGGTATAAACGTGTTGTGCAGTTTGTATATGTATAGACGACTCTTTGTATAAACGAAAGATCTGTCGTGTCCTGTTCCGAAGGTTCGAGCACATAGATTTTGCCGCGCGACGAGATCATTGGCCTCTTTCCCTTTCGCTCTCTCGAGGAGCCTCGCGGCGCAATTTCAAGAACATATAATACGTCTCGCGATATTTTTCCTTTTTTTACGCCCTTCGAAAATGAGCAATGGGTTTGCATGACCGACGGGTGATCTGCTCGCACACGCGAGTACAACGACGCACGAGTGGAATCTTCTCTTTTTTTTTCGTAACGCGAAAGATGCTTTATGAACACAAGAGGTGTCTCGATTGCTTGGGCTTCGATGTAGATTCTCGTCCGTGGGATGCGCAATCGTAAAGTTTCCATGAGAAAACGAGTTTTTTCTGCCTCCAAATCACTGAGAACTTTTTTTACTTCGTGTTTCGTTTGAATATTTCATCTTTTTTATAAGTTCATTGACTTGGAATTCTCTTTCTTTCAAGTGCGAGCCGTATGTATACACAAATATTGTAAATTTTTAAAGCAAAATTTCAAGGGCTTTTCCCCCCAAAAAAAAATCAAAATTGATTGTACACTGCTCTTGAGCCGACGGAGTCGAAGAAGCGCTCGCAACCGTCATTTTATATAAATCTTCTACTCGGCTGCTGCGTTATTTTTTCTAAGCTGCCTCATCCGCTTTCGAGCCGCGCACTCGATATAAGTCATCTGCGTGCGCGAATACACTCGAGATTGCGTAATATTTACATCTCGAGCTCGAGGGAGCGCATAAAGACTCGCTCGCACACAACATTTAATTTGAATAGACGATTTACTCGGGAGAGAATCAACAACGCTCTCGACGCCTACGGAGATGATCGAGCGAGCCAAATATTGATATACACTGGAGCTCGAGCAAAGGCAGAACTTAGATGCGTAGGCTCGGGCATTATGATACACGGTAAGTGTCAACGACAATAATGAGAATCGTCGCTCTTTTCTAGCGCTGGAAATTAACCACGAGTTCGTTTGACATGTAGCGCGGCGGCGGCGGCGGCGATTGTCAGGGATAACGCGCGTAGTAAGGAAAAATAACTTTTTCCCGACTTCTGCGGAAAGGCTGCGTGACTTCGCAGAAAGAAAGTTTTCTCTCTCTCTCTCACTTCTCTCTATCGGCGCGAAGCCTTTGGAAATTTGCATGACAATGATCAGAGTCGCGGACTGCTTGGCTGCTCATCTCGCCCGCGCGCGAGCCGCGAGAAAGGATATCGGCCAGAATCCATTTCTACCGGAAGTAAAGCATATTGCGCTGCAGCTGCGAAACGTTATATAGCTTTCACGCACGCCTATGTACATATAGCTCGGTGAGTCCTAATTTTTTGTCGATCGCGCGCGGCCTAACAATTAATGGCGCTCGAGCGCTCCGCATGCAGAAAACTGCACGAGGATATTGCCAGGAGTGAAACTTCGATCCGTCGATTAGACGAACCGTCGTAGATTTGGTTCGGAGCAATAACTCGAAAGGGTTAGCATGTAGAATTGCCAAGAAGAAGAGAAGCACTTGTCATCCGAGGTTCGGTGTTTATTTGGCAAATATTGAGGTAGACGCAGCTATATATACTACGAACCCGAGGGAAATGACTGTGTATACAGAGAGTGTGAAAGTAAGGGGACGCAAAGCAGAATCTTATTAGCTCGGCGATGCTATCGAGCAAATGATCGAATCCACCAGTGATGCTGTGTGCTTGCGTAATCGCGCGCGGCGCTAAAAGCGACAGATCTCGCGCGCGGCCCGCCCCCTCGGGAACATTAGATTAATTGACCGCACGCATGTTGTGATTCGTGCTGCAGCCCATTTATATAAAGTCAGCTGGATGTACGAGAATACAAATTGGATTTTAATCCCGATGCTCGCTTGTTTTTCGAGTTGAGCTTCGTATGAATGCGCTCGACAATCGACCCCGTGCGAATACGCGCTTTTTTGACAATATTTCCCAGTGGCAGCTACCCTGAGTTTATGCAATCATCTTAAAAGTCTCGAGTGCTTCGCAACGGCGGTCAAATGCACACGGATCGCTATTAACCAATAAATTTATGTCGCGCTAATGAATACGCGCGACGCATGTTCGTGGAAGCCACTTTCAATATTCGATCGTTTGATGAATTTGTCAGTTCATAATCTTCGAGATTCCGTAATATTGCGCGAGAAATGTAATGCGCTAGGATGAGCCAACGCGCGTCTATATGTGCGCGAATAGCATCGAATCGGCTTTTAGCCCTGGGGGATAATTCATCGGCGTTTCCATCGAGTAGCCTATAGCCGGGGCATTACGTTGTCCCATAAGACGTCGTTGGCGATTACGTATATGGAAAATAAATTGCAACTCGTGCGTATAAGTGCACTTACACGCGTGACTCGATGGCTAATGTCATAACTAATTTCAAGCGAATGTATAGATAAATTTCAGACGTTGGAAGCTCCATGAAAGCAAAAAAATTAAATGTCGCGTATCGAAACGTTGATTAGCAAAAATAACCAACGAAAATTATGACTTTGGGGCCAAGTATTACCGCGCGTTTATTAATTCTGCGCTCGTGTGCATGCCCATTTCGTTTTGATCGCACGACACACAACTGGCACGAATTTATACATTTCAATTTCGACCGATGCGAACAATAAAAAAGCAATAGCACACGATATTGCCTCCATTACGATTCATTTTTCAATATTTTCCCGCATACGAACAAAATCGTTTAATTAAACAAATTTTATTTTTACCTGACACTTGTGCGGCACACTCGCGTAAAATCCGTCATGAAGTCCGTCGCATTTGAAATCGATGTCCTTTGGCATGCTCTCGTAGAATGGATAATCGCTCAAGTTGTAGCCGTTTAGCTCGCGCGGCAGATTGGGATCAAAAATGTAATCGATCTGCGGGATCCCCGTGAGCGTGTGCGCCGTCGTCCCATTGGTTTCGCTGCCGGATGTCGTCGTTGCCTGAAAATTTGGTCAAATATCGTTAGCAAATAAATTACTTATGAAAATTTTCATTGACTCTCATTGATTCGTCTATTTTTTGCAAAAATTTTATAAACATTTTACAAGTACTAAATGAATGAGCCTAAATAAAAGTAGCGCGATTCTAAAAGTATTCGAAAAACTACTACCATTACATTGACAAAAAATTTCTTCATAAAAATAGAATTATTTCTATAATTATCTATGAATATCAACCTTGAAACCTATGAAAACTATTGAATGCGATACCAAATAACTTCGTTTTAATATATTTTAATGTAGCTTAATTTTGCATCTGTCTGTATCACTTAGCTTATTATCTGCTTATTTTCTTTGTAAATATGTATTATTGTAACTTTTACTGCTAATTGTATTGAATACATTTGGAGGATGTGTCTCTAATCTTCTCATGATATGTGTAGGCCTTCACATGTCGTTAAAACTACACTGAAATTGTAATGAAAATGTCATTCATGTAGGCGCAAACTTTTCTGAATCATACGAGCAATTTATATGCGGAAAAACATTCACACATACGAATATATCTCTGAACCTACATTCATAAATTACATAATGGTATTATACATGAGATGTGAAAAATAAAGCTCAATTTGTCATTGGAGCAACAAGTGGTAGTAAAATATCTATACAACAGCTGTGTTAATAATTCAACAAAACGTGTATTTTGCTAAAGTTGTTTTCGTAAAGAATTAAAATAAAGAAAAAATGAAAATGTTAAGTCTCCTCCCAAGCTCTAAGCTTAGTTCAGAGTGACACAAGAAAAAAAATTCGAGAGAGTTTTTTTAATGGAAACTTATCCAGACTATCGTCGCCAAAAATTCGTGAAGCTTTTTTACTACGTCAACTTATACTATCTAAATTTTTATAATGGGCTTTCAAATTTAAAGGTCACGAACAAAAATTGAAAGTATTGAAAAAGTGAAGAGATTGAAAAAACTAGGAGACCAAACGAGCTCTGTAATTGAGGTCTATTTTTAGAATCATTTTTGCTTATTAGGTATTAGGTAAAAGCAAGTACAATAATTATCGATTTTTAGCCACAGGGATGACTATTTACGCGATGCAATTGGTCGGCGCTCGGCAGGGTCAAAAGTCCGCTCAGTTTACAGTTTAGCCGCTAGATGGCTATCAGACCGTTTTGAAAGTTGTTCCCACAAGTGACTTTTCCTTGCCAATGTAGAAATTTCCCTAAACTTAAATGACTTTTTCATGAACGGTCGTTCAATCGGTTCTTTATAGATGAACATGGTTATATCGAAGCTCAATTAAATACAAATCACGCCAACGTTCTGCTGCAGAGCAGCGTGGATTTTCATATTATGAATTTTTTGCATAAGCTTATGGACTGTGGGAAAAAACGTTTGGTCATCCACCTACAACCATAATTGACAAAGTCGAGAAGTTTTTTTTTCATCCACTCTCGTTCGAGTGGATTATTATGTTTTGCATTTCGCTTCATCAGCGTCAACTCTCTGGGATAATCTCATGCGAGTATATATAACTTATAAAGCGTGAAAACACTCTACACTGGAAACCCTCTTGATGAACAGCAGCTCAACCAAATTTAGCTAATTGTATTGAGCTGTATGAGCCCAAAAATACAGTCCTCACAACTAAATGTTATATCGTTGCTGATCGTTGAACTGTCAGATGTTGCTATGTTCATTTTAATGAACATTCTGGTTATGTTCACTTACAAACGCGTGATATTGACGTGACGTGGCTCAGTTCACGTTTGTTGACATTGAAAAATATGAATTGAGCTGTATCAACTCAAAAAATTGCGTTGGCAGAGCTACACATCGAATCGAGCTCGTATAACCCGAGATTGAGCTCTGCCAACTCAACATGGTTTCCAGTGTACACCTCAATCTTGATACGCGAAGAAACGAGCCACTTGAGAGGCGCAAATCTAAACGCGGGTAAGAAGGAAAAAAGTTGGGCCACTCGGTTCGTCGAGTATATAAAAAAATAAAAAAAATAAAAAATTAAAACTCACCTCGGTGTCATCGTCGGAAGCATCTGCTGAGGCGGGCTCTCCGGTGGTGGACGTGGTCGATGACGTTGCTATCTTAAATTTCGCCCTCGACGCCTTGAGCGCATCCGAGACGGCAACCGCTATGAAAAGTCCTGCAATTGTACAATTTCATCAATAAACGTACGAAAAACCGTTCTGCTGAATACATTAATATACTGTCCACGTGTTTTGTAATTTTTCTTGTTTGTTTTTCAAAAGCAGCGTTAATCTTGGATGTTTTTAAAACTTGGGCATAGCATTGCGACAGTTATATACATACGAAACTCGTTTGTATGTCTCGGGAGATAAAGTTTTGATGTATATAAATAGCAGTTAAAATTGAAAAATCGGCAGGAAAGATCGCTATACATACATAAAACAGCAGCATATCTTAGCTCGTGTCGCATATTGCGAGTTGCGCCAAAAGCGTTTGCCGAGAGCAGCGATCGCTCCACGAATTGCGTATAAATAATATCGATTTAGAAACAACTGCAGCAATATTTTCAAGTGTATGCATAGACTCGCTCGGAGTGCTCGACGAGCTCTCGACGAGCGATCTCTCATAGTCGAGGGAAATGAGGAGAAGAAGAAGAAGAAGCCGAGTGGAGCCGTGTGGCGCTGCGGATTGCGAAAAGAGCAGCAGAAAGCGAGAGCAGCTCTCCGGTCGTGCGCGGTAATTTCCTTCTCTTTTTCTCAGCTTTTTGCTCGATGACGACTCATAAAATGCATCTCTCAGGTTGGGTAATTGCATTTGAATCGGATCAAGGCTGCTGCTGCTGCTGCTGCTGCTGCTGCTCTTTTCGCACAATCGTTTGCAGTTGTCGTTGGCAGACCCCGACACCACTCGACTTTTCGATAATTTTTGATAAATTTCTCGTTCGCGCCAATCGTACGAGTACACTCTCTCGCTGTATCACTCGTTCGGTCGATCGCGTTGCGAAAGCTTCGCATTTTTTGCCCAATCGAAAGTGTTGTTACAGCAGAGTAGCCCTTCGTCGCAGCGAATCGAATCGGCGTCCTCGCGGCGCGTAGAAAGTCTAGCCGCGGCCCCGCGCGCGCGTCGATCAGCGACTCAAAATTCGGACAAAAGAAAGTGGGCGCAATTATAAGTGCCTCACCGGGGGGGCCGTCGATCGGCCGCGGCGGACGAATGGAAAGGTGCTTATGTATCGCAATTCTCTGTGCTCAAGTGCCTCTGCGCTGTTGTACCGATCGTTTCGGTGTATATCGGCGAATAATTCGCATAGTTGGCCGGTTCGATCGATGTGTACATATTACGTCGATGCAATCAGTCGCGAAAGCATCGCGAAAGTTCAGATAGAGAGAGAGAGAGAGAGGCGAGCGAGCGAGCGAGCGATCGGCCGCGTAGTATAATGCACATCTACAGCTGCCCATACATACGACAAATGTTGCGGCGACGTATACTCGCGGAGGGTAGCTATGTGAATATTTATAGTAGTATGAGAATATTTATATAGAAGCTCGGGTGCACTCGTCTCGTTTCGCTCGCTCGTCTGTATAAGCGTGTCGCAAAAGATTTTCATGAAATATTTCTCAAGCCGATGCCTGCCTGGCACTGCCTGCACTGCATCACGATCACACGTACGTGTCGGCGGCGGCCGCAGCTCATTACATTCACCTCTCGGTGCAGTCGAACTGCCACGGTAAATATAATACGCAAGAGCCCACGAGAATGGGGCAACTTGCGCCACTACGCGCTTACATATTGTAGCGCGGATCTAGGGGAGCCGAATCGTTGTTGTTTGGCCGATCTCTCCTCGCCGCGGAGTATACGCGGTGAATTACTCGCTGCCAATATCATCTGCCGCGATCGACGCTACTCGTAGCGTCTGGGCCGTGAGGATTTTCACCCGAGATCGTATCTGCCTCGGTGTGTATACTTTTGTAGCACCGACAACAACAACGAGAGAACACGTAACAGCCGAAAAAAGTGCGAACCTTGCGAAATAGCCAGTACAGCGGGCGCTCGCTCGACCGGAAAGCTCTTATAGCTCGGCTGGTAATGCTTCCTTGCGTGCGCGGGGGAGGTGGAGCTCCCCGATATTGTACCATAAAACCAAAGCTACGAGACAAGTTTTCCTCGAGCCGGTCCTGCACGCACCGAAAGCCGCCGCGCATATCTAACTGGATATAACTAGAAAACGAACGCGCTTGTGCGCTATTTTGGCCCGGCTGAGCTAATAACTCCCGTGCCTGCCGCCGGCGATTTATGACTGCGATCGACGCCCCGACACATTGTCTGCGTGTAATAAGTGACGCGAGCTCGCCCGAACAACGCGTCCATTTGACGACTATATCATTACGTACTCGGCCCTCGCACAAATGCCGAGAGAATGTTTCGACACGTTTTTTGGCCTTTTGTTGCAATCGACCTGGCTGCTTTATGCATCAAAAGTTCTTTTTTTTCTCGACTAGCTTCGCACTGAGCTAATTGTCGTGTATTCGAATTACAATAGCCGAAAATGTCACGAGTAGGCAACCATCATAAGCGTTGACGTTATATTCGAGAAATGACGTGTTATTGCACCCATTCTGCATTCTGTTAACTGAGGCTCGCGTATTGGATAATTTTTTTGCCAATATGTTGAAATGCTAAGTATAAGACTTTTGCTGCATTCTCTGGGCGTGTGTACAGGCATATATTATTATCGTTTATTTATTCAAGAATATAATTGCGGCTGCATAATGTATGCAATTCGCAAGCAAAGAAAATCGATGGAGCTCTCGATGAGCGCGCGTCGATGAACGATTAGACCCAAGTGCCATGTAACAACGACTCGTCGTTCGCACTGAGTCCCGGCAGCTCTCGAGTTTTTTTTTATCTTACTATATTATACTTGTCGACTGCTCAATAAAAGCTCCTTTAGGTGTAAATGCATCAGTTATTAGGGCGACTTTAATATATATGAGCTATTTTTCCGGCTGTATCGTTGAATGCTCCGACTGTACGAGAGAGTAATCGATTCAAGGGTAGTGCAAATACTCGAATTTTTAATATTTTATTCTCGTTAAAAGTTTTTGTATAGTGCAGAAAAACGCTAATCGTGTACGTATTTGGAAAAAGTTATTATACTATTTTGTCAGCGTTTTTCTTAAAGTTTCATCGATTTTAACGATAAACGATCGAATTTTCAATTTTTTTCGATGATAAAACTAATACTCTCGTTCAATTCTACCGTTTTATTTGTTTAGAAAAATAAACTTTATCATAAGTTCGTTTGCAAGCGACTATTTGACGATTATGGGTGATTTTTAGTGAATATGGCTTGCAAATTGCACCGCATTTTTTAATAGAAATGCAAGTCCTGTTCCATATATAATAAGATATTTTTTGATAGAAAAAAAATGTAAGACACGGCATATATTTGGTAGAAAGCTAATGCTAATGACTAATGGTATGGTAGCCTTACTAATAACTGAAATAATATTTACTTCGTAGTCTGAAGTTTATAATAAAAAATATATACGTCGTAAATATAAAATTACTAAAAGCATGATTCTAGACTTTGACTTCGATCAGCGCATTATATCTTCAACTAGCCTCGTACATTCGTAACAAGCGATCGACATTTTTTGCAATAAATCATATTCCCCACACTACTCGTCGTCACTTGCGCGTGTTTTACAACAGATGATGAATATCGATATCGCGAGCTAAATGCTAAGCTCTTGGGACTCGCGCGCAAGTTGTCTGTCGATGCAATGCAGCGGTGCGTTAAATCCAACAGCTCACTCGAGCATTCCGGCATATATAAGTAAAGAGAGTATTAGAGAGAAACAATAGGAGCTCGGGCGAGGGAATTGAAATTCCTCACCTTCGAACGAGCTGCTGCAGCTCGTCAACGAAAAATGCCATCCCGTGACTCGTTCGCTCGCAAGTATGTAAGTATACTGTGCACGGGCGCAAAAAATCGAGCGCGAGACATAATAGCGAGCGGCGCTAATTGCCAAGTTCTCTAGGATGTTTGTGTACTCCTCGAGCTCTCGTCACTGTACGTCGCGGGAGCTATATAAGGCAGCCGAGCTTGTAAGTACTTATAACGATTCGCGCGGCTGAAATCTTCGATATCGATCCGCGTTTTGTCGCGTACGACGCGAGGGGGAGATCCCTTTAGGCCGATCTAGTCCGTTGACGTATCGAGCTTTATGCTCGGGTATCACGAGCAGCAGCTGTTTGTGCACAACTAATCGCTTGAGAGCATCGCGATTTCTCCCGTTTCCGAGGATGGCTTTGCACTCTATCCGCGCGGCTTATAAACGTAATAGCTTATGCACGATCTCAGCACAGTCAACAGCTTGCGTGCATACATCGATATACGTGGCTGTGCATTTTGCCTCATGCTTGAGATCGTCTTTCGTCCGATGATCTGCGCAGCTCACGAGCTACCCATGTATACGTGCCGATAATTGCGATGACCAGAAGCCGCTAATTGGCTCCAGCTCCATAGCGACGAAAATACGGCACATTCGGATCGCGACTCGTCGAGGCCGTGGAGGATCCGCTGCCGCGAAAAGAGGCGCTAACAGTATATTACGGAGTCGTGCTCCGATTTCGCGGGCCTCGCGTATATGTATACGTAACGTACCCCCGCGCGCGCGCGAGTTGCACGACTCGACGACGACGACGACGAGACCTTTTTGGTATTCCATAGTCGACTGTTGCTGCTGCTGTTGCCGAGGACTCTGTTGCGAGGAGCTCACACCGCTATAAGCGTACGGGATTTTCGACGGTATTGTAGCTCAATTTTTTCTTTTTATGCCTTCTTTAAAAGCCCTGGATCCTACTTATTTGTAACGGTAAAGCGACGAAACGGCGCAGGAAGCTGAAGTACCGCATATTATATGCAATGCGGCCCGATGCATTTATCTCGATCAAATATATAATACACATGCGTGCGGTGTCGCTGTCGAACAATTTTAGTTCGCGACGTCTCTTTTTGGGGCCTCGCAAATTCGAGTTCTTGGAATTTATTTGTACACGCGTCGAGCCTTGCCACTTACTAGCAATGGATATGTTCTTTATACAGGTCGCAAAGTGTCTGCTTGCACGTGTTTTTCTTCCTAAAACTTCTTTTGACACTCGATATTGATCTTTCAATCGTTGCAGACGCGTGCTGCGGTATACGTTTTACATACGCATGTGCACGTTTTGTAATCGAAATTAAATACGCGTAATTATTTTTGTGCTTTTTTTCGTCACACGCTGTCACAAGAAATAATGTCAATGTCAAATGTATAAACTTTTACGTACCATATAGAGCAACTAGCAGCCATCTCCTCTCCCGCATATTGGCTCTTCTGAAAGTTGAAAATAATAAAATTGCAATCATTATTATTCAATGGCGCATGATGTTTGCGTAATTCTATACATGTATATTAATGCGGTGTTGATAGCTGGGTTAAAAAGGCGGACTGGTATAATAAACAGCTCGAAAAGCCAAAAGTAGCTTCGTATAATTTGACGAGTTTTTAACCGCGATCATGAATTACATGCTTGCACAATCGGTCCCCGCGACGACGATCGATTAACGTAAATTTCGTTAATCTCGTCGGCGTATTAGCGATGTTTTCGTGCCGCGAACGTTCAACTGCTCGCGGACAATCGCGATGACAGCCGAGCGACTCGCGTGCACAGCGCTTATACCGCGCGAGAGCTGCACTAGTGCGCGATATCAATGTCAAATATCGCGGAGCAAACAGAATGCACGGCTTTTGCGAGGGGGGCCCACTCGAGCGCAGCGAGCTGGCGGCTTTTTCACCGCACCGGCACGATTACTTTCACGTGTCGATCGCGTATGCGCGGATAATTTTCGATTTCGAGGAGCTTTTGATCGATATACGTATTCGCTGAAGTGACTCGCGGCTCGCGACGACGTTGCCAAGCACGAGCTACGTACATACGCCGCTTAAATACGATTTCTCCCGGGCGCGCGCGCGGAAAAAGTTTTGTATACGCCGCCGAGGCGCGAATAGCGATTACCACTTCCCGCGGATAATACACATACAAAGTCGCTCGCGGTCGAGCCAGAGAATTACGCTTCTTACGTGGATCTCTATATACGCGGCTGTACGCGCCGAGCATACGTATATAGCTATATGTGGATGTGTGTACGCACCGACTGCGTAATCTCGGACGGATGGGCTCTCTTCGATCGACGCGTAGTCAGCTGAGAGCTTGAGAGACGACGACCGACGCCTTTCGCAACGTCGTTTTCAATGTGCCTCTCTCTCTCTCTGGATTTTTGCAGCGCGAACAAAATGGTACGTCGTGAGCCCGACGTACGAAGCGCGAGGATTGATATATAATAAGTTGAATCGTCGTGTCGTGTGTGTGTGTGTGTGTGCAGCATAAGGCAAAATTAGGTCAGATCGACGCCATTTTCTCATTGTACATAGAATTCAATAGAAAGGTAATAACAGGCCTGTGATGTATCGCACATGCTAGACAATCACTGCCGATTACGCCTAGCGCGCGAGCGAGGAGAGAGAAAAAGAGAGAGAGAGAGAGAGACCATCAGCGATTAGCTTTTTCTCGGGCGCGAGCTCGCTCGCTCGCAAGGCCGTACCCGTTAATTAGTATTGTTTTCTCGTGGAAAGAGCGCCGTGGCGAGTGCGCGCGTATATTTCTATTATTATTTGCAGTGAAGAACTACGTGTATATCTGCTCTCGTGGGCAACGAGAGGAAGAAAAAAAAATGAAACGAGCAGACGGAAAAAAGTGTCCACTGGCTTTGGACAGCCAACGAAGCTTTTGTCTTTTTTCGTCGATCATTTGCATTTCAGTTTGCGCACTACGTAGAGCTTGAAAATGTCGCGTTGGCGCGTAGCACTGCGAGACTCGAAACGAGGATCCGGAGTCGGGTCGCGCGAGCAGCAAATTAGCCGCCGATCTCTCGAGCCCCGGCTGCAATTTGCCTATACAGTACGACACATAATAATAATCGGCGCAGGCTGAAGTCTAGCTCTCGAGTTTGGCCGGGCGTATGTATGTACGCGGATAAAGGCGCAGCTCTTTCGATCGGTACGGCAGGCTGTATATAAAAGATAGTCGAGCACTTTCTCCGCCGTCGTATCCGTCGCATTTGCACGCTCGAGTGCTGTCACCGGTGCCGCGGCCAGGTAGACCTGCACCATATACCATATCGTACGTGTGTGTGTGTGTGTGTGTGTGTGTGTGTGTGTCTGTGTGCGCCCGCACCGCCTGCCTGCCTGACTGCAACGCAGTTATATAAAGTACGCGCTCGCGACCTCTCGTCTCACGTAATCTTTCGACTCGACGTTAACGGCGCTTTTTCGTACGTACTGCACGTACGTACTACGTATAACGTAGGCGCAAGCGATTCTCTCTGCCGCAAAAAGCCGATCGCGACCTGCGTGGAGCTTATATAGGGCTGCGAATATCGCGATCGGTCTGCGCCGAAACGACTGCGTCGAGAGAGAGAAGAGAGGAAATTTACATCTCTTCGTGTGTGCTCGAGTCGACGTAAGTTACGTCTCTGCAGCGAGCAACGATGCAATCGCGAGCGCGTACTTATGTACTCGCGCGGCTTTTTCACGCGCGCGAGCGATCGGCTTTTTCGACGAGACTACTTTGCTATTTCAATACCGAAGTAGCAGTGGCTGTCGAGCTATGAATCAAACGCAGCGGAATAAGGACGATCCGCCGTCGATTCTGCCGCGCGATCGTGTTCGCGAGCTCGAGCGATTCCCGTAACGCGCCGCACACGAGCTGCTCTGATATAACACGGCGCGCGTATACGCTTACTTCGTAGTAGCATCTAGTTTGCGCACCGAATCCTATCCTATCGATTACCGATCGACCATTAGCTCGTGTGGATTTCGGCAGAAGATCAAAACGCTTTATATTAGGAACTTTAGGCAATTCGCAACGATCTTGTATACGAATATAACAATTTCTCGCCGCGTGTAATTGACTGGTTTTTCAGTGCGCGCGTTCATTTTTTTTTAATTTAAAAATTTTTGCTTTCTAAACTCCTCATCGTGAGTTCGATATGAACCCATGTATAACGCACCATGCACACCCACTTTTGTGCGCATTATATATATTATATATACGCACATATATACCTACTACGATAATAAAAATATACATACGTATAGTAATTTCCATTCTGTATAGTTCTCACTTTCGCGCAATGACTTAATTACTTCCGTTTTATCCTCGATTCGCTGAATAAAGTTATGTTTATTAGATCCTACATCATACCTATTTATTTGCTCCGCGCGCCCAGTGAAAGTGAGCGCGATATTGAGATTAAAAAGTCATTCTCCATTCAAGAATTGTGTGCCGATGTGTGTGTTTTTCGCCCAGACGATCGCATCTTGTGTTGCTCTATCTACCGCAGTGCGCTCGACACAGAGTTACGATTTAATCTTTTATACAAAAATTATTTATTCTGGAAAATGTACCACGAAGATCGGAGATGATGTCATGTAACATTTTTTCTTGCGACTGTTACATATTGCAGTTAATGTAGTTGTAGTGCACTCGAAGGACACAAAGCTATTTAATTCAACGACACGTATAATGAACGTTGGAGTTTGTTCGGTAATATGCCACTGCTCTCGCGAATGTAGTTTTCGAAGAAAAGAAAACGCTGCCGCGAGGAAGTCGGTTGGTATTATATGCGGCGCATTTTCACCTCTTATAAGCGCGCGTCGGTGGAAGAAGCTCATCATCATTGGCAGGATAGGAGCTAAAGCGAGAGAGAGAAAAGTTTTGCGGCGGATCGCCGCGTGAAAATATGGAGTATTCCGCGCTCTGATTCGCGAGCTGCTGCTGCGCTCCGAGGCGCGCACGGATGTAAAGCGCCGGTGAAAAGTCTCGACGGCGAGGGCCCGTGGCACTTATTTAACGAGCTTTTTCTCTCGTCACCCAGACAAAAGTGCTGTGCCTCGATCCGCGTAATACCGAGGACTTGGCTAAATGCTGCTGCTGCTGCTGAGGTATGCTGATACTTTCGCGACGACGTCTTGTGCTCTCGAGTCCTCGAACGTATATCGCCGAGTGCTCTACACACGCACAGACACATACATTGTGGACGTATTTATGAAATTATAAACTCGGGAAAAACGATATACTTGCTCTCTCGGTCTGTGAGTGTGTGTGTGTGTGTCTACTCGAGCGCAAGCCTCGATACGTCGATTGTGTAAGAGCGCGAGAAGTGAAAGCATGATTAGCTGCCTCGGCGATCGCGCGCTGCGCTGCCCCGTGCCGCGCGCGTGTATCGTAATACACAGCAGCAACAGCAGCACATAAAATGATAGATTCGGCGGCGAAAACACGCATATGGCCGAAAATCTCGACCGAATAGTCGACTTCAAAGAAGCGCGAAATTTTATGTCTCTATTGCCGCTCGGAACGATAACGCCAACTTCAAATATGTACACTCGTCGCATTAGCGAGTCTATTTAAACGGTGCAAATAGTAATGTAGCTGCTACAGAGAGTAAGGGTAACGAAAGTTATACATTTGCATACATGTTAATCGTGCCGCGAGCGCAGCTATTTCTCCGACTTTAACTCGTTGAAAATTTTATCCTCCATCGAGAGCTAAATTTCTGCTCAGCAGCATGCGTGGCGTACGTATTTTCAATACGAAAATTGCTCAACGTCAAAATTACAATCAACAGATGCAACTCGATATTTATTGGTCTAAAAAAAAAAGAAGTAATTTTACACATTTAGAGCGACGATCCGGAATGCCGACTATGCGCATAATGACACGCACGCTCCATAGAGCTTACATAAAAATTAGTCACAATTATGAGCATCGATAAGAGCCTGTACGACGCATGTGTGACGTCGCGCTATTGCAGCACTGCGCCTGCTCGGAGCATACCGTAACGCGTACTTGTAATTCGCAAGCACCAGAGGTCACAGGAAGTCACAGCTTCGGTGTCACATACCGAATGCACAACACGTGCGCCGCGCGGATCGCTCGGTGCCGTATAGTAAGGGAGCGCGGCGGGTTGTCTATTGTTCCGATCGTGTATATGTACGCACGCAGCTACTGCGGCTCCGCTCCTCGAACTTGGTCGATTTTTTGTACACGATATAACCAAGCCGCGAGTGGATCTTCGGTCTACTTTCATGCTGGCTGCGTCGATGTTCGCTTGTCTCGTTTCTTTTGTACCTTGCTGTTCTTAACAAAAACAGTGCAAATTTTTTCATACTTTGGTATAGTTTTCTCGTTATGGGCTCGGCTCGGCTACTTTGTATCAAAGTCAATTTAACGAATTGGATTTTTTTCTCACACAGACAATATTTTCCACACATCGTAAAGATTTATTGCAACGACTATCTTTATAAGTACACCACATCGTTGATTATTAAAAGCCGAACGGCGAACGTTCGTTAATTCTGTATCCTTATCTTTGCTGCCTGTAGCAGTCAACGGTTGTAAAAAAATATTTGCTCCCGTGACTAGAATGAAAAATCATAACAATTCTATTTTGACATTGGCTTGTTTTGTGTGCTTTTTTAATCTATATAGTTGCGGGAATGTATTCAAAGTAATATATTGGCACAGTTTTGAAATCAAGTGTAAAACTCAACGTAGCGTGTGGAACAGCGCGGGTTCATACATCAATTTTGCTTTATTATTACACTTTCGATTTTCATATATAAGTGAGATTATAAGAGAATGTATAGTACACAGCGAATAAGTGCAACGTGTCTTTTTTCTTTTTTTGACCGAATAAGAAAATTCCTATCGTCGTCCATGGGCGCTGACTAGACCATTGAAATTATGCGCACAATAGCGTACGGCATGAGAACACAATAACAAATAGTGGCTCGTATGGAGGGCCGGGCGTATATTGCACAAAGCTCTCAAACTCTTCGCACATACATGCATACATATTTAAGTACGGTGCGAGCTGCGAGTCGAATAGAGAAAAAGAGAGAGAGAGACGACGACGAAAAAAGACCCGGCGAAGATAAATGGGCCTCGGCATTAGGTATTCAGCATTCACAGCTATTTGCGCGTATGCATAGAGAACTCGTTTATATACACAATATAGAAGGCACGCAATATCAAATTGGCGCTCGTGAAAAGTCGACAATCGGCATTCAGCGAACCGAGCGACTGCACAACTCGAGAGACACGCTCGGAAACGATTGACAATCGTGACTATACATAAACTAGCCGACACAGTGAAATAATTAATCAAATTCTAGTTTAAATTTTCAGCAGATTTAAGCTCTCTTTTATGTGGGTAAGAACGTCGCTAACGCGTTCAAGACCGTACCGATCGTGATGAAATCAGCGAGCAAAAGATCGAAATTTTTGCAACACAATTATAGCATAACTCGAAGTATATCTCGGAAGGGTCGTAGATCAATGGAGGAGATTTTCGTAGTATTTCGCGCCCCGAGGCCCATGCAACGAAATCCCAAGCACGAGAATAAAAGCCACTAGCATTAAAACCGAGATAACGGCACGGATTATAATGCCACCGAGCGTCAAGCGAGAGCAGCTTGGAAAAGAAAAAGGACCTGCAGCAGTAGCGGCGGCGCACGTGACGGCTTCGCCTTACACATTATGTGTATTGCAGGTATTACATTTGCGCGGCAGCGCAGGTTCAAAAGGATATACGCGTCCAGGTGAAGGCGTGGTTGTCTCTCTTACACACAGCGTATAACGCGTACAACACTCGATAGCCTTCAACGTTATACGCGTAGCGATCGCTCGGACTGTTGCTCAAGAACAAAGTGTATACAAGCTGCAATGCTGCCGCGAGAATATAATATATAACGATCGCGTGGCCTATACCTTCGGCGCGTGGTATATCGAGCGCGGCTTTCATTTCCTTGTCTCCTTTTTAAACAGTCCGCGCGGCGGCAATTAATTTATCGCGCGAGCGCGCGCCGTATTTTCGACCGAGGAAAAGTCGAGCTGTGCGCGCGATCTCGCGCTGCAATAACAACGGCTTCGCGCACAGCTGATATATAAATCGAGAGCCGACTTATCGCCCAGGAGACGAAGATGGTTCCCGAGCGTGCAGTCGAGCGCGCCGCTGCAAGCTGGGCCCAGAGGAACACTTGGACGAAGCTCTCTCTCTTTTTTCCTTTTTTTCGTACAATTTATGAATTTGGTCGTCGCGGTGTTACGTGAACGTGCGCGGGAGAGATAGCCAACGCGATCGCGAGGTTTACGACCGCGAGACTTTTTGCCATGTGGTCTGGATGCGCTTTAGTCGTTTTAAGCAAAAATGCATTACGTATATAATTCTTTTTATCGTTGAGCAATGTTGTAATTATTACGAGGCTCGCGCGCGCGCGCCTCTACCGCCGCCGCCAACATTCCGTATATAAATACTCGACGGGGTATTAAAATATTTCTGTAAAAGACAACGCGCATTAGCTCGGCAAGCATGGCCGTTGTTTAAGTTCTCGTTGTTGCGACAGCAAGAGATTCTCGAATAACGAGTGCACAAAGGAGCAGAATGACCATGTAAAAGCGTCGCGATTGGCCTAGGATTATAATTGGCGATGCCGAACGATCGATGCTCCCACAGGGTCGATTTTAAATTTGAATCTCGATTGGCGAGTCGGTGCAGGGCGCGCGAAACTAGATGCGTGCGGAGTTCCGCTGAGCTCGACGATCGGTCCAAGGCATATGTTGTGGGCTGCAAAGTCGCTTGGAGCACTCGTACGCGTTGAGCGAGCCGCTGCACTGTACAACGTTTTTGAAAGTAAATTTCCGAAACGATCGGCGTATAGGATAACGAGCTGCGACACACACATACACACACACACACACACACACACAGGCCATTATACGCTCACATTGTCATTGCGATATAGGCGAGAGCTGCAGCGGTGTCGCGCGCTGCTGCGTGTATACCGACTGAGTTTCGGTCAGCACAAATGAGCGTATAAGCGTATGATATACTCGGCACACTGGCAGTGCTGCAGTGCAACGCTGTGTGCATGTGTTGTTGGCGCGTTGTTGGTACGCGTCGAGGCTCGCGAGCGAGAGATTGGCTTTGGCGCTGCGCTAGAAAGTCTCTCTGATTGTACTTGCGTATATACCTGCAATGCCGCGGCGATACTTATATACTTACACGCGGGCTCGCACTCTCGCGAACGTCGCTCGACGCGATCGTATTATACATATAGCACGCGTACGAGCACGCCACATGCAACATAACATTCATTTTTTTTATACCAAACTCCATTTGGCTTATGCAGTACAATTTTCGTACGGTACACGTTTTGTTGCACGCGTATGGACGCATTGGTAATACCTCTCCTGCTGTACCATACGATTGTATGCATGACGTTCGCGAAGGACCTTTTTTCTCTTCGATCAACGCGATTGTTTTTATAGCAACAATCGGTGGTCATTGACTTTAATTTCGGACAAACTATCGAGGCAACTGTTGCTTCGAGCATTTTTTCAAATGAAACTCAATGTTTTCGTTTTTCAATTTGCCTAGTTTTTAAATTCTCGACCGTCGAATATAATCACGCAAGAAACACGTTTTTCTTCTGATACCTCGAAAAATCGGCATGAATCGAAAACGTTTTACAAAATACGTGTCAGTGTTATGATTCTAGAGTATACATACGATACATATGCTGGCAAGCCATTTAAATAGCCGACTAGACTGCTTTTACTTTTCATTTTGCACTTGCCGAGCGAGCAGGCGAACCATATTAATGTTCGTAATGCGCGACATAAGGCGCCTTAATGAATTTCTAAAGGCGAAGTCAACGTATGAGAAAGTGATCAAAAATCCAATACTTGTGTATATGAATAACCAACTTTTATTTTGGTCGCAGTTACTTCGGGCTTTTGGGGCCTCTACAAAAATATATGTGTAACAAATGTTTGTACTGTAACGTAGAAAAATATTGTCATATATCGATTCGTCCTTTTGATGACATACAAATACATTTTTTAATGAATGAAAGTAATACATAAACTTAATTTAACTTACGCGTGTAAATGTGCGTGAAGGGAACAATAAAGTGAGCTTAAAGTAGCTTGCCGTTGAGCGGAAACAAAAAATTATCGATACAATCTAACGTTGAATGATATGCTTTACATGATGCTTTTACAAGTTTGTGTTTCCTCATAGAATTACGTATTTTAAAAATTAACTCGGTGTAAAAAATGAAATTCAACATTTAATTAAATAAGATGTCAAACAAATTAACTTAAATAAGATCACGATTTTGATCTTAATCGTACAGTATAAAAAGTCACAGTAAAACGTTCATGTGTAGCTTAGTAAAAAGTGCTGTATAGTAATTTATACTTCGTTGTTGATCATTCGTTAATAATTATTTTATATACTTTAATTTAAAAATAATCAAGTATGAATATTTACTTGATGCAGCACAAAATTTTATTATTAAAAAACTATTATATTTTAATAACGATTCTTGATGAAATTAAAAGTTCAATGTTGGCTGATTTGTTATAATTATAATGAATTATAATATTTCCAAATTAAAATTTAATTTTTTGGAGCACACTCAAGGCCAATTAATTGCTTCATCATAAATTTAAAATAGCACTCAATATAACTAATAGTTTAGTTTTAAAGTTAAGCCTAAAAAATTTAAATAGGCTAAAAATTTTTGAGATTTCAACGTTTTAACAAAAAAAAAGAAAAAAAATTAACGGTAAAATGAGGGATAGATTAGGAACATTTTTCTTCACTCGCTATTACTCGCCAGGCACACAAAGAAGGATCTTATGAGGACAATTTGAAACACTGATCGAGGAATTTGCCCATCGAGTGATACAAATGAGTGCGGCTTCGAGCGATGTCGTGGGTCTCGTCGGTGTAAGTCTGCTGCTGGAACAGAATGTCCTGCTCCTCGAGCAACTTGGCGAGGAAGAGCGACTGCTGATAGTGCACGTTGTCGTCGAGGGTGCCGTGAATCAGGTAATAGTCCTTGTTGCGTATGTTGGCCACCTTGTTCAGCAGCAGGCTACGATTGTAGCCGAGCAGATTGTCGTCGCTGTTGGGCAGGCCCATGAATCGCTCGGTGTAGATGGAGTCGTAGAGGGTCCAGTCGGTGACGGGCGCCACCGAGATGCCGCACTTGAAGGTGCCGCGCAGATCCATGGCCAGCGCCATGCCCGTGGCGTAGCCGCCGTAGCTCCAGCCCCAGATGCCGGTGCGCTGGCTGTCGATGTAGGCGAAATTGTTCTGCAGGTAGGCGGTGACGTTGAGCTGGTCCTCGATCTCCACCGTGCCGAGGCTGCGATAGACGGCGAACATCATGCGGTTGCCCTTCAAACCGGTGCCGCGGCCGTCGATCGACGCGTAGATGATGCTCTTGTTCGTCACCAGGTACGTGCCCCAGTCGATGTTGAATTTGTCGGTGACCTCGTTGGTATCGGGCCCGCCGTACACGTAGACCAGCATGGGGTACTTGGTCCTGCCCGAGAGATCGGCGTTAGGCGGCAGCAGCATCTTCACGCGAGCCTCGAAGCCACCGGGCACGGGCACTCGCAGCTTCTTCTGGATGGGCAGCGACTTTTTGCCTATTCGTTTCGCGATGGCGCGGTTGCTCTCCCAGGTGACGATTCTCTTGGAGTCGCGGTCGTGAATGGTGACCTCGGGCACTCCCGGCCCGGCACAAGTCAGGGCGTAGTACGAGCTGTCCTGGGAGAACTCGGCCGAATTGTAGGTGCAGTCGCGGCGACTCTCGAGATCGTCGTCGTCGTCGTTGCCGCCGCTCGTGATATTGCAGCTGAGGCAACGAGGCACGGCGTTGAGTCCCTCGGCGCTCGACACCCGGTACAGATGCTTCTGAGCCGGATCCTTCTCGGTGTTGGCCAGGTAGTAGACTTGATTGTTGGCCTCGTCCCAGGAGACGATCTCGAGCACGACGAACAGGCCCGACGTGAGGGCGGTGGTCTTGGGAGCCGGACTCGTCGCTTCGGACACGAGGGTCACGTGTCGCCAGTAGTCGTTGTCGTTTTGCTTCTGCGGCAGGATCAGCAGGAAGGACTTGCCGTCTTTGCTGAACAGAGGCGGAATGAACTGCTCGACCCAGCCGTGCTTCTCTCTGTACTCGAGGGCTGTGGAGCAATTGTGATTGGCGACGCTGCACATGCGGAAGTAGGCCTGATTCTGGACTCGATTCATCCAGGTGACCGAGACCAGGTCCTCCGTGGGGAAGGCCACAGTGGCCAGAATGGCCTCCTGATTGGCTAGCGGCGCCGGGGGCTTGATCTCGACGAGTTCTACGTTGCTGCCTTTGGCCACAGCCTCCAGGTCCACGTGGAACAGCTTGACCGTGGGATTACGCACGCCGCTCTTGGGATAGTGCACGGGAATGACCGAGGGATACTGATTCCTCGGGCCCGGCAGGCCGTAGTAGGGTATGCTCATGATGGGCGTGAAGGTGTCGTCGAAGTAGCCGAAAGCCAACTTGTTGCCCGAGGGCGAGAACCACATGGCCTTGTTGGAGGCGAAGATCTCCTCCTCGTAGACCCAGTCGGGCACGCCGTTGTAGACGCGGCCGAATTCGCCCGTGTGCGTGATCTGATAGTCCTTGTCGATCTCGGCCTCGGGCCTGTAGTAGATGTTGCTCTGGTAGACGTAGACGAGGCCGTTGCCCTCGGGGGCCCACAGAGCCAGCTGCAGGGCTCCCAGGCCGTTGCTGCGCAGCAGCGTCTCCTCCCGCGTCTCCAAATTGACGATCTTGTACTGGGCCAGGTAGGTGTGACGGAAGAGCCTCTGATAGTTGAAGGCCAGCAGCAGGTACTTGCGATCGGCCGAGAACTGCTGGTCGAAGCTGGCCATGTTGGCGGTCCTGCTGATGTTGAAGACGCTGCGCGATCGCCTCGCCTGCACGTCGAAGATGACGATGTCGCCGTTGTCGTCCTCGTAGAGTATCTCGCGGCCGCTGAGCCAGGTGCCGTTGAAGCTGCGCGCGTTGAACGAGCCGTTGAGCCACTCGCGGAGCGTCACGCCGGGATAGGCCAGCGCCGGCTGATCGCTCTTCAGGGCGTCCACGTCGCTGGCCTTGTGGTTGCCCAGTAGGGGCACGGCCGCGCCGGTCACCACGAGCACCAGCACGAACAACAGTATCATGCCGATGATCCAATTGCGCCGCGAAGCCGTGTAATTCCGTGTCGTCATGTCACTTATATCGAACACAGAGTCCTTCATTCTACGATAACGCGCGGCCTTTTAAAGCTGCTGCTACTGCTGCTGCGGCTGCTGCGCAGCTGATCGTAGACTCGCACAACAACACAACACGCAGACAGCTGCTGCCAGTCTCGGATCGCGAGGCTCGCACTCTCGCCACTACGGACGGTACGACACTAAGCCGCGTAGTCGCGAGCGCGACTATGGCTTATCGAGCGTGTAGTGCCGCGCGCCCGCCGTGTAGTCTCTTAGAGAAACCTCTCGCTGCTCGTGCGTCGCTGCAGGCCCACAGGTAGAGAGAGAGAGAGAGTGAGAGAGAAAGAGAGATAGAGAGAGAGTGTTAATTTTTTTTTATCTTGCTTCTCTATATAGCTGATTACAGGCTGTGTGTGTGCGTGGTGCGCCTCGGCCTGGCTCTGGCCTGCCTCTCTTAGGTACACAGCGCCGCACGAGACTGAAAGAGGAAAATTAAAACGATTGGGTGCCAGGAGCAAAGTCAGATATAGACAGAGAATAGCTAGCTTCGCATACACATTATAATACTCAAATAGCACTCGTATTCACACACATGCTCATGCCACACACGTTCGGAGCATCGTAACGTTCTTTATTTTTATTATTTTTTTTCTATATGTGAAAACAAACAGTAGTCGTATTAAAACTTTAATGGCGCATGGAAAAGTACGATTATCGGTGCGTAAGTGATTATAAATTATTAGAAACGAGAGTGTATATACGGCGCAGAGTTTCGAAACAACTATATACATATGCAGCAAACATTGCGCAGAATTATTGAACGATTTGTGCTTATACGAATGTGAATTATTACGCGCGACCGTGATGACTTTACGACGCTCTCGGTGGCATGTGATTCGAGTTTGACGTTAAAGAGAAGTATTATTTAAGTCTCTATTAGAATTACAAGCTTTGTTTTGAATGTGTCAATTACACCGGTGTTACACCTATCGTACAATGACAGTGGTCTTCACATTGAACTGATAAGTACGGATCGGATTCGAGTCCACTTTTTTAGCACATTTTCCAGCACTCTGTGCGATCGATAATTAGAATTCAGATCAGCGCGAGTTTGAATGAATTAATATTCAAAGGACAGCGTAGCGCAAAAAATAAATGCCACGCTCGAGAGCTAGGAATTTTAATCGCTCGATGAATCACTTCCAGAACGAATTATACTTTTATTATAGCAAATTGATGCAGTTTAAAATGTAAGAAAATTAATTGCCTTCGTGCTTTACATGCAAGCGTAAAAAAGTTGCTGCGAAATGGGAACGAAATAAGTTAAATCATATAAGAAGTACTAAGCAAAGTCTTTTGTCGACGGTGTATATTATCACGGCGGATGCGACCTGGCACGATAAGGATACGCGTCTATACACGAAGGCTCCGAAAAGTCGGATATACGCCCAAACGAGTGCCGAGAAAAGAGTTTGAGGTACACACGAGGTGCGAGCGTAATTCGAGATAAACGTAAGGCACACAACACAACGAGAGAAGCAGACTCAACTGAGAAATATAGAAGAAGCTAGCTAAGAATAAAGCCGTACCTTACACAATAATCTCCATCCTGCCGAGATGGATCGGCGCGGGCAAATGCGGCGCTACTAGCTAGCTAGTGCTGGCGAAGAGACTCTGCAGCAGATCGGCGCATTGCCGCCGACAGCCGAACGGCTTTTCGGGTCAAGGTGCTGGCGGCGCGGCACTGCTTATTTGTACTTGCAGGCAGCGGCTCGCAGTCGCTCAAGCAGGACGTTTACCAGATATATACCTATATTTTCTTTGTCTTGCACTTTGCAGTAGTAGAAGAAGAAGCAGAAGAAAAAGAAGAAAAGCGTCGAGTTGTGCGCGAGGCTAGCGAGCGCAGGGCCGGAAACGCAGTGGTAGTCGCGTCGAGAAGTTATAGCTGCAGCTTTCGGGTAAAAGCGAGCGGCGCGAACACATCCGCGAGAGACAATTCGACATCCGCGACGTCGATCGAGCTCCGAAAATCTCTCGCACAGGCCGCTGCACAGTCCCACGCGCTGCAGCAGCTGCAACTGAAGGACACCTCCGCGGCTACTATCGATGCTGCAGCAGGAGAACTCCTGGGTCAGCCAGTCGCGCTGGGCTGCGGCGCAGGTACTTTCGAGCGGCGGCACTGATATATCGTGACTGCGGCGTGGCTGGTCGCTGCTCGCAGCTCGGCTCTGCAGTACTACCGACATGTCGGCTGTAGCACCTTTTACGTAATGGACTTTCGCATGTTGTTGGAATAATACCACCTACTTATGTGTGTGTGCGACTCTTCGTCGTATTATATATTGTGCGTAAAACGTTACACGTTACACACACACATACACATGGTACGACTCGTATGTCAAGGTATATATTATAATATGAGCATTGAATCCTTCCCTTCTCTTGTTGTACAGTTTTTCCCATATGGCGATCCTCGTTTACGCACGTTTATACATTACGTGCGTATTATTATGATACACACCTCGACATAAGCTCACGCGCGCGCCTCTACCCACGCGCACAGCACACACGGACACACACGCACACTCTTCCAATATATTATGATAGCTTACTCGTGTGCATATAAATCAGTGTCGGTACTTTTGTACGTATGTGTGTGCCGTGTGTGAGTGTGAGCGCACGAGCCGATCGCTACGCGCTAGATAACGAGTCAGACATCGAGGTCAATTTACTTGCAAGCTCTCCTATTTGAGCCGCTGCTGCTTTTTCTCTTTCTCTCTCTCGTTCCTTTGCTGCACATATATATATAGCCGTCAAGCGCGCGATTGCAGCCGCGATTTGAACCTTTGTGCGGTATAGTGCAGTTTCGTCGACGTTAAAAATAGCCAGCTCTTGCGCATTACGGGCCGCTCGCTGCTATTATAATGAGCACGTGTATGCGCGCGCGCGTCTCCAGCGCCAGTCCAGGCGCGAGCTTTTTCCGCGTACACGGGACATCGTATACGTAGATCCCGACTCCCGAGTAATCGCAAATATACAATTACAAACATGGACGAACGAGTTGTGTCGTCGTGTGCCGGAGAGCGCAGGAGCGAAAAATTTCTTTTCCAAGAACCGTATCGATGACTCGTGGACGAGAATCGATTATATTTAGTACAGCAGCAGAGAGATACGAAGAAAATGACGGGACAGGCGAAAATCGCTGACTGTAGCGCCGCTGGCTGCAGTGATTGAATCTATCAGAAAATCTTGCCGATGTGTGTATGTACGTGACAAGCGTCTGGCGCTGACGTGACTCGTAAAGCTCTAGACTGAAATTACATCTGCCAATAAACGTATTCAACGCGCCTGCAGGATGAACATAGTGTCACAATGAAATTTTCGACTCTGTCAAAAGGGGCAACGTCGAAGATTGAACTGTCGTAAAAATAAGGATATAAAGATGGTGTTTCAAACTTTTAAATAATTTTATACGCTAACTATAAATTAACCGGTCAACAAAAGTCGACTCGGTCGACATTGCAAAAACTTCCCTCTCTGCAGTGGCCTTTATACGGACATTGTGTCGAGATCGCTATCTGAGGCACCTCGGAAAATTCAGTCGCATCGAAGCGGTTTTTAATGCACATTTGCGGGATGAGAAAACCGGTATTCTCTCTCTCTCTCTCTCTTTTCTCTCTCTTATGGAGCAGGCGATATATTTCGTCGACAAAATTTAACCAAGCGTTAAGAAAATTCGCGCTCGTTTCTTCGCCTCTTATTAGTTTATTGTGTAAGTTGGCTGTGTACAGCGCATGCAGCAGACACAGCTAGCTCTATTATAAGGTAAAAGTGTCGGTGCGGTGGTTTTTATCCTTGGTACTCTTGGTATAACCGACTGACTCTTGCCATGCTATTTTTCCTCGTCACTGCTGAGATCTCCCTTTCGAGACAATTTATGCGAAATATAATTTTATGCATGGAGAAAACTTCTTGCGCTCAAAGTTTTAGCATGACTACTTCGACGTGTGTATGTGTGTGTGTGTGTGTATGTATCTCTTATAATGTATGTACAATGAATGATTGGCATTTTTACTTGCGCGCACACACACTATTCTTAATGTTTCGTTTTCTAAATACGTCTGTGGTGAGAGACATTTCACGCTCATTACACTCGCCTTCGCGTTATTATTTTTGTGAAAATCAAAGGTACGAGTTTGATTATTAATTTATCTGCATGACCTACATCAGTGCTTCGCCAATGATGCGAGGATTTTTTTTTCAAAAATGATTTTTGCAGAGAGCGCGTGGGAACATTTAGCATTACTACAGATATAAGTTAATCGTTAACTGCGAATTTGAAAATCATACTTTTCAAACAAATTACATCATACGCTAAACAGAAATTTTATAAAAATAGATTATGATTTGACAAAGCTGGTATTATGAAGAAGTAAATAATAATTTATGCAATTTTTTCGTGTAGATGCTATTGATTTTGCCACTACAACCGAAGTAAACTTTCATATTATTAGTTATTTTTTTTTTGTAAATTCTCAGAAAAATGTATCGATGCATAAATTTTGATCAAAATCTTATCCGAAAGTTGCAAATATTCATTAAAAAAAATGAACTATAAAGTTTGTCTACCCAAATGAGATTTTTCAAAGATTAGCATCGTGCGCTAATGATCACGCGACAATTGGGTAATTAGTTTCAAAAATTGAATAATTTAGCCGCGGCTACCGACACAAGAAGGTCGAGCCGGGAACATTGAAGTCTTGACGAAACAAGTTATTACAGTTGCTCGCTGAGTCAGTGTTGAGTGAAAAATTTGCCTGGAGCATTCGGCGCAAGGCTGCTGCCTCTTACCTGAGACGCGCGAGCATCTGTCAAAAGAAGCACTTGCTATTCTACTCGCGTACCAAATATTTAGTCGAAACCAATACAATAGCGTCGAGTGCATTGCTCTATTGCGTGTTTGTTAGGATTTCAAATTTCTAGGATCATAACTATCAGCTCTGCCATCTATACCCAACGTATTGCGACTCGAGAGTTCACTTGTCACGATACCCGATTGGAGCCTGCCTGTCCGTGGCTTTTGAATGACCTTAGTTATAAATGTATGTCCACGCACATATATTTTATATTCATAAATATTTATGAACGATTTTTTTTCGGCACTTGCATAGCCGCCAGTTTGGCAGCATCGGAATCCAAGAATACATTATAATGAAGCTTTAAAAATTCGCCTGACGTTCGTCTCAAGACCAATGCCATGTATCGAATACCTGTATGCTTTGTTATTTGCGACGAATCGATTTTACGAATCGGGGAATTTGCCACTTTCTTCATTTGTTGAACGAATGGACATTGAAAAACTGTTTCTAAAGTTATTTAAGTCCATGAGGTTTTTTCATTATCATATTTTCATGAATCTTCACGCCTCTGCGTCCATTTTTGCTCGTTTAAAAAAAAGAAAGAACCTAAGATGTATACTGATACCAGACATCGATGTAGTTGCGGTGAATTTAACTACAGAAACTATTGTCAATGATACGGACGAGAAAGTTTGACGCATATCATATACGAAATCGAAATCGTAGCTCGATACATTTTTACAATGAAATAAACTCTGGTTCAATAAACTCTGTATTAACAATGAATTTTAATGATAGACAAAGACACTACATGTCACTGAAGAAAGGCAATTTATATCATAACAATATTTTTTAACACTTCATTCATTATTGTAACGAATATAAGGTATTAAAAATTGTTGCTATGTACGAACTGTTGATAATTTTAATTTTAACGTGATGATTTAATTAGTTCCCCGTAAATCAGTAATACGCATGGTATTTTTTAGATATTTAATTCAACGGAATAAAAGAAATGTATCGAGATTAAAATTTTATTTCAAAATTTTCTGATTTAATTTTGTATTTTCGTCCAATTTAAAATTGGACGAGTATTTTATTTATAAAAGTCGAATCGGTGCAATGGAGAACGAAAAGTTTCATCATTGACATCTGAAAACTCGTTACCCTTTAAATAAAGCAATCGAAACCTTGAAGTCGTCGACACTAACGAACGCGCGACGAACACGACGATACTTTTGATAGCATCATTTTGCTTTTCGTCGTCCAAAGCAACGCAAACACGCCAAGTTGCGATATATTATATACATTTATCCGTTTAAATCCTACAGGCTGTAATATATATTTCTTTTTTTCGATTTTTTGCTCCGATCATATTCGAGCCCGATACTTTCATTTTCAACGGGAGCGCGAGCACAAGTTTGTATAACGTAGTAGTAGTAGCAGCAGCAGCGTGTTTCAACGAATGAAAAACGCAAAGTAACTGCTGCAGACTTAGCGCATTGATTAGAAGCGAGCGAGTTTTTCGTTAGAAAGCGCGATTTTTTCGCGTCGAATTGTCTGCGAGGAGAAAATATTGTGTATCGTTGTCGAGCACGGCAAAGAAACTATACGAGGATGCACAGACGCGAAAAAGTACCTGGCAAGCTGATCAAATAATAATAGCGACTCCGTGTTATAAAGCCAATACATATGTGTCTTGGGTGCACGAATGCACTTGGAAGGATAGTAGATGGTACGTTGAATCAAGGATGTGTCACTAACCTTTTCGTGTTAATCCCTCATGAAAAAGTGAGTCTAGGATGCTGCTCCGTGCACGGCTCTTGTCGTGAGCAGCGGTCAGCGAGACGCGTCTTTCTTTGCTGCGGAAATTTCCTTTTGTCCCAGGGTGCGAAGAGATATCACACTCGCGAATGAACACCGTGTGTGGATGTGTATTTATGCGCTGTGGCAAACTCGTGTACCTGCAAGGATATGCGTGTCTGTCCGTCTGTCTGTGTGTGTATGTGTGTGGTGCAAGTGTGAGTGAGTGAGTGAGTGAGCGCGAGCGTATGCGTAAGCGCGCAGTTACACCAAGAACGAGGGAGCGAACACCGATTGGCGAGTTGCACTGCACTCGGTTACTTTCGCGGGGAAAACTTTCAAGGCTGCTGCTACTGCTTCTGCTGCTGTCGCTGTCGCTGGTGCTGTTGCCGTTGCTGTTGCTGCTGCTGCTGGCGTCGTTGGCTGCGAGGAACGATATCCTCGCGCAAAAACACGTCTGCAGTTTCGAAAGAAGCACAACGGGGAGCAACGCGATCAGCTGAGTTTCGGGGCCTTGCGTCGCGGGCACGAAAAAAAAAAAGAGAGAGAGAGTATACTGTAGCGGATCGCTGCTTGCGAACTGCGGCTTGCTGCTGCTGCTGTAATTCACGTGTTCGTGCGGTGCGGCGCGTCTTAGTCCGGCTTCGAGACTGACGAGGCGAGCGCGAAAAACAAGAGACTCGAGTCGAGCTATAGAGGTAAAGGCGACTTATCCGCGGCCCACGGCAGCAGCGAAGCTTTCTACGAGTCGAAAGGGGCCCCTCCGCGAGCGGCTACGCCAGGAGGGGGACCCCAAGTGTGGGCCCATGCTGTACACGCGCTCCTGTATACGCGCTGCACGCGGAGCTTCGATAACAGGTGACTCTCGGCTGTTCGGCTTAAATTTGCCTCGCGTAAACACGGAGAGACGTTTCGCGGACGGGCCAGCGAAAGGCCCACCTGACTCTCTGCTGCTATAGGCGAAACGATTTAGCAGTTCGTTGCAGAAATTGCAGCGTTGACCTTATGCGATTCGCAGCTTTAAACAGTTTAACGCGAGCTTTGAGAAAAGGCTACTTATTCCAAGAGATAATTAAAATGACTTAATGAAAGGATTAATAGTGTCGACATTTCGGGCGTGATTGAGAAAGCCTTTAAAAATAACATGACGATTCAGACAAGAGATATTAATCCTTAGAAAATCCATCGCCTGGAGCAATATATCTGGAGATGGCGCAGTCTGAGATTTTTGAACCATGATAACGTCAGTCATTTCGACCAAGCTATGAGTCTAAATTTTATAAAGATTTTATTTTTAAATGTTTTTTTTTACGTGGATTCATATTGACAAAATAAATTAGTAAAGTTCCCGAATTTTTTGTCCCATTTGTAAAAACCCGCTTAGCTATAAATAAGAAGAGTTTTTGAGCGAGAAAAGGTTAATTTAATTTGAAGCCAATGTCATACAAATTTTCAACAAGCTGAAATATGTAGGTTTGGTATATATTTTGGTTCAATTCGCAGAAAATGATTTTTACTTAGCGGCGTTACTCGCCAGTATGAAATTTCGCAATTACTCCATTTTTCTCTCGATATTAATTAAAGATAAGAGTTTAGAAACAGGGTTAAGCTTAAAAAATTTTAGCCCTATACAATTATGCTTAAATAAAATATTTTTTTTTTCATCAAACCGATAATGCGTAATGTAAAAATAACATGTGTCAAATACCGATCTTATACTAGTGCTATGCGTGAAAGTAGACAGTTTTTCGATGGTCGATTTAATTAAATGATTTCATGGGCTAGGTTACTTTCACATCAGTTAGCACTTGTTTCCAAATTGTTTTGATAAATTCAACTTGTTTCAATTTTAGTAATATTTTTCATTGAAGAATAGAAACCCATATTTTTGGATATACTTTTATAAGTATATAGAATTTAGAAAATCTAGCATATTTTACTCATTACGATTTTTTCTTTTATTAACAAAAATTCAATTTATAAATGTTAAGACAATCAAGAATAAATCATTTTTCAAACATTTATATAACTTTAAAATCATCTTCAATTTAAATTACAGAAAACGTGTATGAGTATTTTAATTCCTTATTAATGCTAAAACCTTTATAATAAGAATTTTACCTATTATACAGGGGGTTTTCGAATAAAACAATTATGTATGAAGAAATCATTTTCTTTATATAAAGATTATCCTTTAAATTTTCAAAACTCACGACGAGCAAGCAATAATTTTTGCTTCCGGAATAAGCTCAATCACGCGTCGTAAAAAATGTCTTCAAATTTAATTTAATATTTTCGTTGTGCATTTCGAAAAATCTATTTATCGAACATCCCACAGAACTATATCTTTGGGGCTTTGGGCTCTTTGGAGTTGCTACCTAAAAGTGCCACAACATCAACAACAACAATAACAACAACTGAAGCTATGTACCGGATTAGAAAAATATTAGCTTTACGTATTAAAACCCTTTTTTCAAAATGTTCAATTTTGGCTCAATCGAACCTGATAGTCACTATCTAATAAATTTTTATTTTACAATTTTTTCATCTTGAAAATGTATGAAACTTCGGCTTGAAGTTTGATTACATTGAAAATTTGTTTATTGTCTCATTAAAAAATCTTCATTTTGTTTTTAAATATAAATTTATATTTTTCCTTTTTTATATTCAAGGTCGAAGTCCCGAAAACATTCTCGTTCTTACACATAATTATTGACGGCACAAAACGCTACGTTTTTTATTTTTTACTTGATGATTCTCGTTTTTCAAGTCTTCAAAAGTTTTATCGGCATTGCTTTTAGGATGATGTTTTAACGCAAATTTTATTCGATTGCCTACGTTTTGCAAATATTTCTTCTTCATATAATAATAATTTATATATATAATAATACTAGTATCAATAAATTGATTTATAATTTATAAAAAGCATTTTTATTATGACTTTTTGAGTTCTTTGTGAGTTCTTGAAAAATTTCCAGTAAAAATTGTATAGGACTTTTTCTTAAGTCACTCGGGACTGAGTCAAAACTATTTGAACTGTACAGAAATTCAAAGAATAAAAAAAATATTTCCAATGGCAAACACTAAACCATTTAATCATTTTAATACTTCACAAACATAATTTATGCAAATCATAATTTTTGTTTATTTATCAAAGCAACCGTAGATATTTTACCATTAATTAAAACTCCTATGACTAATTGAATTTAATTTTTAAGATCACATTTGTAATAACGTTATGCACTGTTCGGTGTGGGTTTTTATACTTCTTTTTTGTATAAATGTTTCTCTGCATATACAGCGCTTGTGTGTAAGATAATTTTGCGTCAGTATGAGTGAAATTTTTATTCCAATTTTGGTGTATATTTAATTATAATTAACATCGATATCGTCATCGATGTTATCGATGACGGTATCATTTTTGAGTACAGAGATGTTAAATTGGAATCAAAACCTTCATTGAAAACCACTGTAAAATCAGGAAATCAAACAAATGACTTGAATGAAAAAAGGCTGATAATTTTAATAAGAAAAGGATTCGATTACGATAATAACTGTCGATTTTGGGAAAAGTCTCAATTGCAGCTTGACGAATCTCAGAAGGTGAAAATATTCGAAAAAAGAACTCGAAAAAGTGTATAAGGTATCAAAAAAATAATCAGGGGAGAATCTAACTTATAAAAAAGAGATGGACCTAAAAGTGAAGCCAATCTATTCGGCCTCTGATTGGTCGACTGACTTTTGACTCGAGTCGAAACGTAATAAAGTGACATCTACGGTCAAAATAGCAACTTTTTCGAAACTGACTGAAAGATGTACGCGCGCGAAGCGCGCCTGAAAGTCACTATAACCTCAAAAAACGAGTGAAAAAATTAACACGCGCGGAGCGCGTTTGAAACATACTAGTCGAATTTAAAAAGGAATATCAAAAGGGCGTTAGATGACTCGAATGTGAAGTTTGCAACAAGTAATTTGCAAACAGAAAAAACCTAAATCATCACATGAATTTAGTACATGATCAGAATAAACCCTTCGAATGTGATATATATCACTAGTTATATAGCCAAATGAATTACCTCAAAAAACACATAAATGCAGTACATGATGGAAACAAACCCTTCGAATGTGACAAATGTCACAAATCCTATGGTGACAAGAGTGACCTCAAACGTCACGTCAATACAGTACATCTTCGGAGCAAACCTTTTGAATGTGAGATTTGTCGAAAATCATTTCGACCAAAAGGTCACCTTAAAATTCACATAAATACAGTAAATAATCAAAGCAACTCTTTTGATTGTGATATTTGTCATAAATTCTTTGGACAAAAACAAACGCTTGCAATGCACACAAGTATAGTAAATATTGGGAGCAAACCCTTTGAATGTGAAATTTTTCACCAATCATTTTCAGACATGTGTAATCTCAGTATACACATAAATACAGTACATAGTCGGAGTAAGACCTTCGGGCGAAAATATACTCTCAAACGTCATGTGAACTTAGTACATGATCGTAGCAAACCCTTAGAATGTAAAATTTGTCATATCATTTGGGTGGAAGAGTGGCTTCAAAAGACATACCAGTACAGTACATACCAGTATATAATCGGAGTAAGCCCTTTGAATGTGAGATTTTTCATAAATGGTTTGGACGAAAAGAAATGCTTGAAAGGCACATAAGTACAGTACTCGATACTTATACGAATGCAGTAAAAATTATTTGGATATCACAGTCGACTTGAGCGTTCCGTCAACGTTGAATATAAAGTGATGCCAGATAATTTTCGATAAATGATTCTAAAAATTTTTACTGATAAGACCTTTTGGGATTTTAATTAATTTTGTATTTCTGCATTATTCATTTAAAGAGAAATCACTTCAGGTTTTCTGATACAATACAACGTTTGAAAATATTTTTCAAACTAACAAAAATCATTTATTTTTGTAAAAATAAAGTAAAAATAACTGTTTATATTTCAAAGATAATTAAATTTATTGTCAATTTTCATACTGGTAATTTACAACGACGTCTGATAATAATAATGTATAAGTATAGCAAGCTATACCATACATTGGTTGAAAATTTTAGTAGTATATCTTATGCAGGTAATGCTGGTAAGGATGGTATCATTACTTTTTAACGATTCCGTCAGATGTCAGTGATACATAAATTCATGGGCCTTATCTTCATTTCTGCATAAAAAGGATATGACAGAGTTTTCATATTTTGGCGCATCACTTGACACTTTGGGAAGTTCATAAAAATATTTATACATTTTATATTTTTTGTTACAAATATTATTTTAAAAATCAACTAAATTCTATTTCCCCTCGCATCTTTGTACAAATCCTCATTTATTCCATATAAACGCGGAGAATCTTGACAATCAACCTGTATCAAAAATAAAAAAATGTAACAAATTTATTTATTTTATATTGTAACATAGATTAATTTAAAAATGTATACCTTGAACCACCAATCGCAGACACGAGTTGTTTGACTGAACACCGTACCATTGGGACAAAGAAAACTGAATTTTTGTCCACCGGGCACGCACCAATGCCATACCTAAATATTTAGTACATTATAATTGTTAGATCATTTAACAAAAATATTATTATTTCATAAAAAAACATTGTGCTTACTTGACATCTAGTATCAGGATCGGCATAATAGCCTGGTATTTTATTTCTACAGGTGAAACTCAAACCGAATGGAACAGTGTTGTAAATAGGGTAGTCTACTCCAGGCGTATATCCATCTACTTGCTGTAATATAAAATATCGTTATTTCTAGTTCAAAATGAGAAGTTTCTTCACATTAAATCATTAGTATTTTTTTTAAGTAATAGTAATCTCTAATTATATAATGTTTATAGATCATTTTGTTTGAATTAAAACAGAAAATAATAATGAAGTTATTAACATCGATGAATGTAAGTGAAGCCCATTAAGCCATTCAGCTTAAGGGGGGGGGGGGGGGNGTATTTTTCGCAAAAATTTTCGATACTTTTTTTATTGTCTTATTCGATTCTATATACATTCAAGAGTATTCAGTTAAAATTTTAAGCCAATCGGAGCAAAATTAACCAAGATATGGCCATTTTAAAGCACGTGCAAAAAGGAAGAAGGACTGTACCTCAAAATCTTTAAACGCGTTTCCTGAACAACAGCATTTTCAAATACGGTGTACATCATATCTCAAAAACTTATTGACCGATTTTTTTGAAATTTTACACCGTTATTTATTAACTATTTTATTAGGTAGTGACGTTGAGATATTTTCATTTTTGGGAAAATTTTCATTTTTTTCCAACAATTTTCCGAAAAAAAAGTGTTTGATTTTTCCCATTTTTTCAACTTCAAAATCACGCCAAATTTTCAAAAATGAAAATATTTTAAAAAACTCGACGTCTGTACCTTCAGAATCCTCTAAACTAATAAAAAAATGTGATTAGGCTTGTTTCTGATGATTCTGCGAGGAGTTATCGTGTACACCGCATTTTTCGACGTGTTTTCTTCAAACCGATGCTCCAGGCTCATTTTTCAATATTTTTCAACAAAAATTTAGCTGAGTACTCTTAAAGTGATGCTTTTTAGTGTACAAATCGATATTACGACATTTTCATTACTAGATTTCAAAAAATAAATCTCAAAAATGAGCAAAAATAACTAAAAATTAACTATACCCCCCCCCCCCTTAAAGTTAAAAAAGGAGTCCCAATAATTGATAGAAAAATAAATTAAGTAGATTATATCATGCAAAATAGGTCCGTATTTCTTGTACACCATTTGTTCATAGATTTTTGAAACATGAGAATATGTCGATTAAATTATTGTCTATTGTTTATTGTCTCTATTTATCACGAAAAATTTAGTAAAAGATTATTTTATTTTGCTAAAGTTCATTTTCAAGGATATTGCTTCCGGTGAATGGTCAGTCGACATTGACTAGTTTCTTGTTATGTTTTTGTATTCAACTCTTGTTAAAGATTATTTATCATGAGAAAGAAAGGATAATTTTTTAAAATCAAAAAATAAAACTTGATCTTGATAAAGACTTCAAATTAGAATTACGTTATCTCATTGTAAATATTATTGTTGAATGCGACGGAATAATTCTCGAAGACTTTTTTAGGATTTATAGTAACATGTATGCTCAAATGTACTACTGATATAAAAATACTAATTTTCGTAAAAAGAACTTACTAATGCAAGGTGAATATTCAGTTAAGTATTTGTTAGAAAATTAAATTTATAATAATTTTTTGGATTATCCTATCAAATAAAATGTCTTACGTTATTTTTTACGTAATTTCTATGTCATAATTTACTAGAAATTGAATTAAATATTTTCGAAATTCCAAATTTGATATAAAGTCTAATAATTATGAAGATCTAGATTTTTCAAAAAGATACTCAATAATGCAAAAATAATTTGCATTAGCATTGATTGCATACATTGAAACTATAAATTTTTATCAATGAAAAGTAGATTAATTAATTAATGAGCTTGAGAGCACAAGAAACTATGTGAAAATTACAAGACACGTTCACGCGTTCACTTGCCATAGTTACGCGGTAACTCGTGAGAATAAGGCGGGCGAAAAATGATGCACTTCTCGACACCCACGTTTCAAATTCACAGTTTCGTAAAGGATTTCATTCATCGGTTCATTTTTTATGTGTAAATCAACTGTTGCATAAGTAAATTTCTGCATTTCTCATAGAGCGAAATAATTTTAGTAATTGGTTTAGCGTTATGCTTCTTCTTGTAATTAATAAGTTTATGGAGAAGAAAAATTTGAGTATAGAGTAAGGAAGTATATTTTTCTCCGATAATTTTAATGGCGTAATTCAAATAATTTTTTTGGCCGATCGAAAGTAATAATTTTTTCAAGCTTTAAATAAATTAGTCTAAATTATAAAAATGTAATACTTACTGCTAAGGTAGTACGATACACCAGAAATAACCCAATGATAAAGATGATGCTTGCTGAGCAAAATCTTGAAATCATCTGAAAAGTAATGTTTCCTTTGTTACGTTCTAATTGAATCATTTTTTACTCTGCAGTTTTATTTTATAATTTTTTTTGGATTTTTCAGAATAGGAATGAATTGATACACAAATTATTTTTTGATTGACTTTGGTTTCCTCATAACTTTTACCGCTCTTTAGTTTTCCTATCGTAATAATACAAAGAAATTATTACTTGCAAATTATAACTTGCAAATGCTCGTTTTTCAACCAATTGAGTTTTTAACTAATTATTAAAATTGACCATTGAACTTTATGTACATTTATAATGTTATTGGATAATATTCCTAGTCTTTATTTCGAAATTCCCAATAATAAGGTACATATGACATTCATCTTAAACTTTACTATGAAAAATTTTAAAATCATATGATATCAACTCCTTTTTACAAAAAAATTAAAGATTGAAAATATGGCACTTTAGCTGTAAAAATTTAAACTAATTGAACAATTCACCTTTATTAATTTTTAGATTTCCAAATCTTAATTCTTCAACCAGTATCCTTGCTAATTACTTTCATTTATTATCATATTATTAATCGAACACTTTTATCACTAAAAAACATGCACTCGTAAACTACAACGATGAGAATGACAAAACTCAACTATTCCGATATAAACTGTTTTAACGAAGTTGACTCGGCATGCCTTGCGGCGCAAAGTATCACCGATAATGGGAATTCGGTACACGGTAGCAGCGAGTTTTATACATTCAACGGGTAGAAGAAAAAGAGGTGAGAAAGAGGGAGGGTTACATCTTCTTCAGAGAGCTCTTCTTTCTGATATATCCCACGCACACACACAGTCGTACAAAAACAGACGCATCTCCCCGCCTGCATAGGCCATAGCATGATGCACATGGGCGAATCGAAGTCTGTGTGTGTGCGCGGCTCTGTGCTGCAGCAGGTATTGCCTCGCGATAAATAGCCTTGCAATAAAGCCTCCCACCTAAAAAAGCATGTGTATATCAGTGGCGGAGTTGCAGTAGCCGAGCTGTGATTCTTGAAAAGGTGGAAGACGAAAAGGTGGAAAGACGCAATCTAATGACGATGAACCAACACACACCCGTCGTTGTTGTTGTTCCTGAAGACAATAAAGCAGTAGAGGCAGCATACACTGGGTGGGGGATCAGCCCGCCAAAGGACCAAGAGGCTACGGATGCGTATGTGTATACGTGCGTCTGTGTATGTCGGGACTACTTCAATGCACTTATGCAATGAGATACGGCGCGATGCGCGCGAACAGTGTTAAGAGGCGGACTGGTACACACTCGAGTATATGCTTTCTTACGGCTTTGGAGCTCGGCTATGGGCCAAGGGTTCCCCATGCTTCGTACGTACGCCTATGGTACCACCGATCAGCCTCATCCAAGCGTGACGAGAAACGCTCGATCCTTATTATGCTAATGCGGCGCGATTCGATGCTGCTGCGCGAGGCTGGGCCACACGTGCCCCATGTATAATATATAAGAAGCGGCAATCTGGTGCGTTTTCGTAATTGCTCCCTTCGTTATGCGTGTGGTGAACAAGCCTGTGGCGTAATATACAATACCCAGACTATGTACAACAACATATTTTCACGATGTTCCGCGCGCAGACAATGAAGATCCAGCCATCCAGATTATTTCGCGCGCCGCGAACGAATTCTCATCTCTGCACGGGCTTTCGAGTACCGCAAAATGTCTGTCTGACTCTTTTTTTAATCAGAGTAAATAAGATTGTCTCTCTCTCTCTCATCGTCCCATTTATCCGAGAGTTGGATAATTTTCTTTCTCGCCTATTGCTAAACGCTGCTGTACTTTTAAATAAATCGTAATGAGATATCCGAGTGTGGTCATTTTTATGTAATTCAAGAGGGATGTAAATCGAGTATTATATTTGTTGATGCAATTTAAAACGAGACATGAGTGCATTTGAATGAGACGAGTCGTGGTTATATTTTGCTGTAACTTTGGAACACGGCGATCTGATTGATGCACGGCGTCATGTATCGTTTCACTTAATTATCACTCGATACCATCTTCTTGACATAATTATCAAATAATATCTGTATAATATTGACTTATATAATTCGACATTTATATCTACTTGCGAATGTCATTTGAAAAACGATGAAATAAATCTCTGGTACTAATTATATTCTTTTTACTATTTTATGGAAATATAGATAAAGTTCTGTTTTTTAATAATTGTTTAAAGAGTAATTTAAAGACCCTGTTAGCGTTGGTTTTAGTGGATTCTATACTCAGTAGTCTATGACCTAAATATACCATGGCAGCAGTGGTGGTGTGGCTGTGATTATTTTTTGTTGAAGTATAAGTAATTACGAATATCAATTAATTGTAATAATATCTATTTATTTTCACAATATCTCATAATGAATTTCGATCTCATATATATGAGGCATTTTATGCCAAGTATTCTAGTACGGCGGCTGCATTGTACTTTGAAGCGAAATTGCTTATTTTCTATCTAACCAGAAAACCCACAAATTTCCTTAGCTTTCTGATGGTGTATTCCGATTTTTCGGAAAATTGAATGCTCTCCAGAATATGTTACAAACAAACTTCAACTTTAAATATCTCAGAAAAACTTTTTTTAAGATTTTTTAAAATAGTTTATAGATTGAAAGCTGAGGAAATTTCTTATTCAAATACATCTTTTTCAGAAAGTACATTTTATTACTAGCTATTCATATTGCAAATATGAATTTTTTCCTAAAACCATGCTTTGACTAATACAATTAATTTTGCTCAGCCACTTGCAGATTTACGGATATAGAAACTCGCCATCTAGCGGTGGAAGTTTAAAATGTTATATAGTTTAAAATGGTATTATAAGCAATTGAAAATTGATCCAAGTTTTTTGAAACAGTCAAGTTGTCAGGCCATTCAAAATGCTTTTAATATTTTAGACAAAATAGTTACAGAAAAGCAAGTCACTCAATGTTAATGTATTTCCGACCACCCATTTTTGCTCATTAGGTCATTATTAATGTTGAGCTTTTTTACCAGGGTAAGAATTAGATTGAATTCGAGTGTCTGTCGTGTGAAATTGTTGAAGTATAGTATTTGTAGTAACTTTAAATAATGCATTTATTAAATTGATATGAGGAGGAATCATGATTACGTACTCTTTGTTTCAATAAAATTGTAATAATCCGTAATTTAAATGTCTTTATGCATCTAACTGGGTATCTAGTCACTAGAGTCGGCTTATATTTTCGTACAAAGATTGATCAGACTAATTTGCAGAAAAAATTTTATCGAAAAATACTCGAGGAGGATTGCACGTTAGAAAGGAGGCACAGGATGTTTCGATTTCCTTGTTCTTCCGCGCAGTTAAATTTACGTAAAGCTCGGGCCAGCTCGGCAAAAATTAGAGAGGCACACAGGCGGACGGACGGACGGACGAGCGACTCAGCAGTGGTTTCTCAGCAAGTGGGCCCAAGTATGTATACATAGCTAGATATAGAAGCAAGTAGCGAACGCGCGCCTGGCACGGAGCAACAAACGGTCGCTCGGCGGTGGCGGCTGCAGCAGCAGCGGCGGCGGTTTAAACGCGCCGCGTCGGTCGAGGCCAGGCTACTCTGCACAGCTTTATTATCAGTAGACCGCGACACGGCACGAGCTGCATCGCGCTCGCTCGCTTGCCCGGGACATATACACACATATATATGTAATATACAGCTGCAGTGCATCGCGGCTCGTGCGCCGCAGTCCTACACACGAGCGAAGCAGTTGCTTTGGTTCGGTCTCTCTCTCTACTCGCTGTGCTGCACTCTGCGATCGCGTCCCACATTGTCTCGTGCGGGGGCTACATACGTACGTATACACAGCAGGTATACATAGAACAGACGTTGCCGCGCGATTATGTGCATGTGCAAGTGCGTGTCGTGCCGTGTATTATAAATACGGACTAATCGCGTGCAGCGGCAAGCATGGGCTCTGTTGGCCGTGCCGTGCCTGCGCCGTCGTCGTCGTCGTCGTCGTTGCATGTGTCCTACTACTACCTCGGCGGCGGTCTCTTGGGCCTGCTGCTGCAGCTCGTCTAGTCAAATCGCTTCCTTCCTGGACTGCAGTCCACGCGGCGCTCTGCTCTCTCTGTGTCTGTGTTTGTGTTGCCGACACTGCGCATTTATATTTTTTGGCGTTCCGCCGTTCTGGATAGCAAAGTTAGTACTTGGCTCTCTCTCTTACCAAGCTCCTTATACCTCTTTCCGTTATACACACCTCTATTCTAGAGATTTAAACTGCTGCTGCTGCTGCTTCCAACGATCGGATGCCGGAGCCTGTGTGAAATTATATACTCGGATGTTTATTCCTACATTTCCTGCATCGAATGGCAATTTTTTGAGAGAAAATATCCTTAGCTCCGGCATTGCTTTCATCGTTTGATTATTCATTTTCCAGCTTTGATTTACGTTTACGTACTTATGTTACATTGATATACTGTACTGACACTGCTGCTGATGCTATATTTCGTTGCTGCAGCATCGCGAGGCAAACACACAGTTTTCGTGTGCCACTTTCATAGCTCCGTTTTTGTCGCAACGAGCCAATTATTTTTTCAGGTTTGACCTTTATTTTTCTTTTAACACTGTCACGTTCGGTAACGGTCTCTCGGCTGCGATTCTCACTGATGCGCGCGGACGATGTGCATACACATACACACGTATACACGTGCTGCACATGCACACTATACATTCGTGTATTTTCAATGTCACGTCGAATTTGTTCAAATTCAGCCGTTATAATCGGTTAGCGCGAACGGATTGTATTACGATCCAGCCGTGCACACATTGCACTCGGGTCTTTCTTTTGTTTCGTTATATCTCGGCTCGCGATCGGTTTACATAATACGTAAATACACCGGATATAAGTAACTTTTAAACCTCTGCTGTAGCAGCAGCAACAGCTACAGCAGCAGTGCCCAATAGTTTATTATTTATAATTTGAAAGTGCGATTGCTGATCTGGCCTAAATATTTCTCTTCTCTCTAGGATATATTCATAAATGCCCGCAAGAAAGTTGCTCGAGCGTGCGTAAGCTTATATGAATGAAAAAAGGTCAGCCAATATATTTCACCGATCTCATTTTTGCATACATTCAAAAAAACATTTCTCTATTTAAGAAAAAAGTAATAGTAATGAAGGAAATGCACGAGCAGCCTTACTTAGCTGTGGTATTCATCATTTGATTCGGAGTTGCATTGTACGCAAAAAGTCTATTATCCGTCAATCAGTAATGCAGCAAAAAAATGGTGACGCTTGCCGAGCGCGAGAGACACCTGCACCTGCTGCAGAGAGTGGCTAATCTCGATCGTTTTTTCACCCTCCCCATTTTACTGCATAATTTTACTACGGCTCTGCGGTCTGCGTCGGCTCAGGTGCACACATTTACACACGTACACATGGTAACGATATAACACAAGCTTACTTTAACTGTATATAGCACGTAACGCGAAATGTACCAACAAAAGTGCGTTAAAACTGCTTCTTTTTTCCAAACGTAACAACGTCGACCAATGGCGTTAATAAATCATTCGTAGCTTCGAGTACATGCGCTATATCTAAGAGCACCACCCGTGTAATTTATAAATATAATACCCAGCAATGATACGTAGAGCTCGATTAGCACCTGATTACACTCTCGTATGCTTTGCCGCGCGCGCCAAGATAAGAGAGCTCGCTGCGCTATAATAGCGATCGGGTAGGCTCGGAGTCGCAGTCGCTGTTCTGCTCTTCGCTGCTGTATAGTGATATAGACTCAACGACGACGAATATATATAACACACACATTGTGTGTACTACATGACTGTTTACTGATTTCGCTCGAACTTGACGCGTAGTAATTTACCTTTTTCAAGATTCCACGCACACAATGAGTACGTAAACGCTTATTTATCATTTCTTGCCGATACACTCATGCATTGACATTTCATTTTTTTTTCACATCTACTATCGTTATTTTTGACGGAATAGTAATTATTATAATTATAATTGAAATGCTATAGGCGTGCCAAATAATTTCCATCCAGTTTCTTACTTTGTTTATTTTTTAATTCTATCGATTCTTTATATAAAATTTCATTTCATCTGATAACAATTATATCTCATTCTCTCAATCAATCGTTTTCTCAGTCGAGATTTGATTATAATTTATGCAAACAATTTCGACAACAACTTGCGGTTAATCGAGAACATTCATTCAATTACAGTACTAAAATCCATTAAAGTACTTTAGGGTTTAATAGCAATAGTACCCAAGTACTCAGCTGCTTAACATATATTTCGCTCTTGCATGTCAAAAAAATATTAAATGTAAGTCTTGGCATTAAAGCCAAGTCTGTTGCTCGCGGGTCAGTGCGGATGTACTATGATCGTTACGTGCCCATGCGTAACAGGGGGACAATGCTTTCCGTTGGTAAAGGGGACTATGTATGGTTTTTTTTTTGGAACCGATCGCAATGCGCTCGTAAGCAGAAGTAATAAGCTGTGCATATGTAGCTTTTTTCGAAGTAATCATTGGTCTTATTACAGTAAAAAATAGTAAATTATATATTCTTGAGTTGGGGGAACTGGGCTGGGTTAAGGAAAAACATGTAACATTTATTTATCACTTGAAGTCTAAGGAAAGTTAGAGAATCGAAATTACAACATTTCTAGGATTTTTACTCGGGCTAAAACAGGAAATTAAATGTGTAGAAATGTATCATGATTTTGTTTCCCTGCACGTTCCTCCTTTATCAAATAAATAGAATGACTCAAGTATAAATCAAGTGTATCAACTGTAGTAGACTGCAAACTCCAGAAATGAATGATACTAATTTTAACAATTATAGCGAAATCTCAATAAAATCACCAAATTAAATTACCAAAGAACTTTTTCTTTTCAATAACATTTTATTAAAATTACGAAAATAAAATTATTTTCTTTGTCTTTAAAGTAGGTAATATTAATGCTTCATACTGTTGTTGCTACGATCGTTGTCAATGAAACTGAATCCTGGATAAAATGCTTAGTTGTGCGATAGAACGAACTAAAAGCACGACCCTGTAACGCCGGTGCTATTTACATTAATGAATCTCTCCCTACTAGTAACTCTCTTACCTGACTCATTTCCTGTAGTTTCAAGAGCCTTTTCAAGAGTCGGAGATAAAAATTTCTATTTTCAAATAATGATTCTTTTAACGTTTTAAATGCCCTATAGAAAATTCCACTTGGGTATTGAAATTTTGTGTTTTTAATATGTATTTCTTCAATCATATTCGAATGGATTGCATCATTCACATTTTACAAGAGTGCAAGTCTGGGTTTTTAAATTTTTTAATACCTCATCCATCTGTTTTGGGCTAATTGCGAGTTCGTGTATAGTGGGTTCGAACGGACCAGTCAGGTGCAAGATGTTACACGTGCCACTACACAACAGCTGTTTTCCTGTGTTCCTTCGGAGACGTTAAAAAACTTTTACACATCCTCTCTAATTTCGCGGTTCAATGATCTCGATACAATAATAGTCGTTACGACTTGAACATTGTTTTGGAAACAATCGCTCGAGTTTTATAAATCGCATGGTAACACTTGAAGTATTGAATTTTTTGTTTCTTTGCTTCTTCATATCTTTTCACACAAAAAAAATGCCATCATATTCATCATATATTTCATACATAATTCTCAAGTGAATAAGTAAATTATACGGAATAGAAAATGAGCATGACATTGATTAGTGCAGAAATTATAATGTTAAATTGAGATTCTTAAAAATTTTTTAAATTTATAAAAAAGAAATGTATGAAAACAAATCAAAACTTAAATATGTATAACTGCTCTTAGTTAATAGCAATTTTTAACCCGAAAATCAATTACACCAATGCCTTTATGAAAAAGCACGTTAAAAAAGGACTTTCTTTTTATCGTAGACTTTATGGAAAAAGTCAGCGGACTCGGGCGAGCAGCAACAGGTGCAGTGATCTCGAAAAGGAACGTCGACGATGACACCCCCGAGATCGGGGGCGTGGCCTCGACTGAAAACGAATCGGCAACGACGACGACGGCAGCGGCGGCGGCAGCCGCAGCACCGGAAACCGGAAACGTCACGACTGGTAGTAGTGGCAACGGCGGCAACAGCAGCAACGCAGAGCCTCCAGCCGGCTCGAGTACCGCGGAATCAGGCCCGAGCGCCAGTCCAAGTCAGAAGTCAGAAGAAGCAGTCGACGGCGACACGCCCGACATACCGAACGTGGTAGAGTATCATCTGAAAGTGACGCCGCGCAATAACAACAATAGCAAGAAATCTGCAGAAAAGCAAGTGCAAGTGCACGAGTCTACTGATACTTCCTCCTCGCTAGCCGGAAATAATGTGAGTTGACACCTTACAGTCATGTTTCATGCATTTTTCGCTTTTTTAATGTTAATTTGTTGCTTATCATATTGTTAAATCACTTTCAAGTTTCATATACAGCTTAAGCTTTATTATTAAATAATTGTAATTAAAAATCATCGATTACCAACAAAATAGAGGTGTAACGGTTAATACAAGCGTAAAATCATTGCTAAAATGGCACGCACTTCCACCTTTCATGTTTATAATCAGTGTTATTGTTAGATTCAAAAAATTATAATGCTTCGCAAGAGCAGGTTGCGTAGCGATTGTGAACTGCTTTAATGCATATTATGCAGGTGGTATAGAAACCTGCGCCAAGTAGAGGCAATTTGTTTGTCTGTCATAAATTATTAGTTAAAGTTATCACATCAAACAAGTGCTTTATGTAAAAAGGAAATGATGCTGAGTTGATACCGATCACACTCGTGTGTTCTATAGACGTATATATCTATATCTGTAAAGAGAGAGAGCTCACTTTTGCGTAATTAATTTTTGTAACATTATTATTGATCTAATGACTGAAAAATTACCCTGTTTTGTTTTAAAAGAAATTTCTTTTTGTTCACTTGTTTAGCGATTTTCTGTTACGATTACATTAAAAATATTAAAAGAATTTTGTATGATCTGAGAATTTAACCTTTTGAAAAGACTAAGACCAGTTTTCAACCTTTTTAAATACGATAATATATTGGGGCCAGATAAGGTTATACCTAAAGGTCTCTAATAAAGATCAATCAATCAATATTACTTTAAAGCTCCACCGTTAGATGTCGAGTACCTACATATCTGTAAATCTGCAAGTGACAAAGTCAAAATAATTGTATAAGTAAAAGCATTTGAAATTATTATTCCTGTGTAATTATTTATAATAAAATTGATTCTAATTACGGAAACCGTGTTAAATTATATTTTCAGTTCTAAAGGTCTTTTCAGTCCAAGAAAAATTTTCGTTGAACTAAAACTAGCTATGAAACGTTAACCATTACCACCGGAGTATTTTTTTTTAAATGATCAAACGTTGATTGTATGCGTGAAATGGGCAGATGGCATTTAAAACCCCATACACTTTTTATAGCTAAACACTGCGTTTCCGTACTAAGTACTATAGGAAGCGTTTGCATGATGATCGAAAATAGACATTGATGACGAATTTATAATTTTCAGATGACTCTAGGAAACGGTAACGGCACGATGAAAGACAAACCAACGATCACAGAGGAGCAGCGCAAAGAATTAACGTTGCGCCTGTCGAAGCTCTCGATCGATAGTAATGTTTTCGAGGGCTCCAGCGATTTGCCTCAAGTTTTCCAGGTCAAATATTTAGGGTCACACGACGCCCGAGGACTCTGGGGCATCAGACACACGAGAAAACCAACAGACAATATGGTAGCAGCGGCCAAAGCTCTTCCGAGCGGCACCATTCTTCCGTTCCAAAAGCTCGTCGTCAGCGAAGATGGTATTGGCCTGCTGCCATTTGGTCAGCGTGGAAAATCAGAGAGCAAGATCTATCCGATCGAAACTATATCGTATGGAGTTCAAGACCTCGTTTACACACGTGTTTTTTCGATGATACTCGTGCGAGAAACCGACAACTTCCGAAGGCTGACTCCGTTCGAATGTCACGCGTTTGTCTGCGAATCCAAGCACCATGCACGCCAGATCACCTATGCTCTTGGAGCAGCCTTTAAAATTTATTCGCAATACGTTAAGGAACGGTCGGACGAATCGGAAACTAAAAATCGGAGTAGAGAATTCGCATTAGAACTCAGAAATCCTAATGAAGTTCAAATTGATGATACTTTGAAGGTTGATCGATAATATTAAAAATATTATCAATCATAGTTTATTGATGATACATACGATTCATATAATTTAGTGATTATATGTTCAAAAAGTGAATATTTATTTTGGTGTTTATAGTTTGTTGTTTTTTTAACTAAATTAACAAAGTAGAAATTATGTCAAAGTGTATAATACATGTATTATAATTTAAATACTTTAAAAATAGCTTGTATATTTATCAAGGATAAGGATTCTTTTCAACATTTTCTTTACGCCGAAAAAAATTTGTCTACTGCATCAAGAACGTCACATTTTATTCTGACTTTCATGTTGCATAATTCACATTCACATTCTGCATGTTTTAAGGCATTTTTTTCATGAGACGTAAGTTGTTGATTATCATGTTTCATACAAGGCAGTTCTCTGTATTAAACGAATTTTTTTCAAAGGTTCAATGAAATTTTCCAAGCCTTGAGTATAGTTAGAATGAGAACAAGCGAAATATATAAAATTACTTATAAAAATAATTTTAAAAATTAACTTCTCCTCTATCAAAAAATGTGCAATACGGATGAATTCTCGTTTTTTTTATTATAAATCTAATTTTATAAACGTATCCTTTTTGTTAATTACGATGTAACAATTTGTATTACACGGCAAAATGTTCAATTGTAAAAAATGAGTTTAAAAGAGTATAACAGTATAACGCATAATTTCAATTCGTCGAATGATTTGTCTTGACAAACTTAAAACTCAAAACAGCCTGTTGAATGCATATGCAGCTGTTGAAGATGGCTAGCTATCCAAAGAGTCTCTTTTTAAAGTATCAAGTAAATTTTGACTTGCTATAATTCTTATGCACAAATTTTGGGTGTTGATTGTCTTTATTATTGCACAAATTCATACATCGATTCATACAAATTTTTGTGACCGTATGTTTACTGTATTTAAGTAGTTTCAATAATATTAAGGATTAAGCCAGTACTTTTTTAATTTTAGAAAGAAAGAGTTTCTATTATATGTAAAATATTGTAAATAATTGTAAACTAAATAATGTAAAAAGTATTTTTACTAAAAACGTTATTATTCAATATATTTTAACTCGGATAATCTGTAACATGAATTAAAAGAAAACAGTCATATTCTCAAAACTACTTAGATAAGATTATATTAAAAGTATGAAATTGCATTTTACGAATTTACAAAAATAACGTAGAGAATTAGAATTTTTGGATTGATTATGATTATATTCATTTGTGTGTGTGTGTGCGTGTGTGTAATTTTAAGAATCGAATTTGAATGATATATTATGATATGATATATTACATGTAAAAAAGTATGCAAATCTAAATAAATATAGTAATTCAAAAATTAATAAATCTCGTTGTCTTTTTTAATAAAGAATATTATTTAGGAGGCTTATGTTTGTTCATTTATGTTCAACTTACAAATTAATAATAAAAAAATTTCAGACAAGATTTTAAAATAATGAAGTTCCTAGTTTTTTTAATTGATACTTGAAAATAATTAAATTTACAATAATATAATAGCAGGAGTTTATTTAATTATAATTTCTTTAGATGCCCTTTAAGGTTTAGTCCAAAATTAAATTGATTTATGTTCAATATAATGTCAACTGTACAACCTAAAAATGTTGTCTGAAGTAATTAGACGCTTTGATAGGATGAGGAATTCAACAAGGAACTCAAATTTACAAAAGGGTAGAAAGTTCTTAAATGCAGAAATTAGGAGACCCAAAAAAAAAAATTTGGAGCAAATGCATGGCTCAGAGTTCAGTTTGTCTTTTTGTTACTTTTAGAAGGTCAAAAAAATCCCCCGAAGAAATCGCTGCCACTTTGGAATTTTAAATTGTTTCAAATATTGTAAGGATAATGTATGAACGGATAAATTCGTAACTCAATTGTAAACAATATAATCATAAACGATTTTGACATTGTCCTTCGACACACTGATCATGTTAATAGTGAAAATGAATTAGTTTAGATGTTGTCTTCTTCGATGAAACAAGCCATAGTACTTAAAGATAAATTTTACTCATTTAATTTCTGGTACATTAAATCGACAGATTTATCGTTCAATTTAGGCCCCAAAATGAATGAAAGTGAGAAAAAATCCGAGCAAATCATTTCAAAATATAATTTAAGTGAACACGACATTGTTGTTTCTGACGACAAGAAATACGTTTGTGACATTTGTCAAGGGGCATGTACACTAGAATCAAGCATGATAACACATCGAGACACAATTCACAATAAACGAAAAGATTACGCATGTGACAAGTGTGAAAAGAAATTTGAGTTTCGAAGTCATTTGAGTAGACACCAAATATCAGAACACAAAAGCCGCAAAGATTTTGCATGCGACCAGTGCGAAAAGAAATTTGAGTTTCGAAGTCATTTGAGTAGACACCAAATATCAGAACACAAAAGCCGCAAAGATTTTGCATGCGACAGCTGTGAGAAAAAATTTGTGAAAAAATTGAGTTTACTTACGCACCAGAAATTGGTACACAAAGATCGTAAAGATTTTACGTGCCACAAGTGTGAGAGGAAATTTGAAAATAAATCAACTTTACTGAAGCACAAAACAATTTTCCACGAAGTTTTCAAAAATTACTTATGTGAATTGTGCGCGAAGAGATTTGGAAATAAACAGAATTTGCTCATGCACATAAAGGCCGTCCATGAGCATCGTAAACATTTTAACTGTGATGAGAGCGAAGAGAAATTTGGAATAAAATTAGAATTGATCAAAAACAAAAATACAGTCCATGATGGTTTTAAAAATTACACATGTGAAAAATGCGAGAGAAAATTTGGAAGTACATCAGATTTTTTAAAGCACCAAAGGGCAGTACACGAAGGTCAAAAAGATTTTGCATGTAACAGGTGCGTGAAAAAATTTGCACGAAAATCAGATTTGTTGAGGCACCAAAAGACAGTGCACGAGGGTCGTAAAGACTACGCATGCGACAAGTGCGAAAGGAAATTTGGATTAAAATCACATTTGCTTACCCACCAAAAGACAATACATGAAAAGCGTAAAGATTTCGCATGTGACAAGTGCGAGAAAATATTTGGACGTAACTTTTATTTGCTCCACCATCAAAAAATAGTACACGATGGTCGGAAAAATTACGAATGCGACAATTGCGAGAAGAAATTTGGGGATCAAAGCCATTTGAGAAGACACCAAAAAATAGCTCATCAAGGTCGCAAAGATTACTCATGTAACAGTTGTGAAAAGAAATTTGGACATAAATACCACTTGATCAGTCACCAAAAGCTAATACACGAAGGTTTGAGAGATTACTCATGCAACAAGTGCGAGAAAAAATTTGGACGAGAATCGCATTTGCTAATTCACCAAATGATGGTTCACGAAGGTCGCAAAGATTATGAATGCCTAAATTGCGAGAAAAAATTTGGAAAGAAATCAGATTTGTTGAGGCACCAAAAGATTGTACACGAAAATCGCAAAGATTATGCTTGCGACAAGTGTGAGAAGAAATTTGGACATAAACATAATTTGCTTTTCCATCGAAAGACAGTACACGGAGGTCGCAAAGATTAAACATTTGAATATTACGAGGAAATATCTGGCCAAAAAGGCATTCTTTTAATCACCAAATGACTGACCATGCAGATCGTTATGATTTTGCACCCGAGAAAAAATTTAGGGATCAAAAGAATTCCATTAAACATCAAAAAGCAGTACATGAAGATTTCAGCTATTACATTTGCGATGAGTGTGAGAAGAAATAATTTACTCTACCGAATTGAAGTTGACAACAAAAACAGTTTATGAAATTCACAGAAACTACCTATTGGGCCATTCTCGAAGTTTTTTAAGATATCGTACGTGATAATTAAAGTAAAATTTTTGCATGCAAATGCAATATAACTCCTCATATTTAATTTGCTTACAAGGGCACATTTTTTAAATGTGAATGTGTGAAAAGATTCAAGTACAAAATAAGAATAAATTTGACCGATCATAAATGAGTTATTAACAAAAAATGTGAAGACTCAGTTTTTGTGCTTATTTGTGGGCAAACGAAAGAACCAAGTATCTCAAGTGCTCAAAATGTTTATAATTTTTAAACAAAATTAACATTAGGAGGTGAAGTTAAGGTGGTAGAAATTTTATCAGCACAAAAATAGACATGACGCGTGAGTACAATAGCTAAGAGTTTTACTCGAAATATTAAAATCTCATATTTGAGAAAAAATTGAAGTTATTACAAGTATTTGTATATAAGAAAAATATCGCTGAATAAAAAATCCAAATTAAGTTAATAGAAATTAAATTCACTCCAACATGAAAAAGCGTTATCATGGGTACAAAATAGATTTATTTTATTGTTTTTTTCTCGGTCAATGTAAAACAAGTTTTCTCAAGAATTGCTAAGTCAATTTTATCCGTATCGATCTTATGAATTTTCATTCTTTGTAATGATGAAGCCCAAAAAAGTTGTGCGCTATTCGGTTAAATATTTCAAAAGCTTAGAATTTTTTTATTTTGTATTAGAATCTTGTTCATAAATCTGGTTTTATATGAAGTTTTTTGTTCTTTCCATTCAAAGCATCTTAAAAGCAAAAAAGGGGCTACCATCCTAAAAATCGATTTTAAACTTAATTGCGAATATTCATCATATGGATTCTTGAAAGCTCAACATTTTAGAATCATCTTTTTCTATGTATACTTTGAGGTTTAAGTTTAGAAATCAAAGTATTGGTACGAGCATAATTGAGGTATTTATTTGTACATAATAATACAGAAAATATTTTTTGGTGCAAAATAATTTTTTTATTATCATGGCATTTGTCGTAAAAATTTTTAAAAAAATTTTGAAAAAATTTTATTAATCTAAATACATTCAAACTTAAATACGTATTGAAGAAAATTGAATAAATCATCGGCTTTTCAAATGAAAATTATTTCAATTTTTGGAAATGTATACCTTACATACAGTAAGTTAACTATCCGTACATAACAAAGGCTTAAAAATATTTCTTGAGATAAACAATGAATCAGTCAATAATCAAAATTCACATTAACGAATTTTTCTTAATTTTTTTAAACTAAAAACCATACTTAAGAATTTTCCATCTGTACACCTTAAATGCTAGACTTAATCTATACATAAGTTGCTATGAAAATGTTGTTTAACAAAGTTCACCGCGAATAAAAGAAACAGTATTACATAAACAAATAAATATATATTTTTTCATTATACGATAACTAAATTCACGACTAAGTGAGTATAACGAATATATGTATATTAATGCGACTCAATTGCACACGGTTCTTATTTGGCGCAAAACAAATAATGATCAAAATCTACATGAAATGAATATCATTTTCTTTGTGAACGTGAATGAAATGAGGAATGATGATTGACTTGATTTTTACAATTGCGCTGACTCTTACAATCTCAAGTACTGTATCTCTTGTTTATGTGAAATTTTACTAAAAAAGACGAATGAAACAAAAACAAGTTACACGGGTACTGATGCATTTTCACCCCAATCAATGGTCGGGCGCGTATGCATTGTAAGCAATATCTTGCGGGGACTCGTCCGATGATCTGCCCCAAACTCCGTGATCGTCGTCGTGATCGTAGTGGTGTTGATGCTGAGCGTGCTCGTAGTAAATAACCTTCGAGGGCCTGTGGCTTTTTTTCAGATCGAGCCAGAAACGCGCCATATTAATCAATAAGCTTATGATGGCGATCATGTAAAACTTGAACTGGAAGTGTGTGGATATCAATTGCAGAAGTAGACTCAGCTTGGCCTTTACCATCATTCCGACCATCATGGCTTTGTGCAGATGCTTTTTCTTGCCTTTTCCTTTCTTTTTGCGAGATTCTGCAACATTTCATTGATTCGAGTGTGAACGTTATTCAAGTGTAAAAAATTATACTGATAAAAAATTTAGTGCAAGAGGTATATCAATAAAATATAAATTTAACTGCACCAATGCTTTTTATCCACGAAGAGATGGGTAAACAAATATATTTATCAAAACTTCTAACATCTTCTAAGCTGCTCTCAATTTAGTATATAGCATAGAATATAAAATGATTAGTAATTTGAATATACCAATTTTACGACATTAATTAAACTAAATTATGTATAAAGACATATTACTATATACGAATGACTGCAATGGATATTTCTAATAGACCTATAAAATTAAAAAAAAAATTTTACTGTCATTTTTCAAGTTTGTCCACACTATGCGATTTCATTGATGCGAAAATTTACCGGAACAGCGTACTTATAATTTGCGTACCGTTGATTCTTCTTACAGTATCAGGAGCAAGTAAGTTGAAGCAACTATAGTTTAGCTACACATATTGACTTTTCAGCCATAAAAGCATTTTATCAGCCGGGAAATCTACTTACATGGCGAAGGTTTAATGTTATAAATTCAAAGATCTAAAACAAACACCTGTTATACTGTCATTAAAACTGGAAGAGCATGAGCGTATGTGAGTTGCACTTATGATATATAGCATGAGCCCCGCGAAAGGAGAAATAGTAAACGAGCAAACGCGCTGAGTTTCTTCATCGTCCAGCAGATGTTCTTTTCTCACCACTTTTAATAATCTTTCACTTTGCAAAATTCACAATGTAATAAGTCGTATTGACCTTGAAATCTATTTTTCTACTTTGAAAAAAGGATGTTATATATTTTCACTCTTTAAATATCACATTATTACGAGAATGTCGGAGTGTTCTATAAAATGTTTCCATTAACCGACCGTATAATCTTGCAATCGATTGCAAATTCGTCCGTTAGAGGAGCATTTATTTTTAGTACGGGAAAAATCGTCCATCTATTCATTATTTAATCGTTCTATTGTCGTAAACGTATTATGAAAATGTAGCATGCGAAGTCCATCTATTACGGATATTACATACATTTAAGTAATTTCAAGAATGTCGAAGATATAGTGTGAAAAAGCTACTTTTAAACTAAATATTTTATATTAGTAATTACACATATTGTTCAAAAAACAATTTCATTTTAATACGGTCGGAAAATCCTAACCGCAATTTATTTAAGTTCCAATTGTATGATAAAGATAAATCAGGGATGACCCATATTAATTCCCGATACCGATCGCTATCTAAACGATGTTAGTAGACACTGGAAAGTCAAATCCACGAAAATTTTACCCTTGCCCGATGTTTTTCTTTTTGTTCGTGAGAATCGAATGATGGTTTCGTGGTAAGTTTATGCACCACTTGCTGGCGGTCTCAAACTTTCACGGGAGGTCTCTGTGTCATTAAGATGATAATAAGCACCAGGTTAGAAGAGAAAAGTGAATATTAAAGACCATTCAAAGATAATAATTTTTGTAGAATATATGAAAAATCGGTATATTTCTGCGTAAATGTCTTTTTACCACAATCGGACACAAGCGCAGTCATGTAATATTGACGCTGGGTACCTTCGCGTATATGCAACTCAAGATAGAGAGATGAACATTTTTCAGTCTTAAAGAAAATTATGCATTGATTACTTACTTTTATAAGTAATTTTCGCAATGATACTTTTCATTGCGTTAAAAACACGTTGTAAATTATGTATTTTCCAATTATGATGCATGATTTCTATAGTTCTGAATCTGAACTTTCCACCTATATAAATTTAGATTTATTAGTCTTGAATAGATAAAAAGTAACGAATGGCCAGCAACATTTTCTGCTTTAAGAAATAAACTACCACAACTCAAATTAAATATTTATTTTGTGTAAATCGTTGCGATTTCCCAAAACTTCTACCATTCAGTTGACTTTGTACAGAAGGTATTCATATTCGAAACAAAATTTACAAACAAAACAGCTAATTTTCATCTTTCCACCTTGAATGTCACATGGGAAGATTCCAGCACCAAGACTAATGATACTTAGCTTCGAAGTGAAAACAATTTCGAGTCTGTAATTTGGTGCATTGTCATTGTTAACAAAAGTGTGTTTTGCGATTAGTAAAGTATTCGTTTCGGACGAGCCGAGCGGAAATTGATCCTGCGAGTTACATAAGTGTATCGGTGTAATGAGAATCGCCCATATAAGCGCGCAATATAAACATATGAGCTGGACGCACATACAAATCGCACTCATCAATTTGAGAACGACGCGCTGCTACGGGGTTTTGACCGTTAGTCGGCGATTTATCGTGACGTCGCCTGCTTAAACGTAATACGCGCATATATGACCGTTGACATAAAAACACAATTTGTATCGCATCGCATCGCCACGCAGCAGGTAGACGGATGACGCTAGTTTTGCAATCGGACGAAATCCGAGCGCGCCCGTACCTACGCGGCGCGCGCACGAGTTCTTCTTTTTTTTCCGTTACTAATTCACCTTAGCAAACCATGTCACGAGCAAATATCGACCCTCGCTTCGTTGCACTCGAAGTAGCCAACTGACTGAATTTCTGGTGATTATTTTAAATACCTATTATTTATTGACATTTTTTTCCAAATGTCCCGTATTTCCTTATACACTGATGCTGCGGGAAATTCATAACGTTATTTTTGCGTCGTTAAAAATGCAAAGTCTTTCCTAAAATACACTTTTACAAAACTTTTATTTCCTGTTTATCGCGCGATCTCTCATCTACTTAATTAAATATTTCACTGTAGAATTAATTTGTATGTACTAACCGATGTACTTTATCGTGGAAATAACGAAATACAAAAAATACCGTTAAGTGTTACCAAAATTAATTTCATCTGATTTTATTTAATTTATTTATATGCACGGACAATTTAAGTTTTTAATATAATAATATTTCTGTTTGTCAAATTAAAATGGGTGACAAATCTTTTGAATTAATTGATAAAAAAATGTATTTTGTAGCGTCTAGACTCGCATTAGTTACTCTATAGTTTTAGTGTCGAATGAAATAAACTAAAATTTGATATCGCCTAAATCATTTGTAAATGTAAAATATTGACTCGTAAGTATAAAAGTTATTAACGCAAATTATATATTAAATTCTCACACTATTGCGGGTATAATGTATAACAACGGTTGAGGAAGTTTTTGCGACACCGACGTTTGCTTATGTTCCAAGAGTGTACCTGTTAAAATTATTACTGTGGTTTGGCGTATAAACTAAGCGCAAAAAGCATGTGAAAAGCTCGACCGCAAATAATATCAAGTTTTAGTACATAGAAATGGTTGCAGAGCAAAATTGAAGAATAAATGTTTTTTAGCTAATATAAATTACGTCCACGCAGATCACGAGCAGGAAGGAAAATAAATTTTCAGCATGACAAGTTCGAATGAACGCGGGAAAACAAAACTTACCAACTTGGTCCGCCGAATCGAGAGCCCTCGCGCCTTCACCAGCTTCGGTCTCATCTTGGCTTTTGGCTGGATCGTCCTTCTGTAAAACGGACTGCAAGCCCTCGGCGAGCAGACTGCCCGTCTCCTCGATGACTCGGCTGATGGGCGGGTCGCTGGGCTTGTTGCCGGTGACTTGAGCCTCGATCCTGTCGAGCTCGCGGCCAATTCTCTTGGTCGTGCAGGCGACACTGTCAGCCTCGTAGAGGCAATCGAAAAATCTGCCCAGATCGCCTCCCGCGTCGCTGCTCTTACTCGTCGTCGTCGTCGTCGTCGTCGTCGCGGAGCCGGTGGTGCTTTGTTGAACGGCCGCCTGCTGCGACAGGGTGGCGAGGCAGCAGCAGAGCGCCGCACTTGTCAGGAAGTACTTCATGATACCGATGATGATTCGCTGTAAGCGAGCAGCAGATTTGGCAAGAGGAGTCGAGTTTCGCGAGACAAGCAGCTACCGAACTGAACCCAAAGCGAACTGCGAGTCCGGTGCCGACCCGAGCTTCCGTGAGGAGTAAGGCAAGGAGTAAGCGCTTCGTTCACGCGCGTGATTCGCGACGCACACGAGTCGACGGGGACGAAGCGTACACGAGCGCGCGTAAGAAAGAAAAAGACGCGCGCCGCGGCCTATACGGTGGCCCCGTTTTTTTAATAACCCTCACTCTCTGTTCGGGCGCTCTCCTTTTCTCTCCTTTTTTTCTCTCTCTCTCTCTCTCTCTTTTCTGATTCCGAGGATTCGAGCCTTGTCCACGCTTACACACACACATACTTGCAGGTGGTTGTTGATGCCCGAGGTATACATAAAAATATGCTCGCTCGTCCACGACTTTCGCGCGCGCGGCCAATCCTCGCCTCGACTCTTTTTTTTTCCCACTCGCCGCGACGGGCGAGCGGGACAACGACGACGACGACGACGCGCACCGCGTGCATATGCGTGCTTTGATAAGTGTAATCTCGCGCGGCGGACTTGCAGCTGCGCGCGGAGTCAGCGGGGGGATGTGCGCGCCTCTCCGTGTGTTAATTCATGCGCGTGTCGTATTCGCATTGTGTGCGGAAGGCCTATATGCTTGCCCATCTCGCGCGCGATATAGCGACTACTTGGCCTCGTGGTATCATTTGCCGCTAGCTCTCGGTGCGTAAGTACGTCAAGTGGACCCACTTTTCCTCCTCATCAGCTTCTCATCTTGGATCCATTAACTTACCTTTGTTCTAATCGCTGAATCGCTTTTCTTTCTTTTTTTTGTTGTTTCTCAAATTTTTTTCTTCCATCATTTTGGAGTTTTCATGGCACTTCGTTCTCTACATGGCAATCGATAGTACGTCGATTTGTTTCCGCTTTGGGGCTTCCGCTTCATCGAGCTGCTGCTGTCGTCGAAAGCGGACTACTGCGTATGAAAGTTGTGCCAGATCAATAGTGATTCGCCGCTAAATTTCGCTGATTATCAATGATATGCCAAGCTGCGTCTGTTGTACCGTTTCGGCTGCGCTTCAATTCTGAAGCCTGGTTCTCGGTGATATTGCTCCCTTTACACAAAAAAGACGACTTTCTCACTCATGTTCTGATTGTTTCGAATTTTCAATGGATTCATTACGTGAGTTCGCTGCTGCTTCTCTTATATTGATACTGTATATGCGATAGTTGAAATTAAATAGTCTCGATCAGATTAATCATGTTTTATCGTGCCACTGTAACGCAACTGGAAAACTCATTTATTATAATATTATATGTTTCTTAGGATTACTTATTGTGTCACTATAAGATGTGTACTATTTTCAAATGCACCATTTTTTTCAATAAAACATGAAGCTTGTGGTAAAAAATAGTTCTATATGTTTTAGGTGTAACAATGAATTTATTGTATATTATCAATTAAAATCAAATTAAAACATTTTGGTTTATCCTATAAAATTATTGTTCAAATGAAATTTTCTTAAAATTTTTTATGAATAAATATCAAAGTTGAAACATAGTTTTTCTTAAAAAGTTCTTTAAAGAATTATGCTAATTATTAAATTAAAAAATAATTATAGTAATAAACATGGAGGTCTCTTATAATTAATGCGAAACGACAACTTACAGTTAGAATTACTTTCAATGTATGAATGATCTAAAGTTTAATTCTTTAAATTTATAAAAATAAATGATATTCATCAATCGGTGTGTATATTTACAACAATTTCGGAATGTCTAGAAGTTTTCTTGACTTATAATTAGGCCAATAAAAAATACACTTTATTTTCCTAACCAATTAAAATAATATCCTTTATACGGAACTTTTTCTGTCGTGGTCAAATTTTTTTGGGAATTTTCATTCTTATCGATACGAAGATTTTTGGTAATCGGTATATTCTCGCGATCGTCTTTTTGCCTCGGAACTAGAGTTATATTAGGTTGGTATCCAAATTCGTTCGATGTATATTTTACGTGCGTGTCAATCCCATCTTTGAACTTGGCATTGAACTCACCATCTTTTCTACCATCTCGAAAACCATCTTCCCAGTGACTATGTGAAGAACTGGTAAAATTGAATTTATAGAACAGATCATTGGCCATTTTTTCAAGAAGGGCTAGATTAACTTCATCATTTCCAACATTATCCTCTCCTAAGGTTTTTTTGGCCGCCTCGATCATGTCCCGGATAACCTCGTATGTAGCATTTTTATTGGGTGCATTTAATTCTTTCCCTAGTCGATTATAATATCCAGGTAATTTCTGAGAATCTTTCAAAGTATATAAGCTTTCAGCGTTCCCTGCAATATTTTAATTTACTCTCTAATCATAAGTATTAACAAGGCAACTTTCACGTTAATTGATTGTAATGCAAGATTAAAAAAAGATGCTATTTTTTTAAACGAAAAAAGTCTTTTGTATCAAAACAGTAGCAGTATCTAATATAATTTCAATAATAATAATGTTCAAAAACTGTGCTTTACTTATTCAATTACGTTTACTTTTTCACTAGCAGATTTAGAGATGAATCTACTGGCCATCTATTGAGGAAAACTGAATTTAATTTGGATTGAATTTTCATAAAATTTTTTAAGCAATCGAATCAAAAAATTAATCGTTATTAAAACATTTATTTCCGATCAAATTATTTGAATTTGTGTATAGAATTTCATATTTTTTGTTTATTACTGCATTGAAAATAATGTGTATGATTACCATTACGTGCATTTTTTGTTTGTTTTATGTAAAAAATGAATTGGTACTGATTGATGAATTTTCAACCAAGACTTAATGTAAAATTATATTGAATTATAAAATTCAGTATCGGCTACTTTTATTTTGATGTCTGATATAATATTGAATCTTCATTTAATCGAAGATTTATTAAAGATAAAATAATAAAAATGAAATAAATGATCATTACCTTTCAGCGTGTCTTCTAATTTTTTATTCAAAATCTTCATCATTTCTTTGGTCACTTGTTCAAATCGCTTTTCAAAACGAACATCATTTCTCCTCGGAGGTTGAGGGGTCGTTTCAACTTTAATAAATGAAGCTGACTCTTGCCTATCTAATTCACCAGTTTCGCAATCGGCACAGGGTCTCTTCATCGATTCTTCGAGTATCTTCGCTTGCTCGGGTTTGTCCTTGTATATATCTACTGCATCTTTCACTGATTATAATTAAATTAATGTCATTGCGTCAGGAGCAATTTTAATTAAGATTTCAATTGATAACTGAATTAAAATCTCAGTGAATGTACTTACAGCTCAAAACTTTTCTATGCTTCATTTTCGTTACGATAAAGTCTCCTTCTTTGTTCGTCGTGTAAGCAGTTTCGTGATAAATGCCGTCAGCTGTTATAAACCCATATTCACCAGAAATTAACCCATCGTCATCTGTTCAAAAAAAGTTAATTCAAGAATGTTAGAATGTTAGAAATGATAAATTACAATTATTTTAAGCGAGTGAGTTTATTGGAATGATGTTTTTGTTAAAAAAACGTTAAAAATTTAATCAATTTTTTTGATAAATGAGGAGATGAGTAGGCCGATTAATTGGGAAGGTGTTGGAGGAACAAAAAATGACTCAATACCTCTTTTTTCCGATCGATGTTGAAAATCGGCGATATTAAAAGTGAATTCGTACGGTCGAATTTCATTTTCAGTCAAGTTTTGCGTATTCTGCTGACCATTGCAAACGTTCACAAGAACAAAAAACAATAACACTGATTTGAAGCGATACATTTGAAACAAGAAAAATAAACAAATGTAAGTTTAATTGATAAAGCGATGGCCAAATCAAGCGTAATTTCTCAGACACAACCGACTGGCCTCACAGTGCAATGCAAAGTGATCTCGGTGGAAAATCCGTCGCGACGTGGGGAGCATGACACGAACCGAAAGGTATTTTCTGTACCCAAGTTCTCCACGGCGATGGAACTTACGAAAGGCAGTCGTCTTATTCAATAATGCTTGATAGTAAGAGAAACTTCCCTCTGCTGGTCATTGCTTTCACACACACATACTTACACACAAACACAATCTATTGTTTATGAGACACCAATAGATTTCTCAACCGCACCTTTAACTTTGCTTATATTGCCATTATTTGATGAAAATGTTCAGATTCTTCTTGCTGGGATTGAGTAATATTTTTAATAACGTCAATCGATCAGTATTACATACCATTATTTCAATTGGCAATAAATGTTTATTTATTAGATTCGTGTTAATAGCAAATTACGTTCAATATACAAATGAATCTTAATTTCTATCTTTCAGCAAATAAAATAAAAGTGTATGTACAAGATTCTGAAAATTCGAAGAGATATAAAAAAATTAAACCAAGTTAGACCATGCTTGTATGTGAATGATACACCAGATCAAGAGCTAACTGAATAATATAGTGCATAAATTAAAACCATTACAAAGATTACTTTTTTATAATGATATGAAAATATTTTTACTTCAATTCAGTTTCGACAATCACCTTTTTTTCAATTTTTGTCAATGAAAAAATTGTCATAAGTTTTAAATGTGAAAAATTGAAAAAATGTTATATAAGATAATTTGTAGTACTTTCGTACGAATATTGTCATTAATATTCTATATGCCACACTCCAAAGATTAAAATTTTGGTCGAGCAGAGATGACTGTCTTTTATCGTGTGCAGGCACACACAAATGCAATGATATAACTTATTTCGTCTATCGTACTTAAAATATCGTTAAAGTCTCTGTGAACTTTTATGCTCGAGACGTATATGACCGCAAAAGAGCTTTCTTTTTCTTCAATCCCGTGTCTGTATGAGAGCGTCGTCGTCGTCGTCGTCGTCGTCGTCGCTGTAAAGCTTAGGCATGGGAACGAGTTCTTTAAAGAAGAAAAAAAACAAAAAAAAACAACCACATTCTAGCATTATGCGCGATGTTCGCAGCGAAATAGATCCGACCTTTTTCATTCGATATTTGCACTTCATATATTTATACACGTATCCAAAGGCCTCTGCGCGACACTATCGCCGCTCTTATATCTTTGCGCACACATACACACCTTACAAATAATACACTCCCATCCACGTGAGTTAGCATGCATCACGTCAAAAGCCTGCTGATAGGATACCAGGGAGGGAAAAAAATAAGTATCAACGTAGAAAACGTGTATGAGCTGCAACAACATCAGCTAACGAGAATGAGTAAAAAGTGAGGGCAAAGTGCATTATGCGCGCAAGGCTCGTCGACGCTCGCGCGCAGACGTGTATATCTATAAATATTGAGTCACGTATATATCTACTTATAGAAAGGCATTTTACAAGCGCAAGAGAGACAGACGGTCTATTCCGAGAAGGAGAGGGACAAGGAGAGACGATTTGCACCTCACTCGCAAATCCGTGTTCATTTACACTGCGCACAGCGCACGAGAAGAAGGGCCATGAATCAAATAGATATTTTACAGTATGGAATATAAATGAGTTCAAGCTGTACGTATCAATACACATAACACTTTCAATGCGGTAGTTTTCAGTAGCAATTGAATTCTATGTAAGATTGGCCAAAGATATGCGCGAAAAAGCATGACTCGTCCTCTTCTTTCCTACAGGCTAACTTTACACACGTGGTGCAAATACTTATAGATTTTCTGGGTCAGAGAAGTTTTTTTTCGTCGAGCAGTTGCTTTTACTGTTTGATTATTAGTTAATCTGGCCAGAACATCGATTATATACCAGCCCTGATACGTCAATTGAATTGTTTCAAAAATGTTTTCAAAAAAGACCAGTTTCAACCACTTTACACACGATAATACCACTTCCAGTCTATGCCACAAGATGGCGAGTACCTTTATCTGTATAAATCTACAAGTGGCAAAGTTAAAATAATTGTATAAGTAAGAACATAGTTTTGGAAAAATTATCTTTCCTTTCCATTATTGCAATGCCTAAATTCAAATTAACAAATTTAATTTGAATAACATTATACATTCCAAATGTAGATAAATTAAAAATAGCTATTGAAAGTGTATTTAAATGGTAAAAGTAAATGAATAAACCTTGTTCTTTTAATTTTTATATTTCCAGTTTTAATGATCCTTTAAAATTAAAAAAAATTTTCGTTTGTCAAAAAATGTTGCGAATATTAACCGAAGAGCTTTTATTAAAATTAAAAAAATAATTTGGCAGCTCTTCGTGCTCACAACTTGGCATCACACTTTATTCATGAATTTTTACAACTGTAGTTCCTCAATAAGCTAAGAAAAATTGAAAATAATTAAATACATGTGATGTTTTTTATTCTTATTGTTATTAAATAGTTTTGATGTATGGATGAGTCGCAAATAGGAAAAATATTTTTGAAAGTGAAATTGGTATTGTCTAAAAATTATAGGAACTGAATGATCCTACTTGTATCACTCAATACAAATATTTTTCTCGGCGATCGCTTACTGCGAAACGCTAACGGTATCGATGTTACGCAGCTGTGGCGATTCCTCCCAAATTGAAATCAAGTAACAGTATAATCATTATGATAAAGCCCGTTCATTTTTTTGGCATGAAATTTTGAGATATTAGTTGAAAAAAAATCTGCCGAGGTTTTTATCGAATCTGGATTATAATTTCAAGGAGAGCATTAACTTCGAGACAATCACAGCTACTGCAGTTGATATATATGCAGAATAATAAATTCATTAGTGGGAGTGTTTTTAAAAGTAAAGCGATTATCGCAAATGTATCAATAAAATACAGGCGAATGCCTCATTGTTCTCGTGCACACATGTGCCGCAAACTCCCAAGTCGTGAATCTATAATACAAATTAATAGCATGAGGTTGAATTGGCAACAGCAGTGCAGTGTACTAGCAGTATGCGCCCGCATTGCTACGATCGTGTGAAAATTATTGTCGACTCTCGAAGCGTCAATGTGTACGGCACTAAATAATGCATGTTACAAGTGCCAATTCGAACCAATCGAAATTAATCCCATATAGCACGAAGCTCGCTAATATTAGCATAAAATGTTATTAAAATTCAAGCCGTAAAGGTTGGGTCTGCGGCGACAACCGTTACGGCGTTTATCACCTTCATCGTTGCGCGCGTGCACGATTGTATTATGCGGACGAATCGGTATACGTAAGCGACACCATAGACAAAATGGGACTTCGATCGGATGAACGATTTCGGCTTTCTTGCCTTCCTAGAGTAACCCATCGATTCGTAGAATCTCATCCGAGTCGCTATAAATTTCACGATGAATTATATACGATTTTTATTGAGCAGATTTTTTCGCGAATCGGAGGAGCACACCCACGCCACGCAATTGACAATAGCTAGGAGCAATTGAAGATAATACGCGCGTTTGCGACATTGGCTTACGGCACTGCGTAACTCGTGTTACTTTGAAAATAAAGAAAAACATCCTTTGAGAGAGGAGGATTGTGTCTCGAGCGAGAGTGAATATTACGTATAGGTAAGTGAAGGAAATAAATTAACGACAATAGGACTTTTAATTCGTAATACCTTTTCTATAGCGAGTAATTTATAGCAACAACTTCGATATTTTTCTTACACTGTCTCAGTTTGGATAAAAATCTCGTTTTGAACTACTTTCGTCTTGGTATCGAACAAGTGCTCGAGCGGTAGCCATCCACCAACATCCGTATCAATTTCTTCATCGCAGTTGGTCTTGACGCTACCTACCTGCCGTCGGTAATCCGAGTCCGGTGCGCACGTGTTTACGTGAATTACTTGCCGCAAGTATATACGTGTACTGGCCGTGTATAAACGCAAGCGCCTGATGGATGACCGCCGAGGATCCGCTGCTGCATGGGTATCTGGACCGAAATACCGTTACTAACGAGCTATAAATAGGACACGCCTATAATACCTACCGAATCCTGTGCGTATGACGCCAGAATTTTTTTCCTCCTTCTTTCTTTTTACGCGTGTAATGCAAGCGAGCAAGCGAGCGTGATACGTATTCGCGAGAAATTATATTGTTTCGTGCACTAGCCGCACGAGGGAAAAACTAACGCTTAAGAAAATACGTTATGCCTTACTTTGTTGCTGCGGCTAATTATTAGCTTTTGTTGACCAATTTAACATTAAATTCATCTTAGACCTACGTATGATTGAGATAAATGTCTCTATCTTTTTTTTTTGACATTTTTGTGTCAAGAACTATGGAACATAGTAGTCCTCAATAATCTGTCGATATACAATAAGTAGATATTTGAAAAAGTATCATTATAAATATTGTCTCAATCTTAAGCTTAACTGGCGAACTTCAGCTTTTTAGTGTCAATAGGAATCGTTTTAAAGTTTGCAAAAAGGAGGGCTTGCCGGTGATTAACTGCAATTGCAGTAATCTTCGTTAACGACAACACCTTTCACATACGGCAACGAAAATTATACGTCGATTTTATAGGTACTAATTTAACAGCAAATACAATTAATTATCATGACAACAATTTAGTAACCGTTCCTACTTGATCACATCATTAATGAAATATCTAATTTCTTTGAAAAATAATGGTGAAAATACATCTTAACATTGATCGATTCATTTTTCCAGTAATTATCTAATTTTTAGTCGCATAGTATGTATAACGTTTAACAAATACGTCTTGAAGTGAATATTCAGAGTAATAGAAATTCTAAGAAATGTACTAATTCAATAAAGTTAACCGATATCCAGTTCATATTCATCGGTACGAATTTTATCAGGGCTATTCATTTTTCAACGCCAAGTTTTCTTAAATCAAGTTAGTGTAAATCCTCTAACAGGGTAAACACACTTTATATTAAAAAAAAAGCTTTCACGGTGCGTCGGAATGTAAATGTATTACTTACAATTTTTTGCTCCTTGAAGTTAATCACAAAATTAAACTTAGCTCAAATATTTTGTTTCTGTAGATTTTTATGATCTATGCGGAATTCACATATCTTTTATGTGTTAACATCATATAACTCTAGTTATTTTTAGATGTTCATTGTTAATTTTATTTATGGCGTTTCAAGATAATTTTATTTTTTTCCACTTTTTTAACATCTTATGAAGCATAATGAAAAAATACTTATCAATATTATTAATACGTAAAACTTTTCGTTAATCTTATGTACTCTAGCTTACAAATTTAAAAAATTTAAAATTCAAAAAATCGTATCAAGAGATTCCTATAAATTTAAAATGCCTACGTTAATGAACAGAATTTTCGTTACTTAATAAATTAATGAATAAATTTTGTACACTCGTAGCATTTTGATTGGTAAAACTTGGACATCAACCGAACCAGGATGTTGGCTGACCCAACCAACCTGGTTTATTATCTTCTGGATCCTCCCATGGATGATAGTAATGATCGTGATGCTCGTGCTCGTTATGAATTTTGGCCGGAGCCCGGATAAGTACGACTTTGTGAGGCGGTGGTCGCGTGAATATCGTCCTCAAGAACAGCATAAACAAGGCCACTTTCGCTACGAGAATACTTCTTATAAGAGATGCTTTTACGCTGGCTATTGCCATGGGTAACTGAAGAAGCTGTAAATTCATCATAAATAAAGTATTCAATATACTATTGCAGATCTCAGTGCAATGATTATGGTCTACTTATGTATGAAATAATACCTGAAATCCAATGGGTATCATCATCATGAAGTTGCGAAGGCGTTTCATAATATGTATCCTTTTTATTTCCTGACTATCTTTCTCTTTACTCTCTGGTTTACTCTCTTGATCTCCATCTGTGTAGAGAAAAGTTAATTTGATGAAAATTAGAGTAAGCCAATTATCATTGAACCAGATTTGATAAGGTGAGAATGATTATTTTATATGCTAATGTCCTTTATAAAACAAAATATATTCAGTAGCCGGAAGTAGCGTCGAAGTGTGTTACTTGCTCGATGTTTTCACTACGATTGCGGAAATTAAATTGAGATCTCTGCAGTGTCAGCAGGCGGAATGTAGTCCAATTGAAAAATCAAAAGTTACGTTTACCATCTTGACACACGACTATAAATTATTCTCTACGTGTGTATGCATATATGTAAACTGAAATTGTGCACACGGAGAAAGCAGCGGAGCTATTAGGCAAATTGAATAATTGACATGCAGGATCGATTGCATTTTTATCGCGAACAATAGCGAACATATATGTAGCTAGCTACCTTTGCCGGTGCGTGGAAGATACTTGAGTAATAGATCCTGTTGATTATCATCGTAATTGACCATGAGGCCGTACATCAGCTCGAGCCAGGGATTCGTCGATCGCGCGGTCGACTTGCCGCCGACGAGACTTGACCCATTTCCATTGCTCTCCTCCTTCTTGACGACGACACTCTGATCGTCGCATTTACATGGTAATGCCGCGAGCAGTAGCAGAATCAAGAATCCAACGAGGCAGTTGAAGCACAAGCCGTTGCCGTACATAGTTCGTTTGGGTTTGCGGAAAAGCAGCTATTCAGTGATTTAACAGGAGGCCCCGCGGGCTATTTGACTTTCCCAAGATTAGGCATTCGGTGTCGTATACTCTGCAGCTGCTCGATCAGCGCGCGAAGAGTCTTCTTTTAGCACCGAACCAGAGCAAAAGTTTGGCAATGAACATGTCGCAGGAGATAATATCACTAGCACCACTGTCACAGGTATATGGGCCAAAAACGTGCGGAACGTCACCCGAAATGTCAGATCACGAGTCACTCGGCGCCGTGTCACTCATCGAACCTCACGAAAATTCGTCTCGTTTCGCTGAATTGTTTCGATGTCACGGGGAACGATGTCTTTGCCCTCTGATCGGCAAGAGGATCGCTGTCGAATATCGACGAGAACGGTGCCGTCGAGCGTGAAAAATTTCCCTATGAAATCGACTCGGCGCTGGCGCGATTCGTACCGAAAGCCCGCGGAAAATCGGTGCGCGCGTATAGATCGAGTTCGGGCGTAGCGCAAGGACTGCGCGTAAGCGTCGTCGTGCATACGCAGCAGCAGCAGCAGCAGTGCAGGCTATACCGGCGATGACGACGACGGTGGTGGCGGCGTCGGTGCCGAGTGTGTGCATACCCGAAGAGAGCTCTATATCATAGCTCTCTCGGGCATCCGTGCGAAACGAGATTTTTCTTTTTTTTCCGGTGTGGTCTCGAGCCAGCGAGCCAGCTAGTGCAGCTCTCTTTCTCTTGTACAAGAGCGTGGATATATCCCACTCTTATAACCCGATTCGTCCTAACTGGGTCTCACTTGCACACGATCGCCGTGTACATATATATATGCGTATGCACGCGTTGCTCCCGTGTGCGCAAGTGGCTCTTTTATATATCAACAAGTGGCCGACGAGCTGCGCACGCTCGAGTTAGAGAAAGATCGCAATTATATCGCGAGCAGCGATTCGGAGAATAATGCAGCATGTGCGGATCGCGAGCATAGCGTGGCATAGCGCACGAGCCTGGATTCGAGTCGTGTGCTTCTCGTATGCATGGGAACGCGCCTGCCTTACAATGAGTTGTGTACTACCTCGTCGACTGGGATGATTAACCAAGCCTGAAAAGTCAGTCGAACTAAGTACCAAGTAGCAGCAGCTACGACCGGACAACAGCCGGCGGTAATTCGAGTAAGCTCGCCGCGCATCTTAAACGATCGTCGACACCTATCCACTAGATAGACTGCTAGACTGCTAGAAATTCTAAACATGAATAATTACCTAACGACCAAAAAATAACCATTTAAAGTGTTTTTAAAAAGTATGACCATTAATTATAGACCAGTTTGCAATCACTTTAATGCGGTTGTACCGTTTTCAGCTTCCACCACTAGATGGCGAGTATCTTTATTTCTGTAAATCTGCAAGCGGTAAAGTAAATCTAGCTGCACAAGTCAGAGCACGATTTTGGAAAAATATTCTTCTAATGTCATTTATTCTATTATGAAGGAAAAATATTTTCGTTAGCCAAAAAACTGGCCTTAAAGTGTTGAGAATTTCTACTCGGAGTTGTATAGTCTATTATTACCGAGACTTTTCTCGCCTAATATTTGACGATTCCGATCGTCGTCGTTGAGTGCTGATGTGCCTGACGTGTGCCCAGCTCGCGACCGCATGGCTTCGTTTCATGAGCTGAGCAAGTGGTGGCGATGCTCGCACTTTTCCAAGACTTCGGCCAAGTTGTTAGAATAGCTCACGAGATTCTGTTTTTTTTTCGTCTCGCTTCCTTTTTTTTCTTCGTCTCTGCACAGCTGCAGTCAAGTTTACGCGACGGTGTACCGGTAGACACGTGAGAGATCGTGCGCGAGGGTAAACACGGAGAGCAAAAAATAAAATGAGCTATACTGCATTTTGCGAAGCAGATGATCGAATTGCGCTCGTGCATACCCGAGAATCATTTTACTCTTCGAGCCAGCCTATGACTCTTCATTAATTTAATTTGCCGCGTGTATAACATGATACAGTCATTTATTGCGTGATGTTTTATGTTAGCTGACCGAAGACCGCACTCGTTTAAATTTTATAAAATTAGACCGAGTGAGAAAACAAAAAGCTAGTCATTTGATTGATAATCTGCGGTGGTTACTGCTGGGATGCCAACCTTATTTAACATCGGATGATCCGTTCATTAACAAAGTTTTAAATTATTATAACATGGACGAGGCTCTGAAAGTAACTAAGGAGATCATTAAAGTCCGCACGCACATACCTATCAGTCAAAATCAACCTTACTCGGTCAAAAATCATTCGTAACTGATCGCGGCACTTATGGCTGAAACCCTGGAAAATGCAATGGAAAGCTCGACTGCCACCTCGGAACGAAAAGCTTAACGCGCGAAAAATTTTAATTGAAGTGCGCGTCCAGCAAAAATCGTTATGCACCATGAATCTCGGATTCTTCCTGTTGGTAAAAAGCTGCTGAAGCTGCGCGTAGCTCCTCCGCATATAACGACCGGCATTGTGAATCTCAAATTGACTGCTTACGTGCGAGCTAAATCGGGAACAGACATGCGATGGGAAATTTCGTTGCGCTCGCCTACTCGTCATAGCAAGCCAAGTGAAAAGACGATTACAATTATTAGCATTTTAGTTTTACCAGGTGAGCTGATGCCCCGAACGCGCGTAATTTGCTACTACTATGGCAACGCGCATAACTATTATTCGTTCAATGATGTAGTTTAGTCGAGAATTTGTGGCACGTCGAATACACTGATTATAAAAGTACGAAATAGGTCATATATATTATTATTATTATTATGCCTATTATTCTTATTAGTAGTAGTAGTAGTAGTAGTATTAGTAGTAGTATTGACACTATAAAGAAAGAATTCATGAAAGACTTCTAGTAAATGTTCAAAATTTATTAATAATCATAAAGTAATATGTAACAATAATAACAAAGAAACAATTATAACTGTATTAATTATGTATTTACAAAAAAATTAAACTATTACAATCCACTCAATATAATAGGAGTACGAAATGAAACGAAAAAATGTCAAATAGCTGCCGTGAATTTTCAATAATATAATGTACAATTAATTTGATTTTTTAAACACATAACGGTATTAATCTAATGATAGTAAATTGTGCTTAAGGTGATGCCTTGGCCACAATTTTTACCGACCGAGCACGGAAAATGTATATTGAAATAACTTTTTTACTAGACCGATTTTCGAAAAACGGCTCTATGGAGCCCTCCGTATTGATGCTGTGAACAACTGCACCAAATTTCAGCAAATTTCATCGGATAGTTTTCCCGGAAAACAGGATCAAAATTTTTTATCCTGCAAACATTAGTCAAAAATTTTGATCCTGTTTTCCGGGAAAACTATCCGATGAAATTTGCTGAAATTTGGTGCAGTTGTTCACAGCATCAATACGGAGGGCTCCATAGAGCCGTTTTTCGAAAATCAGTCTGAAAAAAAAGTTATTTCAATATACATTTTCCGTGCTCGGTCGGTAAAAATTGTGGCCAAGGCATCACCTTAATGGTAAGTTACTTCAAAAAATTTTAAATGATCATTTATTGTCATTAATTTTCATCTGCAGGGGGAATTATAATTATTTCAATTTAAATGTATTACCTTTCGTTATATTTTTACCATAAAAGCTATAAAACAAATTTTTTAATCAATAAAATTGATTTTACATTCTATTTAATACATTCGCTATTTTACATCGACATTTATTTCTTGATAAATTCATTTACAGTAAGTAAAAAAAATTCAACAAAAACAATAATAGTGACACCTTTTTTCACATAACGCATCGTTAAGTAAACTCCCGCGAGGTCCGTTGAGTTGCATAACGAGGAGTGTGAACCTGAGAAATCATGCAATAGTCTGTCACGAGTATATATACCTATGCAGTTAGCTTAACGGTAAGACGTACGTTTGACGTACGCACAAACTCATTGTCATGATAAATTTGCGTCTAACCGAAGATCCTACACGTACATCATTAGCATTTATACAGTATTCGAAGATTTAATTTACAAAATATATTGCGACTCACAAGTTCATTTAAAATTGATTGACAAGTAAGCTTCACTCGATTCCTCTACTCTCTATAAGTTCATTGATAAAATAGTAAGTCATTTTCCCGAAAAGCTAAATGAATATTACTTAAGTACTATGCATTTGAGTATATATGGCTGTATAATTTTTACTTTTACATTAAAAAAACGTAGTGAAATCATATGAAATGATTTGAATTACGTTTCCATCGTGTGTAAAAATATTTGAGCCTCTAAGAAGTCATGAAAAATTAATCGATCATGAAACTTCAACGAGATAAATTATAAGAGTACAATTGCAAGTCTTTGCCTATCGATCACAGATTATTATTGGCGCTTTGATCAATTTTTTTTCTTTATGTAACTGTACTGCCATCATTACTATATTATTTACTAGCATTAAACATATTTTTGACAAGTGTTTTCTTATATTACAGTATTTACATTAACCGCAAGTTCGTGTACGCCAAAAATAGGATTGGTAACGCACTGAATGTAATAGGTCATTGAGCGAGAGCACTCCTCGGAACAATTAAACATTCATCATCAAATTTCAAGAAACTATAATAATTTGCGAGTGCCCCCGAGCGCTGGTAACTTGAAGAAGAAAACGTCCTCTCGTTGTTTCCTTCTCTTCTTTCTCTCTCATTGCCTAATTTTCCTCGCGATCATATCCTCAGTAGTAGTAGGGGGCCTTGTGAATGGTCGGATGCGGAGGTTCGGCTTCGTAGGTCGGGCTGACGCTGTGCCAGCCGCCGTAGGCCTGCGAGTGTGGCCCGTAGCCGCCGCCGCCGCCGTTGTTGTGCACGTGAACGTGGACCGGTGGTGGCGGCGGCGGTGGTGGTTGCCAACCGGCCGAGTGTCCATAGGAGAAACTGCCTTGATGATGATGATGTCCACCGCCCAGTCCGGCGGCGTAAATTTTGCCGAATAGCGCGCCGACTTTCAGCACGAGAAGTATCACTCCTGCGGATCGAAACGGAACTGATTTAAAATATATAAACGCAATTTGCGGTTTTCTGCCTAACGGGGTCGTGTACTAACGAAGAAACATACGCCACATGCAATGTAAGTGAGTGTGTGTGTGTTGTATGCGTGTTTGTTTCTATCCGCCTCTTCCCCTCTCTCTTTTTTAACAACGCGCCGCGAAAGCATTGCACGAGAGAAAGATTATTACATCATTTCGCCGTTCCCTTTACTCTGGATTAAACGAGCGGTGGAAAGCAAAGGAAGACCGCGAGAGGAATGCGATTTTATTAAATTGCGCCATTGAAAATTCCCACAATGTACTCAAATATCGTCGTCTCCGGTGGCGGTGAATCGGAAAATTTCATGATTAATGGTTGGCTCTTTCTTTGAAATCGAAACCAACGCGTTAGATCAATGTATATCTTGTCTCTGCGCGAGAAAGTAAATAGTTAATATTATGCATAATGTTAAATGGCTAAAGCTAAAAAAGTAAAACAGCATGACGCGTTACGCAAGTTTCATAACAACGATGTGCTTACAAAATTTTTCCCGAATATGTGTAGTGTTATTGTACTTTTCAAATCATTTGGAGCTCTATTTTTATCAATGGTCGATGAAGGTAGTTCAATTAATTTTACTATTTATCAAAAACGACAGTCATTCAAAATTTTACCGCTATTTTGATCGTGAACGTTACGTTTTGTACGCGATTTATGTCGAAAGATATCTAGCACACTTTCAGCGCGACAATGACGTCCTGTGCTTGTGCACGGTCATCTTTAGAGATTAAGATTAATGTTAGTAAATAAAGTTGAAATACTTTCGATATTATGCAATTGTAAGGTACGTCACGCAGGGATAAATTTTAATTTTAATGTAGACAGAAAAATAGGCGCTGCTTTTTGAAAATCGGTAATTTCTCGCTAGATTGCGCAATTGTGGTTATTTACAAATATTAGAATACAAATCTGGAATATATTATAATCTAACGTATAGGTGTTAAAAATGAAAAAGTAGGTTTAGATACATACATAAAATAAAAGAAAGTTGCAAAGTACAACAAACGCCCAGTTCAAAAGTCTGTTGTCTTCGAGTTTTTTTTTCATACACGTATATCTCTTACATTTTGTCTTAGAGAAATCGGATCAGTGTTACAGATCGTATTGCGCAGGTTTATTTTGAGAGTGAAATGAAAGTAAAAAAAAGAACCACTAGATATTCACCTGAATTATCATTACAAATTCGAGCATACTCATAGTGTGACAATTTCTTTATAGTGAATCACGCAAAACGTTCGAATGCAAAGATAAATAAATCTGTTACCGTTACGGTTTTTTGAATGATAATCAAAATAGAAAGTAAAATTTACGCACCAATCATTAAGCCTTTGAGAGAGATGACGGTCAGCATGGTCAACATGGTTATGATAACTCCCATTTTATAGATCATCGGCATCATCATGAACTGAATTCGTTTCCCCATGCCAAATGTCCTTCCTTCATCTGAAAAATTTGTTTGAAGATTATTTTGAAAAATTTCAAGAAAAAAGACAACGATATAAAACAAAATACAATTCTGTAAATCAATTACTGTGATTTTGATAAATTGCCGAATGATTTGAATACATCCCAAGCTCCTGTCGCAGTTACGTGCAGTTATTGATAATTGTGCGGTCTGATTTATGGCGCTCGAGAATTTCCGACACCTTCGTAACTCGTTAAATAGGAAAGGATGCAGATATTCACCTGTACCGATTGAAGAAAATAGAACATAGAAAACCGACGTGCGCTCATACATCTTGCTGCACTTACACTTCTCTATACATGCGAATGGACGTTACTTTGCTAATTAGACACGCTCTGAATGAATATTTCTAGTCGAGTGCAAAGTTTCGAGGCGCACACAGAAAAGCTTTTTCTTTGTGTACATACAACATATCTAGTATTTTCATTGATTCTTACAAAAAAAGAGAGATTGCGCGTGCCTACGGTATACAGCTATGAAGAATGTCGTTGACATTTTATTAACATATTATGAAAAGCCCGTACAGTTACGTTGAAATCGTTTGAGAATTATCTCACGCGAGCTAATGTCTTAGAAGCTGTATCTGAAAATCAAAAGTTCGGTCTCGCATAAAAATGCCGCCGCCGCCTCGCGTTACACTTATCATTGCAATCGAGCGCTGCGCCCAATTACGCGTACCTGGGTACATTATGCGCACACAATGGGACGTGCTTTACAAACTCACCTGCGCGCGCCACGAGGAGGAATTCGCGCTATAATTTTGATGAAAGTCTGACGAGAGGCCTCGTGTAATGATATACCGTTAAACAGCTATAGAAGCGTTAAAATCCAATATACAGCCGATTAAAAAAATGCTAAATTTTCGAAAGTTTGTTTTCGCGGCTCGCTATAACGGTAGCACTTGCAGTGTCGATGATCGTCACCCACACACGTACACGAGCGTTGTGTTTTTCCTTATCGTTACTCGGCTCGTTTCGCCGAGGCAGTTCGCGAATTATTAGCAAGTACTAGTTCCGAAACATGAGTACTTAATATTTCTGCGTTTCTGCAAAAAATGATCTATATTTCTGAAAATTCTCGCATATATACAAACTCTTGCGCGGTTTAGCTACATTCGCCGAGATTTAGGGCAATATGGTTACGAGGCACTAATTATTTTTTCTTCCCAACGAGCTGTGTATACTATATATATATATTTAAGTGGCAAGCAATAACGGTTGCCAATCTTCTATAACAGAGATCGAGTATGCTCGACAACAATGTTGGCCCGAATACCGATGCTTAGGCGCTGCGCGTATATAGTTACACACAATTGTAAATCTAGTATATGATACGCGCAGTGCGCGGGGACATTATATATCGGTGCTCGCAACTCGTAATGGGCTTGTTGTGTACGTCAATGCTCATCTTCGCGCGGCATTTCTGCCTCTCTCTCTCTGTCTCTACACACGCGACACAATAGCGCAGGTAAACTATTGTTTCAGCGGTTATGTGTGTTCATTGGTGCCGCTCTCGCCCGGAACCAGGTGTAAAAATGCGAAAATGCGATGCTAATGTGCTCCGATTGCCTCGCGCTCCTGCCTCAATGACTTTATACCCGAGAGCTGTAGCACGTGACTGTGGCTGCTGTTGCGGGTATGAATTACGACTCTATCTACGCGTGGGCAGTCTGAAAATGTGTGACGTCAAAGGTCTGCACTGTTGCCTGCAACTGTATCAATTTCACGCAAATTTCTTTCTCTTTTCACCAAAGCAATTTTCATATTGATCGAAAGGATAAACTAGATTTTGACAGTTGCATACCGCAAAAACAATTGGGATTTCCTTATAAAACTCGTGACGTATCAAATCGAGGTGTTCAGTGTAGAAATAGTTGTTATTTAGATGATTCTTCAATAATTAACATCAATGAAAAATATATAATTGACGAGTGCGAAAATAATGCGTTTTTTAACGCTATAAGTATAAGCTATAACATATTTCATAGTGCAGTTTGAATATAAAAATAAAATGATTGCAATGTTTGCCGGATTAATATTACTAATTCAAATTTTATTAAACATAATGTTTTAAAGTTGTAATAAATAAGCTGTAATTGGTAATATTAGCATAGTAAATATCAGTTATACTAGCCAACTCGTTTGTAATCAATGGTGCTGAGTAAAACAAATGGAGTATTTATGCGTGAGTGATTTTCATGCTGCACTAATGAGCCGTAAAAAGTCAGCCGATATCGAATCGATGAATTCAAATAATAAAATGTCTTGTTACATGTACATATTTATGCACCAGATGAACAAAATTCCAAACCAGTTTTCGGGCTTCGAACTTACATTATCGAACAAAAATGTGCAACTGACCTGCAGGCAGAGCTTTCTGCTCCCTGGGAAATGCATTATCGAAAAGAGCTTTGGTCCACGTGCGCACCAAATCCTGCTTGACGTCGCTCGGCGAAACTCGATTCTCTTCGCAAGAAGCAAGTCCGATAAGAGTCAGTAAGAGAAGAACGCAGAGCAAGGGCCACCGCGTTGCTGCCGTGCTTCGGTACATTTTGACACTCGTGTTCGCGTATCGATTCCGTAGATCGTTTACTTTTCACTCTCGGGTGGCACGGGAGGTTTTTTTTTTATTTTTTTCTTCACTGGACCAGGAGGCAAATGGGTCGACACTCTCTTTTTCTCTCTCTCGGCTCACTCCGTCCGTTTCGTGTAGCGGTCGAATTTGAACTTGTGCCGCTGCTGAAGCACACGACCGGCGATGCCTCGGTGGCTTGCGTTCTCTCCCGCACACGCGCTCGCTCCATTCCGCACGCGGGCCTTCCAAACGTCGCCTGTGTGTGTGTGTGTGCATATGCGCGCGCGCTCGCGATCGGTCTCGTACAAGCTTTAGAAAGTTGTCCTCCCTCTTCTTTCCTTTCCGCTTTTATATTATCTCTTACAGCTTTAGTATTTACCATCTTATATGTACCAGGCTTTAGGTTATTTTTGGCTCGTCGAATAATAATTGTGACTGATGTGACGCGTGGTCCAAATTTTTTTTTCTCGAAACGTGCCCCCTACTCTTTACGAGTTTTACGTGATATTAAAGCTGCATTTGCTTAACAGTTTGGCGTGTGCATGCTAATGCCGCTGCTGCAGGAAGTCGATTGGGCATGCGACTGCAGCAGGCGCAGCTTTGATAATCCGTTCACGTTATGGGTCACTTCTATTGTATACTTACTGCGCTTTTATTCATGCCATTCATAAAATGTGTACCAGGAGCTCATCGTTATTCTTACGCTGGGCATGATTTTTAACCTACATCGGGGATAACAAATAATTATCATGTATCGTTCGGAGACAACGTTCGATGTACTATAATTTTAACCGCTACAGGTGCATTTATAAAACTTAATGCAACACTGTATAGTTTTATTATTACTAATAATAATTTTCAGTTCCAATACAATGGACTTTAATATAAATTTTCTGGTTACAATGGAATATTAAATTGCGATTGAAGATAAATTTAATCTGAATTAAACAAATAAATTTATATATTTAACGATTATTTAAAACTAAGCATGATTTCCTATATTTAACTTGTATAAGTTCATTGGTTTTTATCCAAGATAGCAATTGTTTCAAGTCAAACTATTTGCCATAAAAAATGTTCAAAAGATGAAAATAGAGAAGAAACAGTACATTTAAAAAAGGAAAAACGTTAAAGGTCATAAAAAAACCAGCTTCAAAAATTTTATGGTTATTTTACATACTATTATTACATACGTTTCTTTACGTTGCTTCACGTACGTTATTTTACTTACTACTTCACATGCAATAATTTTTCAAATTCACCATTATAATTACTACACTGATCACTGTTATTTTTATATCTACTCATAATTCATAAGTCATAATTTGATTTTTGCAAAATTACCCAAACCATTCTTTTTTACCAAAGCAAATAAAACTGTAGAAAAGAGACGAGTATTTATATCTTATTTATACATGGTTTATATTGTTTTATGTATATTCAAATAATTTGTATTTAAAAAAAAACATCGCTATCCACAAAAATTAATTTAATGAAAGTTATTATTTTTTTAGAAAATCATAAGATAGGCGTAAAAGAAAGGAGTATTTAATGGAATTATAAAATAATAATTATTTCTTTCATGCATAGAGTCAAGGAATTGTCATCAAGCACTATTTTCAAGATGTGTTTGCTCGTCGTTCATTGGCCTCTACAGTGCTTTATCCGACCCTGACCCTTCGCTGTTACGTAGATGGTAAGTGAAGAGCAGATACTAGGTACAGGTTTACAACTTCTTATTTTCACAGCATGCTCACTTACTTGCAACGAGGAGACGAGAAAAAAAACGCAGACGTGCAAAAATAAAAAGAGAAAATGAAGTGGGAGAGGGAAATGTGTTGATATAAGTACTGCGAGTGTATGACTCCGAGTGTCTCGAGAAAAGTAAAATACAACTGCAAACAAGAATGCCTTGATTTTTTATCATACGCATTTATAAAAGTCAAGGTTTTAAAAGTTAAATACATTGTTAACGATGTCTAAGTTGTAATTTAATGTTTACGGTCGGGATTCAACAATTTTTTGCTAGTATGTTAGACCACACGAATTGAATTGTAAAATAAAATTTCATTTCGTGAATACTTCTAACAATATCGATCGTAAAATATAACTGGAATTCCTCTGAGTAAACTGCCTATTAATATGTAAATGTAAAATTTACGGAAATTTTATAAGAACCCACGCCATAGATTATTTATTTATACTACTTTGGAGTCGCCTTGAACGCCAAGCTATATCTGCGCCGCTCGGCTCTAAGGGTTTTAAAGACGACGAGAAGAGAAAAATACAGATTCCTTTTGCTGCTGCGCGTCTAGAGAACAAGTCCTGCTTGCTGCAAGGCATGTACTCCACAACTCGTTCGGTTGGTTCTTATGGAGGTATAAGTACATCGGGGCAAGAGGAGGACTCGCGCACATAGCTAGCTAGGGTTGGTAGAAAAGCATCGACTGGTCGGCAAAGTGCAACATTCGCTCTGCGGCCGCAATCATGAGAGCATTCGTCTTTTCTCGGATATTCTTCCGTAAACTAAATATTTATTTTATAGCTTTTTGTTATTTCGTTTGCATAGTAAATTCGAGATGCGAGGCGCGCTTTGTGCACGACGACGTCGCTGCTGCTGGTGTCGCGAAAATCGGCTCGCTCGAAGAAACTGGATCGAAGAGCTTCGTGACGACTATTGACTTGCTCGGCGATAAAGAAAAAAGTGTTGATAGTGGCGTCGTCGGTGCCAGTGAGACGAAACTCGAAGACAAAAGTGAAAATATTCGTGTGAAAGAGCATCTTCCCGCTGCTTCGAGGGCTAGAGAGAACGTACGCTTGGGAGAATTGGAGGAGACGCTGAATAAAAAAACTCACAAATCCGAGGTGAAGTCGCACAAAAGATTCGACAAGGTCCCGTTCAGAAAATTCAAGCGGAGCATACACGAAAAAGATCACCAAATATTTCAAATAGCTCAACATGTCACCGAGTCGGAAGACCCCAAAAAAGTTACTAACATCGAGCCATTGGAGCAACTCAAAAGTGTCAATGTAGATGGAATACGTCGCTTAGACGTTGACGTCGAACAAGGTGGTAAACAAAGTACTCGAGAAATTTCAACGACCGAAGACAAGGTAAAAGAAATTAAACATGAACCCGAATCGTCAGAAAAGAAATTCCATTTGAAGAAAATTGCAATTGGAGATTCTGACAATTCGAAAATTATTGATAATATTAAAGAAACAAGTATTAGCGATTCGCAAACTCATGATAGTGTGACTTTAAAAAAATCAGAAATAAATGAGCAAAATATTGATTTGAAAGAAACCGTTTCTTCTAACTCAAAATCTAACGAAAAAGAATTAGAACAATCTGATCCAAATTTGATCCAACAACAGCCTAAACACGATGTCGTTAACATTGAAAGTCGTGCTGGAGTTTTCCGACAAAATATTCAAAAACAAATGTCTGAATTCTTGCCTAAAGTACCAAAACTCTCGGAAAATCAATTTTTGGAATTATTAAAATCTATATTTGCGAAAAAAAATATTAACGAAGAGGATAACGAAACAATAGATATCAAAGGATTGAGCCCCATTCAGCAAGAAGTTATCAAGTGCGCTCAACAGCTCGTTGCTCAAAAAGAAAGAAAATCATTTACAGATAATATAACAGAATGTATGAAAGGATTCAACATACTCAATTGCATGCGCATATTTGTTTATCCTGTCATTGTGCAGTATATGCCTGAAGCAGTTAAAGGCTTGGAATCGAAATTTCCTCTAGAGGTCAATATCCCTGAATTACTTCAGGGTAATCGCGACAAGATAAAATCAGCCAGGCAAGTTCCACTCCCGAACATTTATTCGAACAATCTTGACCCTGATATGGTAATTTACGACATGCTGATGGAAGGTTTGTTGAAAACTTCTTCTGGTGACAATTTTTACTCTTATATCAATGAAAAAAATGAAACTCTATCGAAGATTTTGACGTGCAATCGCATGAAACTGCTAACAATGACTGAACAATTTTTACCGGAAAACGAGAGGCCAAATTACTCGAATCAAATGATTTCCTGTGTAAAACGTTTCGAATACTTTAGTTGCTTAAAGTACTTTTCATGGCCGACAATCAAACGTCAATACCCGACGTTGCCGCCATTTCCATTGAGTGATACGTACTTATCGTCACTTACCAATCCAGGTTATCCTCTTATCATTTATCCCGGATCAGAGAACGAACTTCCAAACTTGCCAGAAGTCATAGAGTCCAGACAAATGACTCCTGACTCTATCATTAAAGGAATTCTTCAGAGAACTTTATATCAGTATCCAAGAGTAGCAACTCCCTTTGCCCCATTACAATTTAGTATTTTTGCAAAAGGAATTCCATTGAGCTACGATCAAATGCTTTCCCTGCATTTTGCTGAACAATTACTACCATTGAATTTGCGGTCCGAGTATACTTCGAGAACTACCGAATGTATCAGGAGATTCGATTTCTATAACTGCATGAAATATTCTTCTTGGCCTCTTCTCAGACAATTTAATCCGACACTTCCAGAATTCCCCAATTTCAATGAAATTTTTGGTAATTTCCAAATACCAGATATACCACTGATCTCGAGTTTCTTTAACTTCTTTTCGCAATTCCAATTCCCACAGTTCGAATTCCCATTCCAGATTCCGAATTTCCCTGCTTTTGCCTTGCCTGACTTTACTCAGTTTATTCCTGGACAAGTTCCGTCGACTCCCAAGCCACCGACCATTCCCGAAGCCCCTTCACCACCGGCGATTCCTGACGCCCCTACCGCACCAACTGCGCCTACTCCACCAACTGCACCCACTCCACCGACTTATACACCACCTACGTACACGCCACCTACGTATACGCCACCTACGTATACACCGCCTACTCCACCTACGTACACTCCACCAACATATACTCCGCCTACGGCACCCACAGGTACTGTGCCTTCCTTCACTCCACCTTCGGTGACACCACCTTCGGTAACTGCACCTTCGATAAATCAACTGAAATCGGAAGCTGGTATACCAAACGTTGCGCAGTGGGAATATCAAATCTATAATATTTTGAAGGATATTCGTTTATCCATGGGAGCAACACCACTGTCGACGCCATCATATACGAATAGGAAAATTTTCTTATTTCCTCTGATGACGGAAGAACAGTCGAAAATATTTGCTTTGGCTGAAAGCATCGTTCCACCAATAGCTCGTGAGCCAATGATAACTAGTATTTACTTCTGTCTCAACAATAAAAATTCATTTACAACGTGCACAAAAAGTATCATATGGCCATCCATCAAGACCTATGTGAAAGGATTTCCCGAATTTCCTGAAATGAGCTTCGTTCAAAAACAGCAAGGCTCGATATCTGATTCGAAAGCTTATGCGTTTGGAAATGATGATAATTTCTTTGTTATCAGAGAGTTGGAAAAAGCATTTTTCGAAGGCCGAGAAGATGCTATGAGTTATATAATCAGATCCATTCAGATGACCGCTCCGGAGGACTTCAATTATAAAAAAATGCTTGAAATTTTGAGATCGATTCAATTTAAAACGCAAGACTTCACCGATAACCAGTTGATTATGTATCCCAGAATACAAGAATATTCTAGTATAACGGAAAATCAGGAGAATATAATTCACGCAGTGGAAAGCATCATACCAGAAAATATACGATTCAGATTCAACAAAGATATGATTGATTGCTTACAAAATAACAAATTTTCTATATGTTCGAAAAATATAATCTATCCTGCTTTGTATCCTAAATTTCAGAACATATTTTCTACTTCGTATACAAACCCGATGGCAGAAAAACAAGATTACGATATGAAAAGTTTGAACCACCCTGGCATTTACTCAGAAAGAAAAGAAATGATCCCTGGGTCAGAAAAAATTGGAGAAAATTTTGAAATAATTGGCGAAAAATTGTATCCAGATAACCCGGAATCGATTATACTTGAAATGCTGCGAAAAGAACAAGTTTCATTGCCATCTTTACCAGAACCACCGAAGGAATCTATAAATTACAATCCAGAATTCGAACAAGCCTTCAACATAAGACAAGCCTACATATTAAAAACAGCTGAACTCATTTTGCCAGATGAATATCGCAGAGGAATATTAGAAGAAATGTACAGTTGCAATCAGAAAGAATCATTTTTAAATTGCGCTCGAGATATTCTTTTCCCGGGATTGAAAAAAGCTTACTCAAACTTCCCAGATTTTCCAGATATTCAAAAAGATCTCGACCGAACACGCATGTTGGAAATCGTGAGCAGTATTGAAAATCCTACTATGTCATTGAAAATTGATTACAAAAAAAGAACATTACCTCACCTAGATGATTTGTTTAAATTCGTCTCCGAAGATAAAAGCGAGAACTTACAAATATTGATTGATAAACTACCGGATACTTTGTACTATAATTTGTACGTAAAAATGGTTCAATGTAATAAATTTTCCGACGGAATTTCATGTGCACATGATATCGTCTATCCAGCATTGAAACAATACTATGACGCACCTAATTTCGATTTGAATAAATACTACCCAATAGATGCCAAACCAGTTTTATACGCAGCATCAGAATTTCAGTATGGAAAATTGGACTATGAAATTATTTGCAAAAACATGGACTTTTCATGCTATTTAGTACCTTTTGGATCTCAGCATGTCGAAGCTCTCCCGAATTCAGACGTTCCTCCGAGCGTGCCTAAAACATCTTACATTCCTTTTGGAAAATTGAACGCAGACAGCCGCATATTCAAACAAAGTCAAGAGATATGGATTCCTCAAAACACACCGTCAGTAGGTGAACATTTTTCTCTAAAATAATTGAATTCAACATATTTTTCATTCATAAATTGAATTTAAGTTTCAGGAAAAACAGAATTCTTAAATGAATCATCAGCCAAGTACGTTCACAGTGATATTTTGAAAAAGTTGAACCCATTGGCAAGAAAAAAACGTGATGTTGATGATTTACTTGATTCATATCCAGATACAAATCCAGATAGTAACAAAAATTCGGTTCCACGACGTATTCCTACGGAAATAACATTTCCAAATGTGACTGAAGAAGAGTTGATAAAAATTTTAAAAAATATTTTAGAAAATAAGAAAAACCACTCATCTACCGAACTGCGTCTTTCACCTGTAGACTACTTTGTCGATTCATTAAATGATACTGAGAAAGCTTCACTCACAGCAAATCAATACGAAATTTTAAAATTAATCCAAGATATAAATCCAGAAACTGCCAGAGCCAGTTTTATGTGGCAGGTATTTAAATGTATTCGCAGCCTAAGCTTTATTCGGTGCGTGGGAATATTTGTTTGGCCAATGATTCAAAGTAATCTACCCTTTTCCGGTGCGGGCAATAAAGCTCGAAGAGCTCGCATAGAACAAGAAATGCAGGTTCAAAAAATTTTCGGATTATCTACGTCGTCTTTAGAAGAAGAATTAATGAATCGTAAACAGCAAATCGAATCAAACTTTATTGAACTATACAAGTCATTAACCGAAAGTTCATACGAAACAAATTTAGGTCCAATGAATATTAAAAGTCAAGGAAATGGAGAATTTGCCATAACTTTTTCAAACTTCCGTCAGAGTAGAATTTCAAAAATCAAAGATAATAAAAATGTACCCAACATATTGACATTTATTGGTGATATTATTGAAGAGGTGTTTGACATGAAAAAAAGCAAAACAAAAATTAAAAAGGAAGCTGTAAGAAAAAATAAACGAGATCGTAGCCTTTACTCGGCAGAAAAATCGAATATCGATGGTCGTTACGAAGATCCTTTACGCTTGACGAAGGATGACGAAGTCATTAGTATTTTATTAGAAAAACTCCGACCTACTGTAACGGACTATAAAAATGAAGAAGTAAGACACTATTTGGACATCGAAGATGCTTTCAAAGCTTTCGAGGTTCTTTTTGGACCGAAGTTCAGTGGCGAGTTGACGAATAAATTGAAAAATATCAATACGGAAGATTTTAAAAAACTAGTAACATTCAGAATGGTCGATAAGTCAAACACCCCTACTGTAAATGAATTTACCAATAATTTCCATAGAGAATCATTGGTTAAGCCTTCAAGTCAGAGTAGAGCGATCAGTGAATCGAGTAATCATGATTTCAGTAAAAATTTCACATCTCCGGGAAATTTATCAAAATTAAAGGCATTTTTACAAGAATACATGGAGAAATCTCCAAATACCAATAAAAATTTCGTTCAGGGCAGTATGATACTAAGGGTTCCGAGATTGACCGACGCAATAGAAGAAAAGAAAGCCACAACAAATTTGGAGGAACTACGCAGAGATTTAAAAAGTAAAATGCAGTCAATGATGCCGGCAGCTGGCTTAGCTACCTCCTTATTGATACAGTTAGCATTAGCACACGCCAAAGCCGCAGCATCGGTTGCTGGATTATTAAGTAATATGGCTCTTGGAAGCGCAATGCTCGGTATGTTGAGGGACATGATTTTCGGCCAAAATACTGAAGCCAAAGTAAAATATGTGTATGAAACTGAAAAGCATGACTCCGACTTGGCTTGGTCGCCGCATAAATCTGACCCAACAATAAGTTTTACTCCTCCGCCCGGGCAAATTTATCCATATCCCCATCCTAACTATTAACAATAGTTTACTATAAATTTTTACTTTAGTTCGTATTTTTAGAAATACTCATTATTTTACTTTAAAATATAATACTCTACGGATACGATAACTTATGCGATCATATAAAACAGTGAAATTCAAAATGTTAGAATTCATTTTTTGAGGGAATTGAGACTGAATTAAACAATAATGCAATAATGATGCATTTCTTAATTTATAAATAAGCTCATCTACTAAAATATTTTACAGGCTTACAGAAATGAGTAAAATCTTTACAATCGGTGGAGGGAATGCCAATGTGTGATACTTTTAATTTTTTCTTGTTTTTATATATCAACTCAATTTGATAGAATAAATGAAGTAACTTTTTTCTTAAAACTATTACTTAAAAATTTACCTAAGTTACTCACTTATATTTTAGAATTTTAATTGTAAGTTTTTAAGTTACAATTATATCCCAAAAATATTGTATCTTTAATATTACATGTATATTTATTAAAATCTCAAATGAAATAAATAAAAAAGAATCAACAAAAATTTTTAATTGAATATGCTTCTCTTAACTTTTGAAATAAAAAAAAAAAACAGAATTTCATTTTCAACTATGTAATGAGAAATTAATAAAGTTCCGAGGGTTTCAATCGACCTTTGATAGGGTTAAATCCTCACAATCATCTCATAAATAACACGTAGAAAGATAGTTTTAATAGCGATAATCTGAGGAAGAAATTGAAGGTAAAACTGTGCTAATATTTGAGTTTATGCATAATAGGTAAGAAATTTTTTTTAAAGGTAACGACAAAAGGAATAACGATTTGAAATATTTTTTTATTTTAAATATTTTCTGATTACGCAGCTTACTCTAGTAATTACAGAAGTTTTTATTGTGTAGAAAATTCTTGGGACTAATCTCATGCACCTAAAGCTTACTCCGATAATGTACTGCATTTATGAGAGATTCAAGGTGACTTTTTCTGTCAAATGATTTGTGATGATATATCACATTTGAAGGGTTTGCTACGATCACTTTCTATAGTTGTGTCTAGCAAGATTTCTTTTTTGTCCAAATAATTCGTCACCATGCTCGAAGGGATTGCTCTGATGATGTACTACACTGATGTATTTATTGAGATTACTCTTATCTGACAATGATTTGTGACAAAGCTGACATTCAAAAGGTTTGTTCCGATGATGTATTTTGTTGACATGACATATGAGGTTATCTTTCCTTCCAAGTGATTTGTGACAATTCTCACATTCAAAGGGTTTGCTCAGATCATGGACTGCACTTTTGTGTCTTTTGAGATCCTTTTGGTATCCAAATGATTTGTGACAAATCTCACATTCAAAAGGTTTGTTCAGAAGATGTAGTTCGTTTACGTTATTTAAATAATTAGTTAAAATTCGTTTTTCTATTTTCACTAACGGTTGACAACTTTGATACTTAGATTTGAAGATGGCCATTGAACATAAAGGAACTAGAATTTCATTATAACTACACTAAAATTGCTATGAAAATTATATTTATAGAAACACTCTATTTCTGTACAGAGAAGGTCGAAAATTTCGACTCGAAATAGGCAGAGAAATATTCACACAAAAAAGAAGTATAAATTATAAATCTATATCGTTTTTTTGTGATAACCTTTATCAACTTGTTAAATACTTTTTTTTACAGGGTTGAAGTCATATTTTGAAATATTATTTTCCGAGAAAATTCGTTCTTTTGAAAGAACTACACCATTTTTGATGTGAAACATCTATATTCGCGTTTGGTGTCAGGGGTAAACCCGTAAAAACCGAGCGTCCGTCCGTCCGTCCGAGCGAGCGCAACTTTGGTAGTAGAACTGCCTATACAGCGTCGGTTTGCGCTACGCGCTGTGATTGGCTGCCGCGCCAGCTACAGAACTGCTTTCTGCTGCTGCCCGCTGCCGAGACTCGACGCGCGTATGCCTGTGTTTACGTATACGCACGAGGCAACGTAACAGCATAAGCAACAGCAGTCGACTCAGCTCACGGGATTGACTGCGTTGAGATATCTTTCTCTCTCTTGCTTATGCGTATCGCTCATTCATATAATACGTATGTGTTGTCTATGCATGTACGTCGCGAGACTATGCACTATCATACACGTTGTCAAATCTGATACTTATTACTGCATGTATGTATACGTGTCTATGAGTGTGTTTCTTCTTAAGGGAAGTCGAAATTTTTATCATGTTATATTAAGATACAACGAACGTTGATAGCTCAATGCACTAATTTGATTAATAAAACAAATTGAAAATTGAAAAAATTAAAAAAAATCAGCTGTTTATGAACAGCTGCAAGATGTGAAACATCTTTATCAATTAATTAAAAAAAATTGAAAAATTTTAAAGTAATCGAACAAGTAAGAGTCGAAACAAAAAAAGAAGTAAAAAATTAAAAACAAATTAAAACTTGAAAAATCAAGAAAAAATCAATTTAATACAAAAATCTAAAATCAAACAAGTAAAAAGTAAGAAAACAAAAAAACAAAAAACATGAATCAAAAAAACGAGAAAATCAAGAAAATCAAGAAAAGGGAAAGTCAGAAAATCCCAACACAAGCATCGATGTTTCACACCTGGTGCGCTAAAGCTGGAGAAACTACTCTGATTACTTAACTCAATGAGAGGGAACGATTTGAAGAATAAGCACGCATTGATAATGCACCAGATGTGAAACATCGATGCTTGTGTTGGGATTTTCTGACTTTCCTTTTTCTTGATTTTTCTTGATTTTCTCGTTTTTTTGATTCATGTTTTTTGTTTTTTTGTTTTCTTACTTTTTACTTGTTTGATTTTTTTTACAAAAGGACTGGCAAATTTTTGCACGATATTTCATCAATTAGAAATAGGTCAATGTCTTATTTTACTACCATTTCATTCATTAAAATAGGAATTATCACATTTTCACGAGCTAAGTAGTTTGCTTATACATTAGAAATATGATTTAATTGATTACAATTAGTTTTTAATAATTAAAAATATTCTTTATTAATCATAATTAATGTTAATTATTAATGGCGATATATATGGCATTAATGGCTATGTTTAATGAACATGAAATAGAAAATTTTAAATTAATAAACTATTCACACTACTTTTGTTACTGATTTTCATTAAAAAGTTAAGATAAAACTAGAAATAAGTACCCGCAGGTATGCATACAACAATTCTCGTCAATATGACATCTGGTGAAAATGTGATAAACGAATCAATTCTTCTCATTCACTTACCATACGATCATTGCAACTCTGCTCTTCGGGTAAATGCGGTAAAGCATAATTATAACATCGCCGCGATGAAAAAGTGAAAACCATACATGGTAATGTTAAACAAAGCAGCAGTAAGATGTCGCTTCTAGTACACATTCGGCGCGCTCTTTCGGTGCCGATTCAAACACTGCAGATGCCTCTCACCGAGTCGTTACACGTGTATACCCGGTGGTATAATATTGCATGTACCTGGCAAAATCTACACTTTCACCAATATGGGATATATACACCTTTTCTTGTATACTCTCTGTACACTTATTCTATTTCACAGCTGCTCACAGCTGTTCTTGTTCAACATCTTTTAAACGTAAAAATTTGAACTTTTAAGTCGAATGATTTTTATGTTTATTTTTTTAAATGTCAGTCTTTATGCTCCGTAAAGATCATTCGAATCATTAGCAATGTGTGACAGGTAAGAGCGCGGCACGAGTATATATATATATATATATTGTATATAAATGGAACGTGTGTAGGAGCAAAAGTATGAAAGTATGCCTCTCTCTCTTTCTCTCTTTACGGATCGACATTAGATTGTTGTGAGCGGCACAGTAGCTTTGCAACAGCGGACAGCAACAGTTTGCTGAACGCCGCTGACGCGATAGCACTGCTTATAAAACCTTCTCTTTTTTTCCTTCTCTATACACTGACGTCCTCACGATTTTGCGTGTCCAATCAGTTGATCGCGAGCCGAATCGGCGTTTCGGTCCGGCATTGGCCGGAGAACAGTTTTAAATAATGTTCCAATCTGTGGAGGCTGTAGCAGCGTCGCGACTCGAAATACCTCCTCAGTCGAGGTCGTCGACTGCGTGATATTTCGGCAGTACCTGCTTTTTTTCACGGCTACGAAGCGGAAGATGCCTGTGGCTGTCTCAATTTAAATCAGGTAATTCCAAAATTCTTCAATTTGTTTCATAAATACGAATGAATGGTTTGATAAACAAATGAGAATTATTTGACAAACAGTGAAACTATAGTTGACCAGTATAGTAATTGTTCCTAGTAATTCGTATTCAATTTTCCACATGACGTTTTAACAGAAATATCAACAAACATTTCCTCGCTAATAGTATACTTATATTTTCCTTATTCATTGACCGACGTGTTAAAGCATTAGTAAATAATTGTAGTTCATAAAACGCAAACTTTCATTTTGAAAGGCCATTGTCAAATTATGAATGAGGGTGTTGTATTCAAAGAGCAACATGAATCCCTTTCTAATTGTGGTGCATGAATGCTTCATCGTACGCACGTGTGAAAAATTTAGTTTCCTTTATAGCGAACAGGTTCATGCTCTATACAAGCGTGATAATGCAACCAGAATCGTGAGAAGGTGAAAATGAAAGTGCACGGTAGATATACAATTTTCTTCATTGTTTTTGACATTATAATTCCATTAAATACAGATGAAAAGCCAAAGATTCGGATCGTCGCGCCAGTCTCGCGATTCTCTGCACACTTGTGTGTTTAAAGACAGAATAAGCTCATGTTTTTTTTTACTCGTTTTGTATTTAAAATTACAAAAGGTGTTTTACTCGGTGCGTATATGAAGTGTAAGCTAAATCGGCCGTGATTTATCGCTTGAGTGCTGTCCCTAGCTTTGTTTGAAGTTTCGCAATACCAATTTATTGTATAGTATACACTCCTTTCAAAGTGCAATAGCCAATATTATGTATGCACGTAAGTAATGATTACCTCGTGCATAGAAACGAGTCGTACAATAAAATTATACTTAATTGATGCAAATTCAGTATTATTATCATCGTATAAATAGCTGTTTAATATGAATTTTTAAATTGTAAAGTATTAAACAAATTGAAAAATTATCTTTCCAAAAACCAACTAAATAGAGAGTGACTCGCTTCGAAAGGCTTTAATTCTTTCGTAAAGAGAGAGTGGATATAGCTGATGAAAACGTTATAAACGTATTCGTGACTTCATCGCGTCATAAATAAGAGCTGCGACCATTTTTTTCGAATGAAATTGTGAAATGCGCGTGCTAGATTCATTTCCATTGAAAAATGTTGTTTTGATGAAAAAGAAACGATAACTTTACCTCAACGCCGAATAAGGTTTTGCAATTTTATATCCTTATAAAGTGAGATGCAGCACGTTCGGTATCGCGGCTGAACACCAAAGAGAAGATACCATCGTAGTACCGATCTATGACTTGTGAACTGCGCGAGATCACGGAAACTCAAAATTACTTCTGTGCTCGTGCAGTTCAACTAATTTTTCATTTCATTTGAATCATCAGCGCTAATTAAATCAAAATTTATATTGTTGTTATACTTAAATTTTTTTTTGAATATTGGAGTAACCGTTATCAATACGTATTCAATAAAAAATAATGATTACTTACTTGAAAAATCATAGTAACTTGTATTTTTGACTTACAGCAAAATGCTTCTGTTGACAATTTTGGTGGGATGTATTCTTCCAGCTCTTGGTGGATACATTCCACCAGGGCCGCGGTATTCTTGCCCAAAGAAAAGCGCTTACATACATCCTTGCACGTGTGTACGTGCAGATGACCAAGGTCTCTACATTGAATGCGAAAACTCGAATTTAGCCACTCTGAGTGTAGCCTTTATCAACCTTGGCAACGAAGGCATACCGATCGAAGAATTGAGACTTATTAAGTGTAACATAGGTATAACTCGAGGCTTTATATTTCAATTATAATTTAGAAGAGTCAAATTAATTCTAAAATGATACCAATTTTTCAGCACGTTTTTATGGACCAGCATTGTATCCTTTAAATGTGAGGATCTTGAAGTTTTTGGACACTCCGTTGAGGCACATTGAAGATCACAGTTTTCTCGGGGTAAATAGAACTTTGCAAGAACTTCATATGACAGGAACCATGCTTGAGAAATTTCCCAAGGAAGCTATGAAAATTTTGGGAAATCTCACCGTGCTCAACATAAGAGGACACAAGGTAGAGGAATTGCCCTCCGATATTTTTATCGACAGCTATGCTGTGTGGAAATTAGAAAGATTAGAATTTAGTAATGGTAAGTACATTATTAAGAGTATAAATTAAATTATTTCATGCAATCATATTTTAATGAAACGTTTAAACTATTAGGTAGTCTTAACTCTTTGCCGGTTGATTCTTTTACCCCTTTGAAAAAACTCAAAAATCTCGATTTGCATGGAAATCATATAAAAGATCTGAAGAAAAACCAGTTCAAAGGCTTGCGTGACGTTGAAGCTTTGGACTTATCATACAATCTAATCGACAAAATCGATCAATCTCATCTTAGCGATCTTTCAAAGATGGGATTTCTCAATTTATCAAATAATGCCATTTCCGATCTAAAGAGGTAACGTATCTATTTCAAGTTTTTCATTGTTGCTTGAATAAATTAATCGAAAATGGCAATTGAAAATTTTACAGAGGCACATTCTCAAGAAATTCATTGTTAAAAGTCTTGAATCTGAACAGCAACAAGATTAAGAAACTAGATTCGAACACTTTCCGAGGATTACGACTGATGAGGCGCCTTTACTTGCGAGATAATCGAATAGCAGATGTGGGGCGAGGAACTTTTAGTACCATGACGAGAATCGGAACAATAGATTTAGCTAAAAATATGATTAAAAAAGTAGATTACAATATGTTTTATCAACTGAATTATGCAGAGGTACCTAAATTGCTAAAATTTTATCTTGTGAAATAGATCTGTAACGAAACTCATGAAACTTTTTTATTTAATTTTTTACAGATAATAGATGTATCTGAAAATCAAGTGACAGTCGTTGAAAAATTAGCCTTTAAAGATTTGTTTTCGGCATCAGTAAATTTATCGCACAATGCAATAAGTAATATTGAAAGTGGTGCTTTCGAAAACTGTGTAAATATATTAACTTTAGACTTAAGTCACAATAAATTAGAAAATATATCAAAAACAGCGTTCGATACAGCGACTTACGCAAGTACCTTACAACTTAGCTATAATTATCTGACTTCGTTGATTCAAGTGAGTGACAATATTTCATTTATTTAAAAAAGTGTTTCTTGAATCTTTTTCATGAAATAATTTTTGCAGGTACCCTTGCACAACATGACCGGTTTGAAAGTATTGAACGTATCACACAATCATCTTCGTTCGGTACCCAAAGGAACCTTTCCAAAACTCTACGAGCTTCACACAATCGACTTATCGTACAATAACATATCCGACATTTATAATACAATTTTTATATCGTTATTCAGTTTGAGGACATTGAATTTGTCTCACAACGCTATGGAAAGAATCAAGTCTTCGACTTTTGGAGATTTACCAACTTTGTTGGATTTAGATTTAAGTTACAATCGTTTGACCGATGTTTCTTCGGGAGGCTTCGCTAAATTAGCGAGTTGCAGGTCAGTTTACTTCAGCAGATGGCAAACGCTGTATTTTACGAGCGTGCTCGAGAGAAATTTAATTGAATAACTTTTTAGGGTACTTTCTGTGAAGCATAATCAATTGACGAAAATATTCCAAATACCGATATCAGTTGGACACATCGATTTTTCTGAAAATTTGTTAGAAGAAATACCGACCACAGAGGTTTGGCCATCGATGAATTCTTTACTTCACCTAGATTTGTCAAATAATAGATTGGGTGACCGTCTCCAACATGGGAGTTTTCAAAGTTTACTTACTCTCAGAACGTTGAATTTGCAATCAAATGGTATCAGTAAACCACCTTGGGAGGCCCTAAGTACCTTGACGAGTCTCCAATACGTTTATTTGCAGGTAAAAGATTGAAAAATTATTTAATATTCATTACAATTTACTTAGCCCGCTAATTGAACCGATATTTTTTTGTAGTACAATAATATTACGCAATTGAATAAAGCAGCTTTCGGCAAATTACCAATTGTATTCGAGCTTAATCTTGCCTACAATCAAATTCAAAATGTCAGTGAGCGCGCTTTCGAAGGGCTTCTTCAGCTTATAACCCTGAATCTTACCAGTAACGATATTCAACACATTCCGAATGGAGCATTCAGAGGACTTGTATCTCTCACAACCTTGGATCTCTCACACAATCAGCTTGAAAAACTGGATAACAAAACCAATGGCTTATTGGACGATTGTTTATCTTTGGAAAGAGTTTACCTTAATCACAATAAAATTGCAGCTGTAACGCCCAAAACCCTGCCTCATGATCCATGGATTCCATATAAAATAAAAGAGGTCGATCTTTCGTACAACTTATTGTCAATTTTGAACTTTGATTTGACACTAGGAACGAAAAAAGTAGTTTATATGAATTTGAGCCACAACCAGATTAGTGAAATAAGAAGATGTGAGTGAAAAATAATTATATTTGAAAATCACACGGCTGTACGTTATAGTAACAAATAAAATATTTTTCAGATGTTTTAGGAAATATGACAGACTTACAAACTTTAGATTTATCGTACAACGAAATATCAGATTTATCTGAGCCTGATGTTTTTATGCCGCCGCAAAATTTGACAAATTTAATTTTTAATCACAATCGGTTTCATAGCCTCCCTTGGAACAAAATCATAACCATGCCAAATCTAAAAGTTTTGGATTTAAAATTCAATGATTTCAATGCTTTCGATGAAAACATAATGACAATTTTAAATAATGGCACAATAGTTGAATACGATGGTAGGTTTTATTTTGTCGAATGAAAAAATTATTACAATATAGAGTAAGTTATGAACTCTTGCTTTGCTTTTTAGGTAATCCACTACATTGCGATTGTTACGTGCGACCGCTACGAAGATGGTTCGACACATTCACTGAGATTCCTGCAGAATGGACCAACATCGAATGCGCAAGCCCCAGCTACGTGGCGGATCTGCGTTTATCGGACATTTCAGAGGTTTTACTGAGTTGCAGTGATACAGAAGTCTTGGAGGATCCACGATACGATTTAACTCCTGACGTCAAGTATCGAGATCTTGAATAGTAAGTTTGCAAATAACCATTCTAAAGATGTTTTAAATAATTAATTATTTTTATTTCTCGTCAACAGCGATCACGATGAAGGGCTTTGGAAAGTGTCATGGTACGTTACGTCGAGAGGAGACACAGGTGACTTTTACTTGGTCGTCCGAGAACCAGGAGGCAGAAAAAATATCATGGAAAGAGACATCGTTTACAAGGAGCGTTCGTACAAAATTAGAAATTTACCTGATCCAGATGCGAAGTACGAACTTTGCGTTCTTGCTCGTGATTCAGTCGGAAATATCAAAAATTTCCGAAACTCGCAGTGTAGAATACTCGATAAAACTTCCTATAATTCTAGCTCTACACAATTACCGAATAATGTTACTTTAATTCTTTCTTTCGTAGTACTTTTATTATCAATGAAATATTGAACAATTTTTATTTTAATCAACTCCACGAGAATTTTAAGCGATCACTTTTTAAATAGTATTAAAGTTTATTATTTTTGTTGCTAATAATTTAATAAAATGTTTGTAAACTTCTGTAAATGTATTTGTTGTGTTCAATTTATAAATGACGTGGAACGTCGACTGTTTGTAAAAGAAAAATTTAGATGTAAGTGTATATAAAAATTTGGAATGCGATGTTCGTATTCATTTAAAGATATTTCTTGTTGATTAAAATTAAATGTTGGATTGTAATAAATTTTTGTATCTATTTATTTTTATATCAGGCTGTTATACTTTTTATAATTGCATATTATAAAGTCGAAAATATAAATATAGTCCATATTCACAATGGCGAAAACATGACTCTATATGCTTTTATAGATTTTAAAAATTAATGAGTTGAAGTGAAAATATTATTATCTTTCATGTATTGTTTTACCCCAAAAAACTTAATACTATTTACTGATTTGTTTTGAGACTCTTGATCTAAAAACAAATTTTGATGTTGTTACATTGTGATTTTTTCATTTTACGATAATTTTTCAATTACAAAAATCGAATAGTCTTGGTGCTTAAAATAGCGATGAATGCACTTCAATTCCACTGCTAATGATAATATCCTATCAATTCATCCGTCAAGGGTTATTGAGAAAAGTTGTAATTTATATCATAATGAAGTTTTCTATTTACTACTGATATAATTTTAAAAACTTTTATTCAAGAAAGTTATGATGATTGTAGTACCTAAATTAATTCCTAGTATTATTTTTTTGCAAATTTCAATCAAATAATCATATTAAGGATGTAAGAAATCGTCAAAGATAGTTAACGATGATACTAAATATTTTTCATGTAATTTGTTTACATCTTGCTGTGTCATGTATCTATCAGTAGTGTCAAAAATATCTACATAAGAAAATTGTAAACATATCATCATGATTTTCTAGCTTTAACTGTAACGTTATTTACTTAAAAGTTTCAATAACGATTAGTGCGTAATTTTAACTCGAGATGCGAGGAATCATTCATTAGAATTTCTAAATCAATAAAAAGTATTTTTAATTTTGATTCCAATAAAAATTTTGTTGATGTACTTGCATTAAATGCCATGTGTTGATTTTTTGCTTCGGATTTTGTTTAGTTTTACATTTTGTTTAAATTGTTCTCTATTGAATAGATTTAAAACAGACAGTAAAATGAGACAAACGTCAAGCCAATATGTGGAAATTACAGATGAACCTTTAACAGGTTCATTAGTTTCACTCGCAGAAGCAGTTAATGAAGTCCTGCAAGAGCGTATCAAAAATTTAAGAAAGGATATTGAATTCGTAAAAACTATTCGAAGATCAACTAGTTATCAACTACTAGTTAAAGAATCAGGTATATTATTGAAACCTCCATCGTTTTTAAGTACTAACATTTCATTAACTCACAATGAACTTGCGTTACATGTCATGAGAATGATAAAAGTACTAAGATACCATGATAAAAGTAACTCAATTAAATATGTTTTTGTTTTTTTCAGACCCAGCATTGGCAGAAGTTAATAATGATCTGAAAGAGCGTGTGGAAAAAATACAAATAGAAATAGCATCTATATGCAAAGTCGTTGAGGATTTACGCAGTCAAGTAAAGACTGGGAGCAGAAAATCTAAAACCAATAATACTTTTTTACCCAGTGTTGCGGTGTAAAAATATATTTGTAGTACGTAATTATTTCATTTTTTATTATAGATAAATATTCAAAATTTTATAATTAAAAAGTAACAATAATTAATTGAAAAATTGGAGTATGGAAAAATAAAAAGTTCAAATTTTTCCAAAAAAATACTTCATCCGATTGTTGTAATGATTCTCTTTATTTAAAAGTAACATATCTACACATCTGATTATGTTTCATCTACTATGTGACATCTACTAGTTCAAATGATAAATGATTGTTACGATAAAACTTTGTAATTTTTTCTATGCGAAATTTTTTCTACCGGTATACGCATAGCACATCCCGAGCAAGACACAGCAACAAACTCTTCACGGGGCGTGTAGTTCATCACAGAGCCTAATTTCGTTAGATGTCGTCGCTACCAATAAAGTAGTTTTCCAGCTAGATTCTCAAGGAAGTCGCTTGATGTATCCTGAATATTATGTATAGCGAACTAGACATAACATCACTTCATTAAGTTTACAAGTTTTTAATGAGATGGCTGCTGTTAAAGGAGGAAGAAACGCCTAATTGGGTTACTTTAAAGAAAAAAGCCTGGAAGGTATATCCGCCCTTTTTATCTTCATCTTTCTTCAATATTTAAAACTAGTTGGTTGAGAGTACGTTTTACAGGGCTATTTTTATCTAAAGGAAATGGATTTCTCGAAGGGATATAGTTATGAAAGAGAATTAAAGCTCAAATCAGAGCAGATAAGTCGTTGCGAAATGAAGGCAAGTGCAGCACTTTCACCTCTAGATTCTAGGCTGTGGGTGATTTAAATCGTTGTCTATTATTCGCGTGCTGCATGGTGTATCGAACAAAATATTACTCAACTGCGCATCAAATAATACTTTAAAATATTAATAATAATCTTTAAAAGAGAAACAATCACGAAAGAAAATTCGTTTATCTATTAGAGCTTTTAAATACGTTTTACTTAATTGTAAATTCTGAGTTTACCATATCAGGCGAAATTTTTGAATTATATTTTTTTCACGTGGTTTTATACGTGTGCCTGCCTTTCCTTAAAAGTATTTGCGTTCTTATGACGCATAGTTTACTCATCATAATGAATGCAATATGAAACTTGCAATATTTACTCGTCCATATAGTTACATCGATTTCAATACATAAGCGATGAATATAATGAGACGGCGCGTAGGTAGATTCGAGTCAAAAATTACCATGATGGCAACATCGTCTATAAATACTGCAAGTTTTTTGCACGCCCGCCGATTCGACGTTTAATTTATTCGTTAAACGATTAAAGTTTAATTATCTGTTATGTTACGAAACTTGTACTTTGCTCTGAAATTGAATTCAACATTTTTTTATCGATTTTTTGGTTGAAACAAAAAAAAAACGACGGTTAAACTCGTTGTCGACGTTAAATATTGCCCTTGTAATTCACAAGATTAATCGATAAATCTCCCGAGAGATCGTTAAAAACGATCTATTGATTAAGATTACGTCGGAGACTCAAACGAGCGATCCGAGGGTTGATCTGAAATGTTTCTCACACGTTAAAAAGCAAATATCGCCGATTGGATTTTCGGCAAATTTTTATTCTCGTTATTATGCTCTCTTCGATCTTTGGTATGGCGCATACACTTATAATAATACGTGAACTACGCAAAAGGAAACTGAGAAGGACACACGACTTGTCTGTATGTGTGTGTGTGTGTGTTGTGTTTTGTGCTGTGCTCGTGTGCGCGCACGAGTTCACGAGAGGACGCCCACACTTTATACAGGCTGCTGCTGCCTCCGTGCGTTGTGTATATATGCGCTAACTTGGGTGTGTGTAACTTTCTCATCGCGTCGTGTCTTTTGTTGGGGGGGCCCGTCGTTAAAGGCCCCACTCGCGATCGCGTCCCGCTCTCTTTCGCGGCTGTATGCTATACACACGATGCCCCTTGCTCGCTACTCTCTCTCTTCCATGCACATACACACACACACACATACACACTACACTACACTTCAAGTCTCCCAGCCGCAGGAGTGCATTGGCAAATCTTGGTTGGCGAGGCCTCGCAGTTCCTCAGTGTCTCGCGTGACTTCGTACTCCGAGCATCCGTTCTTTAATGAATTGCCTCTTTTAACTTACTTTTCGATTGCGATTTTCCTCCTCGCCTTCTGCTTCGTAGGCAGTTATCATCGCTTATTATTATATACCCTGCGTCAAATTGTTAAAAGTGTCGTCGAAGGAAACCGCAGAGATCGCTGTGTTTCTCGACCAGAGTGTGATATGAAATGACTCGGTTGAACCGTAGCACTCGAGTCTAGAGAGAGAGAGAGCGAGAGAGCTAGGTGAGAGTTCGATCGGAGAGGTGGGATCGCGGATAATTGGCGCAGTGCGAGAAAGAGGCCTGTCGCAACCTTTGGCAAAACACTACACTGCGGAGACTGGCAATAGCAGCAGCAGCAGCATGGCTCGGCTGGATATGAGACTCCTCGTCGCCTGGACCTTGTGCGCATTCGCTGGCGTATCGCACGCGACGGGTAAGCACCACACGCAGATTAATTAGTAACATCGGCTTGACGTTCGATCGCTCGAATCATAGTAAACGTCAAGTTAAACATTTACGAAAGTATCGGTGGATCTTTTACTCCTTTCGAAAAATACAAATTTGCATCGTACTTTTACGCATACGTAAAGAGAAAAAGTAGCAGTCGAGAAAGTGATAAGCCGATCCAGCCAATCGATGGACGGCATACGTAATTCAGATCTCAAGCTCGCGGGACTCGAGATCGCTCGGTAATAATTAGTCCTTACGTCCCCTGCGAGCTTGATTTGAATGGCATCCGCTATGTATCGGCTCGACGCCACACTGCACACGCGTAAATCTGAACGATCGGCAATGGCAGCAGCAGCAATGCGGCGGACGATGCGAATGATTTATGTACAGGCTTATAGCGAGCAGCCACGAGTCTCTCTCGTGTGCAGTACTTATAGGTACTGGACGAGGAGATATCTATATAAATATACAAGTGCACCGGAGCTCGTGATCGGTAAGCGATGTGTGCAGCACGTTCGGGACGTTAAAATAATATACCTTCGACGATATATCGAAAAGCTCCCCCTATGGGAAAGTCGCGCCGAGAGAGAGAGAGAGAGAGAAATTCGCGCATATGCAAGAAGGAGGAGGAGAATCGCCGGATCGAGAGAAATGTAAACACGGGCGGTGCTGGCGTAATTAATCGCCGCTTGACAAGCCCTGTCTGGGTAATGACTCGCGATCGCAACAAAGTATACGGCGGGTATATTAACTTACTCGCGCGCGCGTATTCATAAATAAATTAAATAAGCTGCGAAGAGCTGGCCAGACGATAGAGAGAAAGAGCGCAGACGTATAAATATTATAATAATAGCGATATTGCAGGTACGCACACACGAAGCGTAATATACGCGAGCTCGAGTTTTACATATGAGTAAGGACGAATGAGTGAAGAGGCGCGCGCGCGCGAAGGCGAAAGATAAATGCGAAAAAGGCAAAAGAGGGAGAGTGAAAAAACGGACGCGGCCTTGAAAAGTCTGCGTTGGCGGCTAGCGTTGGCATGAAATACACGCGCTCGAGAGCTCTGCTCTGCTCTGCTTCGGCTCTTGTGCAACTCCACTATACACTCGGACACGATATTGGATTTTATACTTTATTATGCGCGCGAACGCGATCGGTGCGCCGGCCAAGCGGCAGCGCGGAGCTGCATATACATCATATTACGAGCGCACGAGGATATAACGTATACGCGCGCGCACAATGGATAAATAAAATAGCCTCGTGGCCGCGCTGTTGTTCGTCGTCGTCGTCGTTGTTGTTGCTGTTGTTGGGTTTCGTGTCCGCAGAGTTCGCGGTGCACCACGGAAACAACATCGAAGCCTGCATATTCGCGTAGCATAGGTAGTAGTTTCTCCCGAAGCTGCACGCTGACCCTCGCAGCTCGCTTTGTCACGCTTCACCTCGCGCGCGCATAGGGAAGAGGAGAAAAATGTAGCTCGCCATATATTATGTGATCTCTCGCGAATCGCAGGTAGCTCTCGAATAGCCTCGCGTGTACACACGTTGTTTTTGCAAGAAAGGTGAGAAGTAAAAATGCCCGGGCAGGAAGGAAGAATTTCATTTACCTCGACTGTGTTGCGATGGATTTTTATTTTTACGTGCGAGCCGAGAGAGAGAGAGAGAGAGACTCGCGCTTACCGGACGCGTTGTACGCAATTTATGGCTCGAGCGAATAATACGTACTATTATACCGAAGCCTTGTGTATTATATTATACAGCGAGCGTGCCCCATCTTTTGCGCAAGATTCATTAATAAAATGCAATTTCAACGCTCGCGCGCGTCTGCACTGCTGCTCCGGATTCAAAGGTACGCGCGCACGAGGTAATTAATAAACGATCAGTTTTCGCGAAGCTCCCACATACGGTCGCAGCGCAGCTCTCATATGGTAATTGACTCTTGAAGAGGTCTCAATTAATTCCTTAGAGCTGGCTGTGCACTTGTGGCGATAAATTTTACGACTCATTATATTCCGCGCAAGGTATTATTGTGCGTGCTTCATAATGAGCGTCATTTTTTGCGCGTCTTTATAGAGCCTCGAGCGACTGAAATGAAATAATACTTCGCGATAAACGAAATTGCCAGAATTTCCCCGACGTGTATTGCCGATACGAAGAAAATGAAATTTGCCTTTATAAATTACCGAGTGTTGATACAGCTGCACTACTAACCTTGATTTGAGATTTTATGTTCGCTGATAGTTGGATAGTTTTTGAGTCAGATAAGTAGTGAGCATGACATCGGAAGAATCGATTCGTCAAGCGTCATTTAGCACGAGACGGCGGCGCGCCTTACTTAAGCGTCTCTTTTCAGCGATACCTTCACCGTAAAACCATTGCGGGTACAGACAGGAGGAGTCGAACGAATGGCGCATAGGCATTTAATAAGTATCGAAGACGGCGTCGGTCGGCAGCATGCCCGTGGCTCATTCAAAAGACGACCAAACAAAAAAGTCTGCTTAGACTTGACGAATTTTTAGCAGTCGACTTAATGACTTGATGATTTTGCTAGTAGCAGCTTGTCTGACTGCTTGCCTTGCTCGCTCGCTGCTGCTACTGCTGCTGCTTTCGTTTTCATTGAAACGTACGTGCGCGTTCGAACGTGCTATATTCTTTACCTTTTAATGATTCTCATTGTACAGGTATTAAAAAGGGCTTTCCTCATTATCTTTGATTTATCCGAGTATTTGAGAGAATTGATAGTCGACTTCAGGCTTTCAGAGGAGCTTCACTATTCTCGAGATGCAATGAATGAAATGCAAAATCCAAGAAATATATATTTCCTCCGGCAAGAACGATCGTCTTGTGCTTTTTTGCTTCGTTTATTCTTTGAGCTTTGACAAACTTTTATTACCGAACATTTTTATTCTTAAACTTTGTCCTGATAATAACACTGAAAATGAATAAAACTGACCGAAAGTAACCATTTAACTTTTTTTTTAAATATCTTACAATTAGTTGACTTGTTTTTGTCGATTTTTCTGTAACGATTATGTTTATAATATTAAACATATTTTGAATAAGTTGAAAATGATAATGTGCTTGATTTAAAAAATTTAGACCAATTTCAACCCCTTCAGATACAATCTTGCCTTTTACTAATGCTTATATTCAGCAAATTACCTTCCAGCTAAGCTTTTACCACTAGATGACGGGTATCGATATAAAAGTATTTGTTAATCTGCAAATGACAAAGTAAAAATAATTGTGTAAGCAATATGGCATAAGTATAATCATTTCTCAATATTTTCAAAACGATTGATAAATTGTCTCTTTGATCCAAGTAATAATACAATTTTGGCGAGTAAAAATTATTTGTTCCGTATTTGAAACATTTTCTATTATAAAGCGAGGCAAAAAAGTTATGCAACTTGAATTTTTACAAGTATATAATATGAAAATTTAGAATTGCACGAAGAAATGGCACGTACAAAGCATTACGCGCTCCAGTCAAGAAGCTACCGGTATGAGGAAGTTGCGGACGCTATACACTAGATGCCAAAAGACTATTTCGTGGTCAAAGATAGGCTTAGCTCGAGCGCATTCATGCGAGAGCTCTTTACAAGGATCGTAGCGTGTAAATAGCATGTAGGTACAGACTCGAGTGCAGCTACTGGCGTCAGCCACACCGGCACCGACGCACGAACGGCTGATGCTTATATGCACGTACACTTGCAGCCAAGAGAGAGAGAGAGAGAGAGAGAGAAGCTCGCTCGCGTGATTGTCATATAAATTGCTTTCACGCATTTTCTAACACCAGCTCGTCTATCGAGTCTCGTCCGAGACTGCCGCGAGTCTTCGTAGTTTCTGTATCCAGTTTTTCGCTCTTGCTCTTGCTGAGCTGCTAAACGAATGAGATTCTGAGGTTTGGAAAAGAAAAAATCGCCGAACAAACTCACGACTTCTCATTTGCAATTTAAGTAAATACATATACTGTTAGTAATGGTCGATAATGTACCCATCGGGTTTAGTACGTCTATATGCATTGTGCATGTTTATGAAATGAACACTCAAAATCATAAAATCGAGTAATAAATCAGATATATACCGGAAATCTGACGGCACCTTTTGAAATTAAATTATACAAAATTAAATATTTCTATTGTCACTCTATCTCTTGTACACATGTAACGTTTTATCTAATTTAGTCAACTTTTCCATGCGCTGACTAATACAATAATTTTAACTTTGACACTTGTGCGTTCACAGATAAAGGTACTCATCATCAAGCGGTGGTGATTTAAAGTGGTATCAAAGTGGTTGAAAACTGGTCTAAATTTTTCGAAACAATAGAATTGAAATATTCAGGACATTCAAAATATGATTATTATTTTTAACATTATTATTACATTAAAAATGGCTAAAAACGAATCAATTAATGACGATGTATTTGAAAATATTTAAAATAGCTATTTTTTTGTTATTAGTCTTTTGTTAATGCTGAATGTTTCTCCCTCGACTTGTGCTTGTAAATTTTTTCCGAATGGAGTGTATTGATCTTTGCTGCAGAAATAGTTTCAAACTCGAGGTATTGTAAAAATAAACACAAAACGTTGTAAAAGTCGTTGAAGTGGTGGGGTAATTATGAAAACAGCTTTATATCTCAAATGTCAATGATAATGCCGAGTAGTAGGAGATGAATATAAAAAGCCAGTGCGTACCTATAATTATCATAGCTGCAGGTAGTAGGGCTCACATGTATTGACGATTAAACGATTCTGAGAAAACATTAAACAAGATACGTAGAGGCACAGAGAATGTCTTTTCTGGAAGCTTACTTGTACGCAGATATATCTCGCCATCAGGTTTCGAAAATGAGGGTAACAAAAAAATTGTTTTATGCCGGCGTATAGTAGTTTGGTTTTAGAATACCGAGAATACGCCCCGCGCACTTTTTATTTTTAATGAAAAAAAAAAAAACGAGTAAGAGTTCCGACGTTCAAGGTCAGTAACTTGTAATGTGATGTGTGCACGAGCGCTTGCATAGGTATACTGCCGCGGCGCGCACGATGCTTTCACACGAATCATGTGTCTGGCTCGAGATCCGTACCACATACGAGTGTAGGTATGCAGCGCTCTAGTCACGCTAAAAGTACGTTTTGAATAGCGATGTATTTTCTTTCCACCTGTAGTAATGCTCATAATTTTCGCTTCCATAATTTCATAAATACGCATGAACTCGCGCGCATCAAATGCTGGTTATTAAACACATTTTATAGAAGGAAAAATTGGTCTTAATTCACTCGGCAATTGCACGCGCAAGAAGCGTCGTAATGAATCAGTTGTTAATTTATATCAGCCATGAATAGGACGTTCAACACTTATTATAATCCTTATTAATTTGCAATTAATTGCGACCCGTGTAACTTTACATCGGAATCTCTTCGGGTAGGCTCAGACAAAAGTCGTTTCTTTTTTTTTTTTTTCAACAAACTTTAATCTGGTGTAAATAGCTATCTCCGGATCATTAAAATTAACAATGTGTGCATGCCTTATGGGTACAGCAAGTCATTACTTTTCATGAGCTGGAAAAAAGTTGTGAGCAGCTTCGAAGTCGTATATATAATTCAAATTTGAAATTTAAATATTCTGCAATTTGTTATTGCTCATGGTTATATCGAGGGGGGAATTGTTTTTAACATTGCAGACAATTTATAATGCTCAAAATTGTTTCGTACATCGTGAAACGATGGCAAACACCGCGAATGACTAAAACGAAGAGAGGATTAAAGCTCGGATATAATGAAAAAAAAACACGCTCAGTAGTCAAATAAAGGATTTTCTCATGTTCCACGAGAGTAGTGGTGCACTTTGAAAAAGAAGGAGACGCTCGCGCGCAGGTTTTTTCACACGGAATTCCTCGGGCTTAAGGGAATCGACTTTGGAAAAAAAGCGTCTTCTCGGCTTGCTACTCTCCGGTGTAATCTAAAGTAAAGCTATTGTCCTAGCGTTCATATGAATTTACTTAAGGATTTCGATTTTTTTCTCTCGCTCTATAGCTTCTCTTCCGTTACTAAGCCTCCAATGTGTTGGCTTCGCTGGTTTGAATAATGCATGCGGAGTATAGTAAGTAAGCAGACAGCGAGCGGTGGCTCGGATCTTTTTCAGAACCCGGCTGATATCTTTCGTGGCACGATTTGCCTGTTTTTTTTTCTTTCCTTTTTTCATCAGATTTGCCACACACTCTCGGCAGTCAGCAGCGTGGCTCGGCGAGGCCTCTCTTCTTTCTTCCGACTTAACGAACTGCGTGTTAATTAAATTTACTGTTTATACTTATCAGGATAACTAATCGATACGCAGTCGAGCGAGCGCGTCTGGAAAGTAAGCGTATAATCTTTCAACGTTGTTTTATTAATTTATACCTGTAGTAGTACTGTATGCGCACCTGTATATTATGCAGTATCGAGCTTTTCTTCGTCTGCTTTGAACGTTCTTTTCGCGAATCATAATTTTACGGTTAGCGTTTGAATTCTAGTTTACTTATGGCATATGATCATTGGTGTCGAAGTATGGTGCAGTAGCAAATGATTCATCGTCAAAGGCGAGCACATTCGATGTCTGGCAAAAAAAGTTCGATACTTTGGTCCCGGAGATATCCTTGCTGGCTTTTTTTTACGCACTGTTACGATCCATCTCTAACAGCAGCAGCAGTCGAGAGGCAGAGAGTAATCAACGCAGCGATTAATCGATACCGCGGCTACACGAATGCACTCGGTATTATACGTGTATGGCTATATGGCTATGGTACACAGAGGTATTCGGTATAAACACGGAGCCATACACGCGTGGACTGCAGGTCGTTAGCGCGTACATCTTTCAGTCAGTCGCTCATATATAAAAGTTTCATTACCTGCGTGCCGTACTAGTGTAGCTGCAGTGGTACACACAGCCTCCCCGCCTATCTATATAGCCCCATAGACGCAGTCGCGCGGACTCGTTGCGCCGCAGTCGTTCTCTCTCTCTCTCTCTGTCTAGCAGCAGCTACGAGATCAGAGACACACTAGAGATAGAGAGAGCGAGGAATAGAAGAAAAGAGCACGTGCTTTCACGTAGGTGACAAAAAGCTTATATGTACACTTGTGCAGTGCTTGTGGGATTCGAGATCGAGTCGGTGCCTAGCGCGTCATGCGAGCATGTCTCGAGATTCTTCGCGCGCTTCAATAATGCATCGGAATAATGAAATAACTCGCGAGGCCTCACGCGGCTCTCTCTATGTCCTTATAGCTTTGTATAACATCCTGTGCGCGCAGCTTATAACAACAACTTCGCTCGCTCGCGAGCTCGTGAATAATTTTTAACTTGTCGAAACATGCGGCCGGTGCACTATACTATAGGCACGAGAGCTCATGGGCCTCGATTGACTTGTAATCCGCGCGCACCGTAGAGAGTGATAAATCTTGCTCCATTGCAATTAATCTTACTCAATCTTTGCAGCTAGCTCGTGGAGCACAGCGTACTGCACGTCGAGCGCGCAAACTTTCTGCCGTGCGGCCACAAAGCCTCTCTCTCTCTCGGCATTCCTACTTTATTATATCACCGAGCTCCTCGCGCATATGATGCGTACAGGGCGATGCGTGCCGTGTATTATAATATATACACGCAGGACATTTTAGAGGCGCTGTCAGACGAGTGCGCGAGCGGCTAAAATTATCATTAATGACGCTCCCTGAAGACACACACAGGCGCGCGCACAAGCCCCTTAAGCTCGGCGCAGCTCTCGAAAGCCATTCGTCCAAGTCGCCTTTTTTCACGACACTCGGCCGTATAACGCAGAATTTATATAACAAGTTTGTCAACCGGCCTCGGCTTTTACTTATGCTGTATAATGCACGTCGTTTCTTTGTGATGTTCGAGTTTTTTCAATTTCCGCGCGACATGGCTCACGGGGATCGATCCTCGCCATCTGCGCACTTGCCGTATATACATTTTCAACGATTCGAGATAGCCATTAATTTAAGCGCGACGCGGGATTATAGGCAGTTGTCTTCGATGTCTTGTTAAGTCATTTGCGCGAGTAATAATCATCTCATTTGTCAAAATGTTATTTCAGCTCGCCACGGAGGGTATAGTACAAGCGGTATCGCCATACATCGATTGAAAAATGCTGGAATCTAATTCCGATTCAATGTTAATCCTTTTGCTCAACGTTCAATTGCGCTCGATCGTCGTCTCGTGTACCGCGGCCGATTCGAATCGAGGATGGAGGGGGACTCCTCAAGCGCATATAAATACTTGGCTACAATACTTCAAACTGTCTCGTAAAATGCAAAAATAAGTGCGGACTAATTTGTAAGCGCACTCAGTGACGTCGTCGCTCGCATGCAAAACCCTTGCACTCGCTTACTCGATGCGTGTACGTAATAAATTAATTGAATCAACCGACCAATCAGTCAATCAATTTAACATAAATCTTTTCGTGTATATAATTCACCGCGTCTTTTTTTAGTGGGATCTGTACATGTAGGATATAAAACGTAATTTCATATTTCTTCAATTTCCGCTAATTAATTACAACGTGAAAATTGTACGAATATTTTAATCTTTTCCCTCCTCAACATTTAAATGTGAACAGTAGTGAAATAGTAAAATTCATGCTACTGTTTAAAAATCCTTTAATTTAAGTAAATTTAACTTTAAAGTTGTATGAAAATTCAATCATAATTAAAATCAGAATCCACCACTAGGTGGCGAAAACCTTCATCCGTAAAAATCTGCAAGTGGCAAAGTGTAAATAGTTGTATAAGTAGCACGATTTAAAATATATTTGCAGTTGATTCGGCATAATCGTCACTGGAGCAGCATCGCAAAGACCATATTAATGTAATGAAATCGCAAAGCGTATTAAAGAGCGCGTGTTACGTTTATCGGGATGCGCACCAATGTTTACTCGCGCGCGCGTTCAACATTAAAACGTCAAAGTGTAACTGTGGCCAGCGAAAAACAAACATAGTTATTACGAGGAGAAGAGGCTGCTTCTGTAGGTTAGCATCTATGCGGAGCAAAGTGATTACAGAGCTGGAAAAGGAAGGTGCGCCTATGGGCTGCGGCGATATCGGCTCGTCAGTTGTGCAGTCAGTGCGCGCGGGTAATACGATACGCGTGTTTTTGCGCCTTGGGATCGTGGAGCTCGCTGTAGATACACACACACGTACACGCACACGCACCTATACGTATCGCGGCTGATGTTCAGCAGCAGCGATTCGCAACGTGTCTCGGTCGGTCGCGGCTATTGGGTTACGAAAAAAGTCCAGATGTAACTCTGCTACCGATCGTATAATATAATACCGATCGATCGTACGTGTGCCTCGGCTCGATCCTTACTTCTTTGTACATATAGCAGGAGTCTGGTGTGCCGCAGCGTCGCTTAAGATCGGCAGCTCGTCTGCAGTACATGTGATATTGCAGCCAATTGTAAAGATGAGCCGTGACGCAAATGAATGACTAGTCCAGTCGTATTTACCACAATCGTACTATCATCTTCTAGGTTCTATAATGATATTCCGTATTAAACATCGAATATCCCTGATAGATATGCTCAACATTTTAAGACTAGTTTGTTGCCAACGAACGAGTTAGTTGGACATGACCATTAGAGCCGGACATATATCGACCTCAAGTAGAAGAAGAGAATAGTATAGAGCTATAACTCAATATTATGATATGTACTATACTGTATTACCGAAAATAAAATAGAGGGAGTCGAATGGGAGTGAGTATCTGTACATACTGCGCAGCAGCGAACACATGTACATGACGAGGCAAAGTAGAGAGCCGGTGGGTGCTAGTGTACCAATAAATGTTTAAACAATAATTGTGAATTGTTTATTTATTCAACCCCAATAGTCCCGCAGGGCGCTACATGATATGCTTTGTATTTTCCAATCCTATGCTTTTTATTATAAATTTGTTTTGACTAATTGAAAAAAGGAAGTTAATCAATGGCCATTGTAATAAAAAAAAAAAATTTTAATGGTAATTTTTAATTTCGAACACTTCTGCCAGGGATATAATATATTAACTGATGTATTACCCTTCACGCATAATCGTTAAATTGCATTGTTCATCTCGCAATGATTCTATAAAATTTAAACACCTCGTTCGATTCAATTCAACGTTTCAATTCAGTTCAAAGTCTCTGCTTCGTGATTTTGTATGTATAATATAAAAGGGTCAAATAGTCACTTACCATTGCAGGTTGGCAAGGCATTTGCATCTTTGCTCTTGTAATGAGCTTATAATTGGCCCCGAAGCACAGACTATCAATTTAGCGATGAATTAATTTACGATGCGCAAATGGAAATGTTGGCTAGCTCGAGATGTGTCCGGCTGTTAAGTCCGACGAATACGTATATCGTACGTAGGATAGTAAATGAAAAATTGCTGCAGCGCACTTGATGAGTTTTGAGTAAATGAGCTTGTATACATACATAATAATACGTGAGTTAGGCGTTGGAGATCGTCTATAATGTATATGGTATATTGCAGTCTCGGTCATAACTCTTCGAGGTACAAGGAGCGAAACGGACGGACAAACAAACAATGGCAATTGCGAAAACGCCTGCTGCATTTATATATATTGCATCGGGACTCGATAAGCTACACACACGGACATATATGCGAGTCGGCCTAGACCATGTGCAATGCAGTATTAGTACTAGAAGATAGGCGAGCATTGATAGAGCGCGCGAACGCACGCACGCACTCGGTCGGGACTCGGGCGCAGTACGCACGCGATCGCCGCAACAACTACAAGTACCTATATACAGTATAAGCTACATACACAGAGCGGAGCTCGCGCGCGGTCCTTTATCATGCGCGCGACTGACCGAATACACGATACGTATGTGTTAAGGGTGTACTTGTTCCTGCGCTCGACTTCCTTATAAACAAGACGCGCGAGTTGCGGCGCGTGTGCGTACTGCGCTGCACTAGCCCAGCACAGGCTGCTGCTGCTGCTGATGATGATGATGATGATGCAGCGCAGGAGAGCCGGGCCCCGCGTGCCGCAGAATACATTTTACGCTCGATACTCCCGCTAATCTGACTTCTCGCGGCTAATTGTTTCCTCGAACGCTTATTCGACTTCTTGTTTCTTTCTCGCTCTCTTCTCTCTCTTCTAGAGGCGTATTTATGTTGCGTGAATACTCACCCGCTGCAACTACGCACGCGGCAACAAATGTTTTCTACCATACGGTACAAGCACATCTCGCACCGAGTCGCACGACAACGAGGCTTTTTTTTCGTCGTTGCCTCGAAACAATCCAATTGTCGCGCCCCGGCATGTGCTACGACCACGGCGACTCGGCTTTTATTCACTTTTCCCGTCGGCAACAGAATGCATCGCAATTATATTCCTAGCTGCCGATGCTTTCCCTCTCGAATTTCGTACCTGCTTACGATGCAACATTGTATATAGGCGTATGAACGTTATTTTTAAGTACTTTTTTAAATGCCTCGTATTCTCGTACGGTGAAGGCAATTAAAATCTTTGCTGTTCTCTTGACCACGCAAAATTGGTATTCATGCCAGGATTTTTCCACCATTCAGCATAGCTCATTTATATTTCTTTGGGTTTATACCGTGTGTGGGTTCGTGCTAGAGGTGAGCTCGAGAGAACTACATCTTCCTGGTCACGTAATCTTGTCCGGTTCACGCGCTATAAAACAGAGTAGCATCTGATCTAATATCTTTATTTCCAAGTAGCACGCAATGAGCGAAATATACCCCTGTTACATTGCCTCCACAGCTTGCTTACAAGAAAACAGAGGAATTAATCATAATTAACTAATTGGCGTGGCTGTCATTTGGCCAAGTTGAACATCATCGGTTTGAAAAATTGATTTTATTTCTTATAATATTGTAAACCAAAAATTCGAGATGCACATATCATACCAATTTGAAATAATATACTTTAATAATTAATACAAAATTGTGTCTGCTACTGAACCAATTTAACACCTTTTCTAATGATTTTTCAATGCTTTTCTTTGTATGTTAGATTTCTTAGTTCGAAATTCACTAGCGTCAATGTCCACATACAATACAATTTTAGCGTGTCATTCGAGCATAGTCGGGTTTTTCCTTTACCAGCCTGAGCGCACCTATTGTTTCCTTATTGATGCTGCATATAAGCTGCATATGCAGTAAGAATATTACCAAGCTAAAATGTGCAAAATATATTCCCGAATGATTTATACCGATATGGACGTAGGCGTTAAAAACTGGCATAAATCCTCATATGAAAAAAAATGACGAGCTAAATAGCGTGAACAGTTTTACAAAATTCTGATAGATTAACGATTGTAAGTCGTTAGATCGATTCGATTCTTATTTGAAACGTAAGCAAGTAGCAATACAAAGCTTTTCAATTTAGAGCGTCCGAAGCACCCTGAAAAGTGTTGTATTGTAAAACTAACTTTAATTTCAGGACTTCAATTGATTACGCTTAAAATGAATACATAATAATTTTTCTTGATAAATAGTTTTTAGCACTGTAAGTTAGTGAGTCTACATTTATGAAACATTATCCATAAGGTTATTGAATTAATTTTTCTCCAAAAATGTATTTTTCAAATTGGAAGGTTATTCGTAGATAGCGAAATAATATAAAAATCAAAGAAACTCGTGATATCATGATAAAAAACATTTTTAGATTACTTTTCCGAACGCATACATTAGATTGTACATCGTCATTATTGTCACAATTGAAAATAAAATTATACGTATGTTAAAGCATAATGCAAGAACGATGCATGACGTATCGATTTTAAGATATCCTTTTTGTTTGAATTATTTAGCATCACATGTATCAACATGTATCCTTAAGAATTACCAATATGCGACGATCTAACGTGCTTATCGAGGCTGGATCGATATAAAAATATCTTACCACACACATTGCATGTATGTGATACCACGATGTACAGAATCAACTAGATCTATCTGAAAATATCCTTCAGCATGTGTTGCGTGTGTAAGTAGTACCATTATGGACTTTGACTTGCCGTCTGAGGTTAGATAGGTCTCTAAATATCTTTCCGCAAAAATCGCATGTATGTTTGATGCCCTTGTGCATCAAATCGATGTGAAGTTTCAAAGAATTCTTGCTTTTGAAGTTATTTCCACATGCATCACATGTATACCTGACGCCCTTGTGAATCACATCGATGTGAATTTTCAGATAATCCTTGCCTGTGAATTTCTTGCCGCATGTATCACATTTATGTTTGATGTCCTCGTGTACCGCATTGATATGAGTTCGAAGATTAGACTTTTGGATTAATGACTTCCCGCACAAATCACATACATGTGGTGTCATACCTTTATGAACCATATCAATGTGAATTTTCAGATAATTCTTGCTTGTGAATTTCTTGCCGCATGTATCACATTTATGTTTGATGTCCTTGTGTACCGCATTGACATGAGTTCGAAGATTAATTTTTTGAATGACTTTCCGCATATATCACACACATGGGTGATTTTATAATGTATAGAATCCATATGGACTTTGAGAGTATGTTTGTATGAATATATCACATGTATGCGAGGTACCATTACAGTCATTTTCGGGAAGCGCACGAGCCTTTGATAAAGGTAAATTTACATGAAAATTTTTGTCGAAAATATGTTATTATACACGAGATGTAAAATAATTATCAACCTCACTGAATTTTCTCGAAGAAATCCTGGAAAGTGAATATTTTGGTTAACGTGTATCTTGTCTATTACGTCATAATTATTTTCCACGAGCGATACATCTTTGAGTTCATCTTTTACCCTGAAATAAAACCAATAAGATTGAGTAAATCTATATAAGCTGTATCACATTTAGATATCTAAAAAAAAGATTTTTTACTTGACGTCAAAGTTAAATAAATCACTGGAATCCATCTTCATTCCTTGAAATTCGGTGAACGATTAATCTTTCTATGATTCAAACTAACTAACCTGAGTTCAATTTGATAATATTTACAAACCAGAATACGATGTAAACACAGGAAAAGCTAGCTATTATTTAATATAGATAGATATATAACAGAATATTGATCGTTTATTTAATGAACAATGAATTTATTTCTATAAATAATATTTCATTACGAAGAAGAAAGACATTAAAACAATAATTTAGCGATATACGATCAAACATATAATTTAAATCAGATAATACTAAGTGGAATTAAACGTTCAAATATGTCTCGTATGATTCTGCCATATTGATCGATAAACAATTATCGCGATTTACCAATTTTCTCACTCGGCACAGCTTTCCAGGGTAAAGAAAGGGAAGAAGGAAACTTGAACGAATAAAAGCACATTCGTTAAAACGAATCGGAATCGCGCTTCGAAGATGGCGCGCACAAGGCAGTCGGAGAAACGTCTTATGTGCAACTAAGCGCTGGTTTTCCGACTGACAACAATGTAGCAAAAAAGTCGCGGATAATCTCGAAGAATGTTGTACTCGAACCTTGGGCGTTCTCGCGCGCACCAGCCACGGTGCAGCAGCGGCGAGCGCGAGACTCGAACATAATCAGTAAAAGGAGATTCTCGCACAGACGCAGTACTTTGCCGCGCGCGCGCACTGTAAAGCGTATAGTGCACGAAAAGGAAGAAAGAACGAACGGAATAAAAGGAATCAAAAAAGCTCCGAAGAGCAACACACACACATATAATACGGGAGCGAGCGAGGGTAAAAGAAGCAGCAGCGGCCGCGGTGGCGGCCAGAAGGCAGAGAAGAGGCAGCAGCTCCTAGCGAAGGGGGAAAATAAAGAACACGAGACGAGCTGTGCGCGCGCGAGGATGGAGCGCATAACACACATGCCCACATGGAGCACACAAGCGAGAGCCGGGGGTACCATAAAGCACGGCATCGACGCGCAGCTCGCAAATAAATCCGCACTAGTCGCGAGCAGTAGCAAGCGAGAAAGATCGGAGAAAGAACAATTACCGTATACGTATATAACAGAGAAAAGAGAGAGAGAGAGAGAGAGAGAGAGAAGCGAGACGAAGGCGACGCGCTTTCGGAATTCGAAATAAGAGACAAAGCGCGCACGAGAGGCTTTATAGCATGTCGCGCGCGGAAGCGACTGATCACGCATACCAAGTACTGCCGCGCGGCGCGATGACATGCCCTCAGCGAGAATGCCGACGACTACCGCAGCAGTACCTGTACTACGTATAAGCCCTCTGTGTAACAACGACGCACACAAAGTGGCCTGCGGTAGTTCTAGTTTGTGCACCGGCTGACTTTTCATCGATGTGGCTCTCATTTGGGCCGCACGCTGTACTGCACTTGTGCGCGCAACTAGTGCATGCGATCCCTGCTAGCACAGTATGCGACAGCCAGTGCGCACGACTCTATATAATGTAACTGCTCGACTCAACCACTTCCTTCACCTACATCCAGCCGCGTGTGATGCACGACTTTACGCGGATTAAGCTGCTTTGATTAATGGTTCCAATCTGCATAATATACACACAACGCAACGATCTGCAAAACTACTCAAGTATCTTAATCTCTATTTTTTCTGCTCCATATTATTATTTTTTATCGCTCGTACGTATTGGCTTTTATAACGTGGCGCCATACCGATCTATGCCCGCGGTTATCGAGCCAAACCTTTTTTTTATACCGATTTAATTTATTCGCGTCCGAAAGTCGAGCGAGTATCCAAGCTTGGATCTAGAGGCTGCTGCGATTCGCAGATATCTGGGAGTGCTCTAATCCGCTCAACGCGATGAATGACTCGGGTGTGCGCTTTAGCAGCTTTTTCAGCTTTAATGCCAAACTCGCTCCAGTATTTACCGTACATTTTTCGACTCGTCATATATTTTACGCAGCTGTACCGTATGACCTTCTACACCTTTCGAGAAATATAATAGGCGATCGTCGCAATGAATCCTACTTATCACTGAATAAACTTGCGATCGCATGCCTGCCTCCAATGATTAGCGTCGAGCAAAAGGTCTCAATAAAGTTTCGCGTATGCTGCGAGTTTTCCTTCGCGCATTAAATACTTTTAGATAAAATCAAGCTTGAAAAGTTTTACGTGATACTCGAGAAAATAAATAAAGAATCTAATTGAAAGGTCGAGCTATGTACACCGTGTTCAACCTTCATGGCCGCTTGTGCACTGTGTGTGTGTACAGAAAAAAGGCATGTACAACACTGCTAACCGGATACAACGCGAGCCTCGGCACATATTGTCCTTAAAACTTGAAAGTATTTTGCAGTAAATTTTATTTAACTATGCTAACTCTTCGTGTAATTTATTTTCGAGTTTACAACAAAAATATATTAAAATTAAATGGGAATGATAAGATCGATAGAGAAGAATATATTTCGTTTTTAAATATTGTAATTTTGCAGGACTTGAAATTTATACACTAATATTATTTTCTTCGCTTAAGTAATTATTAGTATAAAAAGTAGAGAGACTTTCTGCAGAGTAAGCAACAAAGGTACATGACTTGACAGTACTAAAATTGAATAACTTTCACTCGGGTCAAAGGTACTGAAAAATTATCTACTGGTCAACTACTTTTTTTTATTGTGTGCATCCTGTGTACGACTTGTTGCGGCTCGAATACGTAGACTCGGAAAAAGTCGTTTTCAAGGCTGCTTTTCAAGCCTTCAACTCTAGACGCGATAACGATCTTCCAATGACGTAGCATTTCAATGGGAAAATTGATTCAAGTATACATTATAACGCAGTGTCACAGACATGACTTTTGATGCATCGGTGAGATAGGTGTCATGCTCGGCATAATACACGTGTTGTATCCTTTCAAGTTTGCTCGTAATTTACCAGAATAATGCGGAGTATTTTTCACTATTTTGAAACATTAATTTTCAATTTTTCAAATGAGCTCTGTTTATATCGAAGTTACTTTAAAGCTCGTTCTATGAACCAAAAGTAATTTGTTGCTTTTGTGCGGCAGTGAATGTCACGTTAAATTCGCCATTTCATGCAATATTCATTTTAATGAGATGCCTTTGAATATTCTTAAAATCGTATAAACTTGCATTGTAAGTCATTAAAAAATAAAAATTGCTATATCAGTGGCATAGCTAGCTAGTATCCGTAAAACAGTTTTTTCCTTTCGTTGGAGTGCAACAAGGACTAGCAGTCATATTCTTCTGAAATATATGAGTTAAAATTAAAAACCTAACTCGTAAGCTTTAGGCTTAAAATTGATTATGCGATCTATTGGTAACATTTGAAGCTCGTCTCCGATGCTGGTATTCAAAGATAGCTGAGTTTTATCTATAAATCTAATAACTTTTTTTAGAGCATACTTAATCGATTCTGTTTAAAAATCATTCACGTAATAAATAGTTATTTTAAAATTACCTGAAATGATTTTCTACTCAAAATAAGGAAAAAACTAGTTGCACTAAATTTTCTCTAACTTGCTAAAAATGCTATGAAGATGAAATGAAAGGTTTCGTGCCAAGTCGGCTCAAAATTATCAGTTTTGTAAAGCCTGAACATATTTTGGTCGTATGGGCATATATTCAAAGACATGAAAAACTTGCACTCAACGTATCTGATAAAAGCGCGTCAAAGTTTGGCGAGTTCGATCTCCGGACAGTCGCACACGCGATGCGAAACTATTTGCACCTGATACACCGCGCGGCCACCTCGCATATATGTATATCATACCGGGCAAGGCTGTAGCTGCAATCACAATTGGTGCAGAGAACGAGGCATCGGCCGATACAACCGTTACGGGTCTGCCACAGCCGCCGCGCTCGTACCTTTTCTTTCTTTTTCTTCTTCTGCATCATCTTCATGTCGGCTGCGGCGGTGGTGGTGCGGCGGCGTATGATGCAACCTGTCCCTGCCATACACAGGAGACTCGCGCGCGCGCGCCCGAGCGAGCCTTCGCCTCCAGTGCATCGATTAGAGAGAAACCTTGGGTACTGTTATATGCATGTGCGGCGCGTAGCATATAGATATATATGTACGGAGAACATCGACGATCCGGCGAGCTACTGCTGCTGCTGCAACCTTAACTTTTGCTCCAGTGGAAATGCGGCTGTGCTGCACAGATATCGTTTCGCCAAAGCGCAAAGACCTGCCTCGTCGCCGCGTACAGTTAGCCAAGATGCTGATAACTCATTTTGCAAATATGCTCGCGCGCTAAGCGCGTCATCGTAATATCGACTCCGTGTAATGTGCAGCAATTGTAATTGTATATTGGAAAAGTCGATCGTGTTCGGTGCGTTCGATCTCTCGAGTACACGCACCGGATATATTCTCGCTAGCTCGAGCGAGCTTCGAACGTAATGTAAGTACTCTCAAATGGACGAAAAGCTCGCGTTTTGCCTTAACGCCGGCACGGCATAATATATCGTCGTCGATCGTCGTTTTTCTGCACTTGTTTCAATCACATGTATTTGGTGATTGCATATTTGTCGAAGAATCGCCGAGGACTTCCGTACTGTAATAACGTGTTATTAGTCGAGCGTCGTACCTATACCGTTACGCGGGCGCACAGCATAATATATAGAGTTACCAAGGAAAATCTGATACACACAATGCGCGTTATGTGCGCTTAAACAGCGGCGCGTGCGTCTGTTACAGTCGCGGTGTAGGTGCCACTTGTACTTACACTCGGCATCCTGATGGCAATTTTTTTCGCAACTCTTTTTTATTTATTAAGCTCTACTTTTATTGGGCTTGCACTTTTAACTGCAGCTTCTTGTAATAAGAGTCTCGTGTTTAGCAGGCGAGCTTTGTTGCGTTTAACTATACGATATTGATACGGTATTTTGTTTTGAAATACGTGCCAACATAATCCATGGAAAAAATATTCATTTGACCGAAAAATGACCATTTCAAATGTTTCTAAATACGCGAGCATTAATGGAATTATTTTTGGCAATTTTCTGTAACAATCATGTTACAAATATTAATCGCATTTAATAAATTCGATTATGACAATTAGAACCTTTGTCGCTAGATGGTGAATACCTTTATCTGTAAATCTGCAAGTAACAAAGTAAAAATAATTGTATAAGTCAAATAAGATCAAAAGCTGTTCCTTAAAAGAATCTATTGCATGATGGTCTTTATATATGAATAAAACGTTGTTTTGTTGGCCAAAAACTAGCCGCAAGCCGTTTAGTATTTCCACCAGGGACGATACGTAATCTTTGAGAAAAATTTAGATCGCGAGTCCTGAGTTTTCGTTGCTCGCGCGTAACGTGCTTAGATTTACACGTGCGCCAAGCATAGGTCTGTGACCCTTTGCTCACTCGACTTCTAAGAGTCATACAGTACCGCAGCAGCAACAGCAACAGCAGCGGCAGCCGCGAGCACATGTACTAGCTTTATGTGTGCATAAGTATAGCGCGCGCATAAACCAACAGCTCATGCAAATGCTCCACGCGCGCGCGCGCGAGTAGTTTGAACTTGCTAATGGAGCCCATTCCTCGAATGCGCAGCGCGCGTATTATATCATTATTTGCATGCGCTTCTGGTCATAAACGCTCGCGCGCACGAATTGAAGTTGCAGCGCCGAGGCGTTTAGCTGGATGCTTTTACGTACCTTATGTATACCGTGCGCCGTGTATTATATGCGTGTAAGTACGCGATCTGTATTTGTGCAGTTAAGCTATGTGTAATACGCGAGAAACTAACGCCACGCGTGATCGAATTACTATATCTCGCGAGTACGATGTGAAACAACGGCACTATGTCCCAAGGACGTCTGATCCTTACGTGCACTATATCTCCGTTTCGATCGACAGCTTTCAATGTATATTTTACGATTGGTTTTCAATTGTTTATCTCTGCTTAAATTCTGTCAGTTTAGGTCTATGTTTTTACAAATTCTAAAAGGATTGGAGGGTTATCGTCGACCATCGAAAGCAAACATAAAAAGAAATAATAGTCGTGTAAGCGCGTACGTGTGTTAAAAAAGCCAGACTGCTTAGAATATGTTGCATTATATTTCAGGCTTGTAGTACGTGTACAACACACTGAGAACTCGCTATATACGTATAATACGAGAAGCTGTTGCACTTTGCAATAACTACAATTTGCATGTAATTCTCCACTAGGCCTGTGCGAATGCGTGCGCCTGGATTTTCGCGATGCGGGTAAAATTGTGTGTGCAGTCACAGTCTCGTTCTCATACGGTGTAGTTTACTGTAAAACCCGTTAATATTGTGTGCGTACTCGAGTGTGTGTGTGTGGGACACGTGTGTGGTTAGAAAAGCATCTCTCTCTTTCCGATATTATAAACATCTGTAACGTGCACTTATGATGTAATGCGTATCGAATAGCCGTTAAATTACTCAATTTTATTGTTTTACCCCGAACGGCTGGCATATTAAAAAAAGTGCGCGCAAGTATCTACGCGCGGAGCATCATCATCGCATGCCGCATTATCCGCAAAAGCGCCGGTAAGTGGATAACCGTTTCTCTTCGGCAGAGAGAGAGAGAAAAACACAATGCAAGCCCAGTTGCGCTACGTGCCTCATTCCAATACATATTATTATGTAGTAAAAGAGAAGACTGCACATTGACTGTACGTGTAGCGTGTATATCTTCCCGATATAACTGCAGCGTCACACGCTAATTTTTTAAAACCAACCTTGCCGAGCACTAAATCAATCTGCGATGCCGAGCGGGTCTCGATTGCGCGCCACCAATCAAATTATACTGTCATGCGAAAACAAAAAGAAAGAGACAATGCTTCTTCTATGTCTCGCAAGTGACGCCATACTTCCTCTTGGTCAGAAATTAAATTACATCTCGAATATTTTCAGAATTAGTATCTGAAAAAAATAAAATAACTCTCGGCGTAAATGACAAAAGTTTTGTTTCATTACATTAACCCATTTTTTGTGGTTGAAAAAATCTGTAAAAATTCCCTAATGGTACTTCTACATCCATGATTCTCAAAGTTGCTTTTTCGCACAAAATTTTACGTTTCTTTTTTGTTTAACCCACTATAACTTTTTAATGAAGCATCAAATCTTAAATTTGAGCCTTGATTCTGACAGGGTACACACGACTATGCCATATCTGAGTGTAATGAATCAATATCGTGTATGTGTTATACACTTATTTTCACTTTATTACTTTCGGGTTTACAGATTAAGGTACTCGCCATCTAGTGGTGGGTGCTGAATTTAATTTTGATTCAATTTTGATGTCCTTTTTGAGCAATGAAAACGTCAAATAAATAGTATGAGAGTAATTTTTCCATTAAAAGTAATTTATGTGATTTCATTTTCACGTTTTTTTTGTGCAATTTTATGTAATAAAATGAATCACAACAGCCACATTAGCTCATTTTCAACGTACTTTACATGTGAACATATCTTAGATAAAATTCATAATGGATCACATCAATTTTAATGCCTGAATTTACGTCTGCATTAAATTTAATGGGTTGTCAACAGTGCAGAAAAAAAATTTGGGCATCAAAACATTCGTTCGTGGTGTACAACTCGTGACTCAGTTTAAGCTTATTTCACCAGCTTCAACCATTTAATTAAAAAATTGCCTCTTACAAATCATGCAGCAAAAATTGTAGGTGAAATTCACAACTAGAAATTTAATAGATAAAAATTGTAATGCTACGAAAATATTGCAACATTTTCTAGCTCGCCAAGCTTTCATGCATAAATTAATTAAAATATAGATAAGAATATATAGAACTAAACGCAGTGAAGCGGTAAACGTGTGTGCTAACTTAATATCTCAGCTTGAACAAAGCTATTAATTATCGTCGCTGAAATGACAGGGTTAAAGTATGATTTGCTCGAGACAAGTAAATGGAATTATAAGTGCGGACACGAGAAAGAAATAAAGGAGGTATACAGAGGGGAATACGAAGAGAGCAAAAAACAAGCGCAGACGCTTGAAAAAACATCCGTTGGACGATCGAGGGATTGGCCGCGATTAAAGCACGACCACAGAGCAAAAAAAAAGGCAGGAAAAAAGGAAGAAGGAGAATATTATTAGGACTGCTGAACGGTGCGTTTACTCGCGTATAATGACCGAGGACGCGACGTGGACTGCACCACTGGAAAATAAATAATAAGGTCAGGGTGCTTCTCGAGCAGCTATACGCGCAGTACGTTATGTGCGGCTATCACGACATCCTGGGCAGGATGAAGGCGAGCGCGTGCGATGCGTGGGGCGCGAGCGCGAAGGAAGCAGCAGCAACAGCGAGGGAAACGCGAAAAAGTGGGGCTGGCCTTGGGTGGCAATGGGTTGTATAAGCGTCCGGACTCCTCGCAAGCACGAGCAAAACTGTTTATAAGCGAGCAGAGCAGCTCTATGGGTGCAGGTAACGCATCATGGGTGTAGGCAGCTATATAATACCGCGCGCGAGACTGGCGAGACGGACGGCAGTACACCCATACACGCTGCTCGAGGTGTGATTAACGTTGTTCGCGTTGGCAGACCCATCATTAGCCTGCCACGTCTGTGTATACGCGCGAGTCTCGCCGATCCATTTTTCGTAGCTGCAGCTCTAGCTCTCTCGTTTCTTCTTCTCTTCTTGGCTCGTGAGCTCGATGACTGGCCGTGTGCTACAAGAGCTGCGCTGCTCGCGTACGCGTATATATGCTGCTGCTGGCATTAAAAAGCTTCCAGCGAGTCTCCCTCGCCAAGGTCGTTCTCTGTCTTTCTGACGTTTTTCTGATCGCTTCGTTATAGCTTTCGCGCTGCAGCTCCGCAAATCTGCATGCACGTATCTTCGAGTACACGTATAGAGCCATTCTTCTGCATATCATCTCACGCTTGGTCTTGACTAAGCCGACCATCGCGATCTTGCTCTTAGCCTTTCCGCCTGGTTGATGATTTCATTATATATATATACTCTGGCGAGTATCAATGAGTGAATTCGATTAGCAGATTCGTGACTAAAGTTATTCGAATTAAGAAATTATGAGGTCAATTCTATAAAAAAAGGTGTTATAGCGATACGATTTTTTAAAAATTGTTAAATGCTTTGGCTCCTTTCGTTTTCCAATTGTGATTTCATTATTTTAAAATTATTGGAAAATTCGAAAGAAGCGTGGTCAGAATTAAAATATTTGAAATATATTCTTTCTGAAAAATTCCTTATAGGTCCTAGTACGCCTTTACAATTTTAGATCTGAAAATCTTCAGGAAAATTTGAATAAATTATTAACAATGGTACTGTTTTTCTCGCAGTCAAATTATTTTTATAAAAACAAATTCAAAAACAAAAAACAAAAATTATTGAACGATAACTTTATAAGGATACTAAATATTATTTCTTTATTTACAGTTCAGAGCAAGGTTCGGTGTTTTAAGAATACCATGGAAGTAGATATTGTCAGAACGACACCGGAGGCTTTGATATACCTTCAACAACTCAAGAATTATCCAGGTAATATATTTTAATATACTATTCTGAATGAGTTGAAAAATCGTCTGAATGTATATAATTTTTTAAAACATGCATCGATAATCAATTGTCATAGAATGAAAAATATAAATGCCAAAAAACTTTATAATATTTAATAATAAATCTGATATTGTTACAGATGAAGCTTGCAAGCCAAAACTCACTAACGGTATTGCGACCTTCTCACTGTCGCTACTTCCAGAAGATATAGCCCGTTGTGGTATTATGAGGATCACTAATAAGCTTACGGTGAGTATTTTTTATAAACCGTATTTCATTAATTATTTATATTCTATTTACAAAAAAAATTAAAAGAAAGACAAAAATCGTACGGAATTACAGAAAGAAAGGTATCTTACATAAATTTGCCTCAATGTATTACGGAAACATTTGAAAAATAGTGTACTTTCAAAATAAAGCAGTTTCGAATCATAAAATTAGAGATAAATCTTATTTGATAATAAATTAAAGAGATTCTTTGTACAATATTTGGATCACTTTTAAAAACACTCACTTCACATACATGCAATAGTTAAAAATAATATCATTACAGGGTCAAAAAGTATACTTCCATAAAGTAATAGTAGAAGAACCAAGCATCTCGAATAAGCACATGTTCACAGTGAAATGCAGCATAACAGAAGTTGCGGTTCACCAGCAACTACCAAATGTTTTTACTGAAACTAATAATCATACTCTACTAAGAAGAAGTGTTTTACCAGAGGATTTCGAAGCCGATGCGTAAGTAATTCTTGATCATAAATTTTAATGTATTTTATGGGGCATTTTTATTGAAGAAAAAAAGTTTAACTAATTTGTATTATCGTTTGGCGAAATTGTTTGTAGCTGCAATAACATATTGAAAACTTATTTTTTTGAAATACTAATATTAGTACTGAATTTTCATTGATGCTTTTGACAACAAGGCATAGCATGTTTCACAAACTTAAATTACATTTCTCGATAAAAAAAAATCAGTGATTGATCCATTGTTCGTCTTTAGTTTAGAACTATAAAAAAAATTCATCAAAAAAATCACTTGTCACTATATATCAAGCAACATTATATGAGAAAAAGAAAGAAAATATATTTTGATTTCAAAGAAATCGATAGTTCAAAGGAGGTCAAAATGGAACGAAAGATAAATGAAGACTATGACTACAAAAGTGTTCGATCAATCCCAGCGGGGGTCGCAAAACGCTAAGCTACAAGATCGCAACTGATCAAAGTGGCTTACCGCACAAAAAATGTACATGACTCTTTCTCTGCGCATGATACATGATCTGTTAGACCAGTCAGGTCAAAATCTTGATGCAGAGTCACATTAGAGCAAATTATAAATGATCTTTTATTATTACTTTAATATTGATTGAAGAGTCAAGCAATAGTTATGAATTTACCTCAAAAAACTTATAAGAAAAAAGATAGCCCCTATTGTATATATCATTCATGATTAAATTTTTTAAATGCTTGTGAAAAATATAATCGTGATATCTAATTTATATAAAATCAAAATTTATGAATTTATGAATTATATTAATAAGCAAAAACTTCTAGTGTTTTCTACTTTTTATTAAATGATAATGAAAAAATGATTTAAACGAAATGTTTGATTTTATTCCAGAAATACCCCAGTATTGGGTATGTTGGAGGGAAATGCTTCAGAACCAAAGTTGTTGTTCAATGTCCGACAGGGCAGCAAAATTATAAAAGATGAATTGGTCGTCAAGCCAGGCACGCCGTTGCAAATGGAAATATACTTGAGTGAAGAGGCAGCCAAGGTTTATGGACTGCTTGTCACTCACATGCAAGTTTCCGATACCAAAAATCAGGAAGAAACTATAATATATAATGGGTAACTTGGAAAATAAATTGAATTAATCCTTACAACAGTAATAGTATGATGATGTAACAATTTTCTTTTCTTTACAGATGTTCCGTTGATCCCTACCTGTTTGAAAATTTTGAGACAGTGAACGGACACTTCTTGTCCGCCAAGTTCCGAGCCTTCAAGTTTCCAGAGAGTAGCTACGTACAATTTCACGGTACTGTTACTGTTTGCGTTGGCAAATGTCGCGGGGTAAGTCGATTCTCATAGATTTTTCCATACTCAGGCATTTTTCGAAACAGAACAATAATCCTTGAGATATCATTTCAAAATATTTTTCTAAAATTTGTTAAGAAATTATTTGTGACAACCGTAAAAGATTTATTCCTTTTATTATTTCATATGTAGTCGAGATAACAATACATTTTTTCAATATTTCATTTTTTTATATCCGAAGACTAATTTATAAAAAAAACTTTCAGATTGAATGCAGCAACGGTAAAATTGGATACGGGAGAAAGAAACGATCAGTACAATCGTCGAAAAATGGTAAAAATGAAGTTTGGGAAATGGCCATGTCAGTCTTTTTAAGAGTCGATTACGACCACGATGTTCTCAGTGAAGAAGGTAACGATGCAAACGAAAATATTAATTATCTTTATTAAAAATTACAAGAAATCCAATAATAATATTTTTACATTTAAACTAGAAATTTCGAAATTCATCCGGCGAGGAAAAACACGCGAGAGAATGGTGAGGGCAGAAGACGTAGGAAAACATTTTGAGTATAACACTGACGGCCCAGTATCCAGCAGTTCCAAGATCGCACCGATTTTAAATTTTTTTCTAATTTTGTTATCGCTCTGTAGACTAGTGTAAATCTGAACTTAGTAAGCCTCTAGCGATGAAACGAGACATCTGGCAATTTACTAGACCTGATGCACAAATCAAATTATCAGCTTAAAGTGAATAAAAAAATAACAATAGCCATAAGGGCTAAGCTGCGTATAAAAATAATAAATGAACATTTTCATGTGATACTAAACTAAATCAAAAAAGTACCAGCAAACCAGAGAAGTCGTGTAACAGCTTATTAATGAACAACATAATGAAAGTGTAACACTCGGCGAATGAACGAAAAACTTGTGAACGTTGCATTCACTTGTTTTGTGTTAAAATACATGTATGTGAACTTAAAGTAAAACGTACAATTTAAGTTGCAGTGAGTGACGCGAGACTTTAACAATTTCAGCAATTAAAATGCCAAATTTAGATAATCGCTATAATCAAAGTCTCGCAATAAAGAAACAAATATGACAATGAATTTTTGTGAATAATTTTATAACTCGTTCTCTTTGCTGATACCAGCAGCCGTCACGTTGATCTCCATGCTAAAGTAACTGCTCTTGTAGAAACTACAGGGCAAAGATATCCAAGCGATAATTACGAGCAAGAAAAGACAGAGTCATCTACATTTATCCTAAAAATGTATATCTACCGAAGCAATTTTCATTTTATTATTGCTCGATTTCTATTGTATTATTATTTACTATTTTTTGAATTTAATTTTCCTCATGAGACGATTCTTGAAAATTAAATTAATTATTTTAAAAATTAATTTTTTCCACAAAGTAAGTGATTGGCATGTTATTAACTCTTTAAGAAGTAAGAGACATTGTACAGTTGAATTATTCAATGTAGTAGACTATGTGTAATATTTCAAGCAGAGATAACTAGCAGACCTAGTCGTAGGCCGACGTAAAATTTGATTAATAAGAATACTTTTACGTTATTTATGTAAAATAAATCCAACTCTACTAATACTTTTAACTTTATGATTTAATCAGTTTATTGTCTGTCAATTTAATGATAAACAATAAATATGATAAAATAAGTTGTTTTTAGGGTATAACTGAATAAAATTTTTCGTACATTATTTAAATGGTCTTATTTTTTTACATTTTATAAGGATTTTTACCATTATGATGATCTTTGTTTTATACTAGTGTATATAAAAATTCTTGCTATAAGATTATCGTTCAATCTTCGCTACATTCTGAACAGCCCAAATTTAGTTTCAGGAATAGGAGCATTCATGGCTGCTGACAAACTAAGTGCAATAACTTTTCGTGTATCTACTGGATCAATGACTCCATCATCCCATAAACTGCAAATAATAAAAAAATTTCACTATAGACTTTGATATACCTAAAATAAAACCCATAGAAAAATGAATTATAAATCAATATAGTACCGAGCACTAGCGTAATATGGACTGCTTTCTTCTTCAAACTGTTTTATTATAGGGGTTTTCAATTTATCCTCTTGTTCTTCAGTCCACTAAAAATAAGCAAATTGGAATTTTAGTATGAAATACAGACAACGTTAACATCAACTACTCACCTCTTTACCAGCTTTTTCATACTTTGTCTTGGTAATTTGAGCTAATACGCTTGCTGCCTGTTCACCGCCCATTACTGAAATTTTAGCGTTAGGCCACATGTACAAAAATCTTGGGGAATATGCCCTTCCACACATGCCTATTCCACGTACAGTAACAAATTTAGCAAGAATACTTTATTGAATGTTACAATTAATCAGATGACATATGTAATTTTACCATAATTTCCGGCCCCATAAGATCCACCAATGATGAAAGTTATTTTTGGAACTTTAGCGCAAGCGACAGCCGTAACCATTTTAGCTCCATTTTTGGCAATTCCACCAGCTTCTGCATCTTTGCCTACCATGAATCCTATTTACAAAGATTGAAAGTAATTTTAAAAGTATTTTTTCATATATCTTTTGAAGGTATGAATTAAAAAATTAACACCAAATCGACTTGAGTGAGAGCCAAATATTTTATACCCGTTATATTTTGAAGAAAAACCAAAGGTATTTTTCTCTGAGCACATAGTTGGACAAAATGTGCGCCCTTCAAGGCTGCTTCCGAAAAAAGTACGCCATTATTAGCTACAAAACCAACGGGATAACCGTGCACATGAGCGAAACCTGTAACGAGTGTTTCGCCGTAACGAGCTTTAAATTCGTGGAACATTGAACCGTCGACTATACGAGCAATTACCTCTCGTACATTGAATGGCTTTCTTAAATTCGATCCGACAATTCCGTAAATTTCATCAATTGCATGTGCTGGAGTTTCATAATCACTTTTTTTCTCGATATCAGAGATTCGTCGATGATTCAAGTTTGAAACGATATTGCGAGTCAGTTGCAGTGCATGTTCATCATCTAGCGCAAAGTGATCAGTAACACCAGATGTTCTAAAAAATTTCTAATTAATATTTGTATCTATCGTTAAATATTTCTTACTTTTTTTATTTTTAAACTTACTCGCAATGCAGAGCAGCACCGCCTAACTCTTCTGCTGTAACTTCTTCTCCAGTCGATGCTTTAACTAAGGGTGGTCCAGCCAAAAATATAGTTCCCTGTCCACGAATTATAATGTTTTCATCAGCCATGGCAGGTACGTATGCGCCTCCTGTTGAATTTAATTTCACATTTATCGTTGAACAATTTTTTAATCATAAGAGAAAAATTACTTGATGCGATAGTAGAAAGAAAGCATTTTATTACCATGAAAAATTTTTGTGCAAAAATAAATTACTCGAATGGATATATAATATTCTACTCAAAAAATTACTACCAAATTCTACTGTTCATATTTCAAATCAAGTTCTCAAGAGTACCTTAAATTTTTATGTGATGTTTTTATTGAACATTAGCTGCAAGATGTCCAAGAAACTGGTATTAGTGCCTTTTTTAGTACTCTTGAACGATACTCCAAAATTTTTAAATATAAATTTGAAACCCGAATAAGTTGAAATTGATCATTTTTTGGGCTATTTTTAATGTAGAGAAAAAAAACATAGCTATGTCCCCTCAACATGGAAACATTAATTTTATAGGAGTATGCGTATTAATTCAGCATCAACCATTTATTACAATGAAGCAGTACTAATGATTATTTTTCATAAATCGATCTGATAAAGTAACAAACCAGCTGTGCAACTGCCCATCACGACCGCAATTTGTGGAATTCCATCCGCACTCATAGTTGCCTGATTATAAAATGTTCTACCAAAGTGCCATTTATCCGGAAAAACATCGGCTTGTCTAGGCAAATTAGCACCACCACTATCAACTAAATAAATGCAAGGTAACTTATTTTCAGCTGCTATTTCTTGGGCTCGCAACTGCTTTTTCGCTGTGATTGGATAGTAAGTGCCACCTTTAACTGTCGCATCGTTAGCTATGATGAGACATTCTTTTCTATAAATATTTATTAAATACAATGTTAAAAATGCCTCAGATGTGTGATTTTTCTTATTTTTCAAACAATACCCTTCAATTCTTCCTATCCCAGTTATGATACCGGCCGCAGGAAGTTCTGCGTCATCGTACATTTTGTATCCTGCTAATTGAGAAAATTCCAAAAAAGGTGAACCTCTGTCAAGAAGACGATCGATTCTTTCTCTAGGCATCAGTTTTCCGGCTTTCACGTGTCTTTCTCTTGCTTTTTGATCACCTCCCTCTACAATTTTTCCCACGGTCATTTTGAGTTTATCTACGAGCGTTTTCATTTGGGTATATTTTTCCTGAATTAAAATGAAATAAAATAAAATAAGATCTCATCGCGCGGATTAGTTTTGGTGAGACGCATATCAAAAATATAAGATTTACTCAAATATATAATATTTTCTTATTATTAATTTATCATATGGCTTTTCGAAATCAAAAGTTAAGTTTGACGTTTGATATACCGATCTGTATTGCAAGCCAATAATTTTTTCAGTATTCGCTCATAATTATTACATGATTATTTTATAAAATTGAGTTTCGCGCTATTTCAAAGCAAAAAATTGTATATAATTCATTACGATTCATGCGTATTCTATTCACGCTTTTAATCTGAATAATGTTTACTAATGTCATGAGGTCGCAAACAGAAATACTGAAATTAAACACAGATAAAAAACACTTGGTGGCCGGTGACGTGTATTATATCATCATGTCAACAAAATATTTTTCAGAAAAGTCACGATGTAAAGTAATTTTTGGAAAGTATCGGATAATTTATAATAAAATAATTATAAACATTGAAGATTCTTCTACAACTAAAAATCGTAAATTAATCCTTGTTAAACTATGGTTTTCGAACAAAATATTTTAAATGAGTATTATTAAAAAAAATATGTGAAGTAAAAAATAATCAAGTTTAAACAATTTTTGTAGAGGTAAATTAATTGTTGTTGTCAATAAATTAATAATTTTAATGATAAGAAAATACTACATTCTTGCTAAAAGATATCACTTGGTTGAAAAATGATAACATCGTTTACTACTAACCTGATATTCTTGTGAATGTACATCTTGTTTTGTGCCAATAATACAAGATTCTTTAAAATAATGACGATTGATTGAATTAATATTTTTTATTACAAGTTTACTTTTTCTTAACATTTTTCACGATCTAGTAAAAAATTCGATTAAAAAAACTACGGTTTACGACGAATACTTGATTCGATGAATTTAAGAGTTAACTAAATTGATAGACTGCATACTTGCCTTTGAATTTTACGCCATCTGTGGATCATTACACGAAGATAAATATTTAAATTTAACGTAAACATATCGGTAGACAGCAATTTTTGAGATTGAAATCTTTTTTCTTTGAATTTGTGAAATAGTTTTAAAATTAAAAGTGAAGAGTATTCAATCGTTAATTTAATTAAAGCCTTTAAAAAGTGATTAATATTTTTTCATAAGATTGCGAAATATTCTATTAAACAATAACTAAATCTGCATGAGATATTGAGGACCAATAAATTAAAGAACATATTCTTAAATGGTATTGAAGCAACTTTATTTATATATTTATAATTATACTTTACGACTAACAGCCAAGGGCAATAATGATCATAGCAATTATCAACTATTTTCGTGATATTATTTAATAAATTTTAGTTAATTTTCAAACTGTGATCTTATAATAATATTTATATTTATATATATATTATATATTGATTCCAACACCCCTAATATTCAAACGTTCTCCAAAGAACTCTCAGTTTGTCGTTTATAGGCAAGATATTACATATTACATCATTATTTACATATTCTTGAGCAGCGCATGGTCATGAGTCACAATAAAACATCTTTATATTTTTATCTAAAAAAACGATAATTATCTAAAATAATTTTAGATTTTTAAGTTGATTTTTAACGATAATTTTCAAAGTCGTAAGCATGACAAGCTCAATCCTATACTTTATAGTCATGACATGAAGAAATAGGGCGTTCACTTTGGTATAATTGGATATAATATTTAATAATTTAATTCTAATTATAAATGAGTCAAAGACAGACTGTTCTTCCAATAATTGATAAATTATCAGCATATTTTGAAAGAAAGTGTAGATTTTTTATAAGTAATAATCCAGAGGGAAAAATTGGCATTCTTAAAAAATTAATCTAGGGTAATCCTTTTATAGTGTGATGTTTTCCCCCACTATTATTGAAATATAGATTTGAAATTTTAAAGATGATATTAGGTAGCTTTTTATTTGATTATTCGAAGCGAATAGTTTCATTCATTTAAACTATAACTGTACGAAACAAGATTATTTGTATTTTAAATTTTCAAGTTAGTTGCATTTTAAATGTTCATCTTCTATAGTGTAAAATACTATAAAGAATTAATTTTTTTCGAAATACAGTAAAAAAAGTTGTCTATCATAATCTCCACAAGTTCATACTAGAAGAATTTTTGATCTGTGACTGACATTTTACTTTAAAACAATGGACTTTTTTTAAATTTTATTTTATTCGCAAAAAACGACATCATTCCTCCACAACAGAATTATCATCGTAAATTTGCAAATTAAAAAGTTGAAGAATAAATGTTTACTTTGTTAAAAATTGGTATAGTTTTAATTTGGATCTTTTTATGATACTCATTCATAATTGATGTACGATTTTCGTAGATTTGATTTTGAATCAAATTTTCGTTTTATAGATTGCACCAGCTCGTAGTAGTAATTCTGTCTGTAGGCAGTAGCAAAATAAAAAGTCTTTCTACAATTACAGCAATTAAATTGACGTAAATTAAAGGTTCAAATACAATTTAATAAAGTATATATGGTAATGCACTTCATGAATTAATTGCTTATCAAAAGGAATCTTACCACCGAGAAAGATTCCTCTTGTGATCCGTAGATATTTTTTATTAATTCACAAAGATACGACTAAATAAATAATTGATGAAAAATTCATATGAACAAAACCATGTTAAAGTGTAATGTACAATAATCATACATTTGCTACAGTTATCAATATTATCAGTAAGTGTACGTATTGGTAGTTTTTATTGGTGACATGTATTGAGTTGCGCATAAGATGAAAGTAAAAATTCCAGTTAGAACTACTTAGCGCAGAATTAACTCAAATTTTTACAGATGTAAACTAGCTGAACCAACAAAAGCGGCGGGAGCTGATTGTGGTCCAGCTGGGGCTCCTCCAGGTACTGGAACACCAGGTGGTGGTCCTGCAGGAGGATACTGATAAAGTGGTGGAGGTTGAGCCACAGGAGCAGACTCTGGCATAAATTTAGCTGGAAATTGAATTCAATTATAATCATGAAGTGTTAATGTTATCTTGTTAGAACTTTTAAATAAATTATATGATTTTTGCTGAACATATTTTCGGTGTTTTTTTTCGAAAAATAATTCAATTATTTGATCATTCAACTAATTTATTTTATACTTTTGATCAATTAACAACACGGAATAATCTCAGAAATATATAACTGAGCTCACTGAGCGCGATTGTAATATCGCCTTTAAATAAAATTATAATGTACTTTATACTTGAAATTAGTATAGTTTTCCTCGTGGTAGTAAAAATATTTTTAACTTTTAGGCTTCGAGTGATTTTCAGCTTAAGAAGGCTTTTGTTACAAATTTACAATATGCAATGCATGCATTCCAAGAACCAAATTGTTTGATGGAATCTTGACCAATTTTTGCCGTGAAAAGATTAACAATTTTACGCTTGAAATCGGTGAAAAATGCATCCACGGATATGAAAATGAATATTTCATACCAGTGACCCGAAAGTAACTACTTTCCGGCCCGCTGCTCAAAGCAAGAGCTATTTTCGGGCCACGGGATATGAAAAATAGTATACAGGCCTAAGCCGCAAAAACAGAAAGCCTCAGGACATGTGTTTATTGGCCTCGGCTTCGCCTCGGTCGCTAATTACACGTACCCTGAGACTTTTATTTTTTTTGCGGCCTAGGCCTGTAATTTCTGTCGGGATTGATATTGAAATTCATAGAAAAATTTTCTTTGTATTGCTTATAATTAAAATTAAAGAGTATGCAGTTTTAGTTTTTTTTACCGTCAAGCTTACAATTTAATGATAGAACCGATTTTTTTGTGAATTCAGTTATATATAACAATATGACAATTATGTACAACTTATATTTTTACCTCGGATTATAGAATCTTGGGTTTCAAACTAAATCAGTTATGGATTGAAAATTATTCAGCATTTTAAATACTAATGTGTTATGTGTCTGTCATTAATTTTTATAGTGTTTGAGAATTCTGTAATTCTTTGACTTTTTGTCTGTTTGGAATCATTATAATCGTATCTGAGTAACATAAAAATTAAAGATAATAATAACGCAAGTTTTTAAAATTATACAAGGGTAAAAATTCGTTAAAAAAATTATACATGGATTCATTAAAATTTAGTTAAATCAATCATTCAAAAATATATCTTCGAAAATGCTCCTTCAAATGAAATTTTATTGTGATTAAGTATATATTAAGTATATATATAATTTATTTATTGAAGAATTTATATAAATTAAAGTTTCAACAAATGAAAAATGACGACTACTCAATGCTTCGACATTGCTCATTCTTAATTCATGTGAAATAATACGTGGATGCGCCGAGAATTCATCGGTTTTTTGCAGTGCAGACTTGATTATTTTAAAATCTTTACATTTTTAACTGATTTTTAAAATCACTTTCATTTTCGCAACAAAGTATTTATTCAAATATTCTTTGAATTTTACATAAGTTTCTCTGTAGTTTTAATGGATATAAATAAGGGTCATAATTTTAGTACTATTCTTGTGTGTACCCACATGAACGTGCGTTATTTAAATTATTTTAGTTCACGCGAAATGATACATATTCACAAATATATTTTTTGTCCATTATGATAGTTATGCATCATTCACAAATCACATCTATTGGAAATCTTTACCTGTAATATTTTTCTTATAACGATTTTTTCACTCAAACGAGGTTTCGATATTGTTTACTACTCGTCAATAAACTTGGAATGTTTATTTTCTTAATTACGATTATTATAAATTATTTCATATTTATACATATTAATACATTTATCCATGTATAACATTTTAAAATAATTAGTTTATCAACCGTAAACAACAATAAACTTGTGGTTCTTGATGTCTTAAAGCCCAAAAAATCAAACTTTTTTGTATGAAATATTATTTGTTGAATCTGTTTTCATTTTTATTCTTTATTTAAATGACTATTTGGAATTTATTGAACTTGAATGAATATTCAAATTTAATTCACAAATCATTTTCCACGTATCTTTTGTAGGTAATTGGCATACAAGCTACTTTCGAATTAAATAATAAAAATTAATTAATAAACATCAAAAAAATAATTATACAAATTAAATTAATTGAATCATGTCCACATCATGTCAAATATTATGGTTACATATTTACAACTGATTAATTTTTTACTGATGATATCATCCAATAAGCTTGTTTTCGAACTTTAAGTTATGGATAATTGTTTACTTAGTTATGAGCTAAATTAAAAAAAAATAGATTATTTAGTTCCTCTAAAACACGAAAAGTTTAGAAGGATTCTTCAGAATAAAATACTGTATTTCCCGTTGAAGAATGCAAAGAAGTTAGATTTAAACAGAGATTTTGGTACCGCCTTTGTTTTTTATTTTACTTTTTTCAAATAACAATAAGAAACAACGAAAAAACTTTAGATTTCGAATTCTTGAAAACTAGTAGAATTTTTTTAAGAAACTCGATGTTGAAATTTGGAATTTAAAAATTATTGTTTTCACACATTAAAATTTTCTTGATTAATACCATTGACAAATTAGTCTTCAAATTCTAGAAACAGTTTGTGTCACTCTTACCCATTTTATAATTAGCATGAAATAGTCTATACTTGCAATATAATACTTGCATTATTATACATCAATGACCGAAACGAAAATTAGTCTATTTCTAAAAGCCTTTAAAAATCTTAAAATCCTAATAAATGATTCACATTACATCTTCCTAAGAGTAGTATGCTGCTTTTTGCTAAAATGCGACATATTTTACCCTCTTTTTGATGACGTTAGAGAAAACTATTTCGTATGTACTCTAAAACTAACTGATTTTTAAAGATTTTCGAAATAGTCTGAATTTCGTCTCGGGCATACATATTATAGTTTATAAGTCAGATGGATACCGCAATTCATGAGTATGTTGCAAATTTGTTAATTTTAACAATTATTAGATTAGATATTATCGGGTAAAATGGACTCTTAAATAGCAATGGCAGTTTTGTTACATTCGTGAAAATAAATCCAACAATCAAACTTCAATTCAGTTTCTTCATTTTTCAAAAAAATTTAAGATGACATCACTAATCATGAATGCCATATATATCATTCTATTTTTTCATTAAATTTTTGTCTCTATTCGTGTAATCTTACTTGCTTTCAAAATCATTTTTGTTATAACACTCTTCGTTTACAAGTAAATATATTGTTTTGAAAAATTCCATTAACAAATTAACTATAGAAAAAGCATGGTAAATGTAAAATTTATTCATATTAATATTTCCTCTGCATCATTCAATAAGATATACTTAAATTTTTCATAATATTCATAAAAATGATAATTAGAGCAATTTTAGAGAAAAAAATTATTTCACCAATTCACCAATCACCAATCTATCATAATTCTGATTTAAAAAAAAAGATTTTAGTTAATTGTGCCCGAAAATTGTCTTAATACTTATTTTAATAATGTTCTTAAATATGGGCGCTTCCGTAAATATAAGTATGCAAAATGATATCTCCATCTTCTCTCTTCATCGTGAATTCAGTTTTCTCTCTTCCTCCGGTGGTACTTGCTGAAAGCAACCCATATCCAAAGACTTTAGTCGTTACAATCAATATTCACAATTTTCCTGATGGACGTCGATTTTGCGTAATATTTTACAATAAGTATTTTTAGTATATTGATGGTTTATTCAAAAGTAACATTTTAGTGCATAATCTTATTCATGCATTATAAATCTTTAGATCTATACTAAATATCTTTAAAATTATTCAAAATTTCAAGTCCATCAGTCAAAAATATAATCTTAAAACAAACCATGCATTAAAAATTTTTCAACAAATAACTACAATGACCAAACATAAATGATATCACAAAATTCATAAATGTTTAGTCAAAAAATTTGATTTACAAAATTGCTTAAGAAATTTTTGTTCACTCGCATTAAAAAACATTTTATTCGTCTTATTAGATGTGCATAACTCAAATTTTTATAAATTATAATCGAATCTTTTCGACTTTTACTTATTAATTTATTTTAACATTGATATAAAAAATTTTTATTTTTTCATAATTCTGCTGATTATGTTAAAAAAGACTATGTACAGATTTAATTGTAACTTATATGCAGGTATTGACTTTTGCTCGTAAACACCGTTTCTGAATATGCTCGAATTTAATAAAACACAATTTTGATTGTTATTTAAAATAGATATTCAATTATTCTAAACTCACTTTGCGAATTTGAAACATAAAGCCCCTCAAAAATGTGATCATTTATAATTTTATTTTATTCAAACATTCTTATGAAACTATTGACAAATCAATTTTTCATACAATTAAAAAAAGTTGCTTTTTATAAGAAAAAGATCCCATATAAAAGTTGTATCCAGTATAAATATGGGTTTTTAATTATTAATTGTTCATATAATAAGAAAATAATATCCCATCATGAACGATGTAATTAAAAAATCGTTTTTCTGAAAACTCAACATTTTATGAGCTTTTTATTATAAACAAAAAAAATTATGATAAGCACGTTCATACTGTAGCATGTACCGCAAATGGAAAATGCAATTGTAAAGTACATCAGTACAGTGAGTAAAATTTATATTCTAAAAAATTTTATATTATTGATGTAAAATTACATGACAATATTATCGATAAAATTTATTAATAGTTGTGCATAATTATCATTAGCTTTGTTGCATAAAATGTGTTTACTAACACTATGAGCTCGTAGTTTTAGAAATATATTTTTGTAAATTATAAAAAAAGTGTTTTTTATAAACAACATTTATCTACAATATAACACGCATTATAATACAGCTATTTACAAATTCATGCAATATATTCAAAACAAAGATACACACATAAAAGCTCATCACAGAATATTACTTTTTTAGTAAAATCCTAGTGTTTCTAGTAACATCTTTACTTTTTGTAAAGTTTTTGGCATTTGGATTTTGGTTTTGAATTTTTCATGTTGTGCAAGTGTTTACAGATTAAAAAGAGAATGAAGAAAAAATCATAAAAAAAGAATGTTATCGAAATACAATCGTTTGTCTAAACATGAAACGTAGTATAATAATTGTATAAAGTAGTGAATTTTGAAAATTAGTTAAGTGAAAATTTGAAGATTGAAAACTAGAAATTTTTTATTACATATAAGTATACCCAAAATAAGATGAAATAAGAAATTAAAAAAGAATAGAGGTTCGTTTAAAATTAGAAAAGTTGTCTTACCGTTACGAGCAGAGTAACATTGTAGAAAAGTAGTATAGAATTGAAGAGTTCATTTCTTTTTTTAATAGAGTACAGATAGTTTTTAGTTGGCTGCTTATATTCAAAACATTGTACAAATATTTTTGATGTTGCACGATTGAAAATCTGGCTTTTTTAGTTAGATATAAAATAAATATTCTCAATTAATTCTTATCTTTGATTATTCAAACTATCAAATCACGAAAACCTCATGATCGTTAAAAAAGCACAGTTTTTCAAAGTCTAAAACTATACTACAGTATAAATACAGTAGGGTTTGTATAAAGTTCAAATAGACAGACACATAACAGCATATTAGACAATGCTCACGTAATCTTGAATAATTTGCAACCTTAAAATCACTTGTTTGAAATAATCTAAGTGATGTGCGTGATTTTACATACATTTTTAAGAATATTTTTTGTAGGTATAGAGTATGAGCGCTTAAAAAGTCATTGGTTCGTTCATAGAGAAAATCTGTATGTTGGTATACATGGTAAAAATCAAATAATTATATTTTGTATTTGTTATAGAATATATGATCGAGTAAGGTTTTTATAGCATAATTGATTTTTATGTTATGTTGGATAATAATGTACACAGCCTAAATTCATAAAACTTGAAGGTGTTTATGCATTCTATGTCAAAGTTTTCATTCTAAAAATCACAGGCTCATCGAATTTCATACGTAATAATATTTCACAAATATGTGGTATTTTTATTAGATTCAAATTTTTCATGATTATTTGAATCAATTGTTTTATGCTAGAGTAGAAGTTTTCGTAACAACACTAAACCCTGTTATTCATAAATTATACGACTGTAATTTTGAAATGAATTTGAATGATATTTTTACTTTGACATATCCATTTATTGAAATATTATCAAACGATAATATTGGTTAGTATTTGGGCTGAAGAAATTTTGTTATTGAGAGTTGTGTTCACATTGATAAAGTAACACATTACAACAAAGATACGAGCAAATCTATGTTGAAAACAAAAATTTTAAAAAGAAAAGTAATCGACCCAGTTATCCCTAAGGAATGCTGGAAATAATATGTTAGGTAGTAGAAAATAATAAAAATAAAAACCAACGGCATACTTAACATTCAATGGGAAAAGTATTGAAATACAAAGTTAAAATTGCAACCTACACAGAAAAGAGAGACATATTATCGCGAATTCTACCTGACTCACTTATACATATATGATTCTTCCACGGATCGGCGCGTCTACATGAAGTTTGCTGGACAAAAAAAGAAACATTGAAATTCACTCGTTAGAGAAAATCGCTCAAAATTGTATGTTGTGTCCATTGAAAACATATAATTAAACTATTGAACAAAAATTCTCTTTGTATAATTTTGAAGTTGAGTTGAATTAACATAATATTAGCATGATTTTTTCATAATTAAAACGTAGATAACTTAAAATTTTTTTAATACTTATAGACCTTTTTTACTTATTAAATTATGTGTTACTCTATGCAATAGTTGTAAAAAATATTACAACACTTGAGTTTCAAAAATTGGGAAATGAAAATTCTTGTAAAAATCGTGTGATTTATCAAACCAACTCATCACTTTGAAAAAGACCAGCTTATTTTTCACAAGTAGGGGTACGGAGAGACACATCAGCGTGTACATAACACTCCATTTTCGATATGGAACAATTAAGTGATTCATTTGAAACGTCATACCATAAAATTCAAACTGTATGAAACTTACCTACGATGATGGCCAGTACAATCAATCCAATGACGCCCATTATGATCATCATCTAAAATAAGAAAATATTTCATTCGCTTGTACTGTTTCATGGATAACTATCTAAATTTCCATAATAAAATTATATGAAAAAATGTAGTTACCTTCAAATTTTGTAACCAGAATTTTCTTTTCAGCTTTCCAGCTTGCTGTTCAAATTGAGAAGCTCCTTGCTGCAAAGCATCTGAAAAGCGTACGAATTTTTCTCATTTCAAAGTGTTTTCAAGATTTATATTTCGATTGATTATAGTGTTTCGTACGAAACATATCTTTGAACTTTTAGTAAAAACATACCTGCTCTGTCGTCAAGTTCTGAGAGCTTTTGATCACGCTCCAAAACTTTTTCGACATTTGTTTTCATGATGTCGACGACTTCATCTACCTGAGCCTGAGTTTGTTGAAGTCGCTTTTGGGCGGCTACTTGCTGTGGTGTTCGTGGACCCCCGACAATTCCATCACCACCGGCTCCACCTGGAGCCCCACCTCCTGCAGCATCAGGAGCAAGTCCTCCCTCGGTAGCCCTGCACAGTTACAATACAATGATAAACCATGTTCATGAAAGTTATCCATTTAAATGCACAACTTCTTCAGGCTTTAATAATATTTTATGTTGAAAAAAATTAAATTTTGAAAAAATATTTTGATGAATGTCGTATGCAAATACTATAAATACTATCTCTTACTGCTTTTTTATTTTATTTTATTTTATTTTATTTTATTTTATTTTTTGAAGATTAATATATTTGATTTTTATAAATCAACTTGAACTCAGTTTATCGTGTAAGATTTTATCAGATGGTAGCTATCTTTGCATCAATTTAATAGAGTATGAATTTCCTCAATCTTTTAAATTCATATACCAACTGTCAATTGCGTACATAGTTTAAACAACTTTTAATGTATCAGTACATTAATTAATTATATTTGTAAAAAGTCAAATGATGACGAAAAATTTTTTTTTGAATCGTATCACGTGGTTGGTAGTGTAATAATCGATCCGTCAGTCAAAAACTGCAGACAGGCAATATCGCGCGCCACTACTATATGAAGAAATCGATTGGGCTCTCTGTAAACGTGTGAGCGTAAAACAGCCTGACACGGAGCTGAGTATTTGGCAAATATCGCACCCTTCGATTCATTAACTATAGAGAGCATTATATACACTATATACTGCAAGTCGGTAGTTAGAGCACCGAAAAATTGCGTAAATGCAATTCATGAATTATTTTCGCTCGCATAGCGAGGAACAATCGAACGGAATAGGGTTTATTGATGCAGAGCAACTATATAAGCTCGTGGATGGCGCTGTGCTCGGTGTATATTATTGCTTACACTCGTGCACTCCAAAGACTGAAAACTGCTCCCGCCTTCTTATCGATCGATCTCACACTTGCTTTCTATGTACGTTATGTGTACGAGCGTCCATCTATTTTCTGACTTATTTAATTTTTTCCACTTGGTCATTTTGGATTTTGATTTGCGACTTTTTATTACCTCTACGCGTAGGATTTTACCACCGCAGTTATATGACACAACGGCTATGCTAAATATATTCCTAATGCAATTAGTTGCTTTTTACATAAGTCTATAGCTTTTCGAATAAAACGACCATCAAGTTTTACCTACTCGTAGTTATATCATTCGAATATAATAGAACTATAAAGTTACGATCTTGGTGGTATAGTTCAAATCACGTTTTGTTGCGCAATAGGCGAACCTTCTAAATAATATTCTCTTTTTTTAATTTTATATCAAGTTTGAAGATTCAAATAATCATGTATTAATATACTTTTCACGAGAAAAAGTCAAAAATCAGACATTGACAGCATCTGGCTGCTCAAATAATATACCACTGATAACAAATGAAACAACAATTGTAAAATTAAGACTTTATTAAAATATTTTTCCAGAATAAACGCGTTACGTTTGACGTCAAAAAATCAAGGGCGAGAGCAAGAAGCAAATACTTTTGACTAGTTCAAGCAAGGGGAGCTTTCAACCCCTGTTATTATTAGCGTTGAACCGAAGAAAATTGGGTCACGAAAAAAAGCAAAATCACGAGCAAAGCTGCAATCAAGAAGAGCGTAGCGACGCTTGTTAGAAAGTATTGAAATGTACAGAGTAGCAGTCGAGAACGCGACTGGATGTACTTTTTATCGTACACTTTGTCGGTGAATCGTAAAGCCTACATTTAATTAATAGATCGAGCTCGCGATTACGGTCACTCGAGAGCTGGTAGTAAATCGAGCGCGAGACTTGGTCGATCCCTCGACACCGTAGCTGTTGATAATTTCAAGGGGATTACTCACATGTTCAGACGGGGCCTCTGGTCGATCGAGTCAGGGGCCTCCTCCTCCTCTTCCTGTGGGGGCTACGGAGCGTTGGTGCGACGGAAAAACTACGCGGCGAGCTTTGCGAAGCGAGCAGACACACACTAGTAGTAGCCAAGCGAGCCGATGCCAAGCTGCAGCAGCGACGAGCCTGCCGCTTGCGGACTGCTGCTGGCTGCCTGCGCGCGGTTAGCTGTTATTGATAAAAGTTCGTCGAGCTGCTGTGCACTGCTGGCTGCCTCTGCTGTTCTCGCTGCAGCAGCAGCAGCATCAAGCGCGCCACTCGACGTCGTGTCCTAGAGTCACGCTCTCTCTTGTCGCTCTGCTCGCGCTACCCAGCAACCCCCTGTTGTTGTAGTTGTCGTTGTTCGCGACCGACTCCTCGCCGTTGAGCTTCTCCGGAGACCGACGATCTACGAATCCTCGAAGAAGAAATCGCCACGAATCTTGCGGGCTCGCGGACAAAACCACCCCTGAGCTCTGCTGCAAGCTGGCCAAGCAGTATTATACGTGACACATCGACGAGTCATAGGCCCTTGCGAAAGCAAAGTTCGTGCCTCGTATATCTGTATCTATGCGTTCGAGAAGGCATTCGGTGCGCGCGCTGCTGCTGCTGCTGCTGCTGCTGCTGCTGCCTCGGCGCACGATGACGTGTTGTGGGGGCTGACTTGGGCGCAAGCGCCTGCTGCTTCTGCTGGTCTCCCCCGCACCCGCCACCGCCACAAACGCCTCTATGTGGCTCTCCCAGTCGATAAAACGGCGGACAGCCCCGCGCCCCGCTTCCCAACCCTTTCAATGATTGCGCGGCTGCGTCGAGTGTGTATACGTGCCAGAGCTCTTTTCTTCGCTATACGTACATGCAGGCGCGCTCTTGTATACGCTACACCCACTGTGTGTATTCTAATTTATACGTATGCCAGCGCATACACAGCCACGAAATAGTAGCCCCACTTGAACTTTCTCCTACGATGCTTCATTTGCGCTTTCACTTTCGTCCTGCTGACTTACTCGCGCGCCGCGATCCATGATACACTTTTCCTACCCTCTTTTGGTCATGTCTCTCTTTATTCGCTCTTTATTTTGCAATTTTGACTAACTGTTAACTTTATCGAATTCTGCGAGTCAAAGAAAGTTACTATCAAGTATCGAGTTACACATGAAAAGCACAAAGTCATTAACGAGACAAGAGTTGAATTATTATCGTTACACACAGGCACACAATAATGTTACAATTGTATTGTTAGAAATTATGCATGACCTGAAGTATCATTACAAACTTAGGACCACTTTTTTTATATACCTGAATGAAGTCAACGCATAAACGATGAAACAATCGAAACACTATGAAAAATTTGATGAAACATAGATATGCTCTTATAATATAAGGTTGAACCTCATAATTATGAAGCCGTATTGTCAAGGGCCACTTACAAAAATTAGTCGTGAGGGTGAGCTCACGAGTTTAGAAATAATTCTAAATTCGATTACTCGATTGAAAGAATTTTCTATCGCCACAACAATGAGAAATACTTAATAAAAATTAATAATTTAATTACATGTTTTAAAATCGGTTTTCAGGTCAATAATGAATCAAAAAAATAGATCAAGACGTGTTATTTTATCAAATTACGAAGAGTAGCATTTTTCCATTTCAATTAACTTATAAACATTCTTCTTTTCGTAAAAAGTGTTGATGTTAGTTTGTGGTTGGATTAGTTAGTCAATATACTTCTTTTTAATTTTTCTACAACTACTGCATCACTGACGTTTGAAACATTACTTATAAATTACAAACGAGTGAAATGAATATTCATCCTTACTATTCCTCCATTTTTCGAAACTTTTTCAAGTACATAAAATCTTACCAAATTTACCGGATTTTGTCAATAAAAGTTTGGGACTTTTCAAGTGGATCATTCCAAGTGAAACATTATTCAGAGACTTCGTTTGCATAAAGAAAATATAGCAAAAAAAAAACATTACGGAGCTAAAAAAAATTTTCTTCTTGCTATTCTCCCTTTTTTTGCAACTTTTTGCAACATTATTAAAAAATTCGGCATTTTAATTGTGAAACAAACATCTGAAGAAAGTCTTCGTCAATTTTCTATCTACATGTATTCATATTATAAAATTAAATTAATGCTTTTAAATTTTAGAAATTCTTTATACAGCCACGTAAATAAATGCCCCAATCTCGAACTTGCTTTCTAATAATGACCATTTGCACGATTTTAGAATTATCTATGTCTAATAAGATTTAGAATAATACTATTATCGTTTGCATTGCGAATTTTCATTGCGATGCGATTTTTCTTGAAAAGACAGGGAATAATTGCAAGGGATTTGATAAAATTTTCTAAAATATTAAAATCTTTAAAAGTTTTTTTAGTCGACTATGACGGAACTTGCACAAAATGAACATGTTCAAAATTATATCGCAATAAATTGTATTCGAATAATCACGATTCTACTGGAGGAAAACGATGCGTGCACAGTACACGTGCGTTGAAAAATATAATACGCCATCACTTCGTGTACAAAAAATCGTCTAGAATAATCACTTTTGCGTGCAAGAAGTGTACCTTGTCGTGCAATCGATAGGCTATTAAACATTGAAATCTGAATTTTTTTCCTCGTTTTACCTGAATAAAAACTCGAACAATTTTGGGCAAGAAACAGAATTAGCGGTAAAATATTTTGTTAATTTTTTCGACGTATTGTAAGGCCGTAACCATGAATCGTTTGCTGATTTTTTCGACGTTATTGCTGAATTCATTCACTCTCCAAAAGGTGAACTCTCAAAAGAACAGTGAATTTAACGAAGAAATATTGACTAAATTCACCGAAGGCCAAGTGGAATTTGACGAACTCGACAAGCATGGTGGTTTACATCAAGAACTGGTATTGCTGATAGGAAGCTCTAAAGCCAAGGAGGACTTTTTTAGCGATCACTCCTCTGAAATCGTCGATTTAACCAGCAATGTAACGATTCTGCCTCACTTGATGCTGAATACCCGAACAAAAACTGAGTTTTTAGACTTTTCCAATTTGAACGAGGATATCAAATCAGCTGGATACATTCCAAGGATTTATTTCACCAAAAAGATCGTTAACTTAGTAAGTACCGTAAAGCTGCTCCTTCTCATAGATTTTCCCTCTTTCGATAAGCAGATAGACGCTCTCTTCCAAAAAGCTGCAGAATCCATCAAGGACGTGGAAACATTTCTTGGCAGCATCGGTCTGATCGTAACGGAAGTTCAGAACGAGCAGCAAATTGAAAAAGTGAGAAACCATTTGAAAAACCTGGCCAACTCACTCACGGGATCGAACGAAACTGTCTCGATTATCAAAGCGTTACGCATTGAATACAAGGGAAACGACGATTTTAATAGATTGGGATTCGTTGGAAATTCAAAAGGTAGCTCGTTCGAGAGTCATAAAATTAAAGATCTGGAACGCGTGATCTACGAATCGATAGACTTTACGAGACACAATAGCAGTAATTTTATCTACACGCCGTGCCAAACCACTTGCGTCAGTCTCATCGACCTCCTGAGCCAAAATTTGACCAAAGGAGTCCGTCAAATCGGTCAAGAGATAATCAACTTTTACGTAAAAGTCGAAGAAAACTTGCGGGACTTCGAAGAATCATCTTTGTACTTCTCGCACGTAAATGAAAGTTTCTTCAAGTTTTTCAAGAATGAAACACTATCGACGAAATGGAAAAAGAATCCTGGACAATTGATTGAGCAAATCGTCGAGTACTCGAAAGCTGCAACTGTCGAATTGTTCAGTGAAAATCTTCAGTTATACGCTAACATTGCCAAATACTTAGTTTTTCTGCGAGGATCTGATGTTTCAAAGGAAACTTACGATTCGCTTGGCGATCAATTAATTCCTACCACCGAGTACTTGGAATCAACTGTCCAGTGGTACACATTTTTATCAAATCTCGATAAAAATATTCTATCGAATTTTATTGTACAAAGAGATATAAGTCCATACCAAAAAGTAACGTTGCAACTGCTCGAAGTTATTGAAAAAGTCAAGCGTGAAAATAATTATCTCCGAGACATTACCGAGAGTTTGAAAAACTTATTGAACTCAATACCGAAACCAAATGCCACTCAAGTTCTTGATGGCTTGAAATTGATTGATTTGGAAGAACCGAAATTAGAAGCATTAAAAAAATTATTGTCTGCGGCGTTGCAGCACCAAGGCGTAAGCAGCAAGTGCAATGACGAATTCAAAAAATTAACAATCCACGGATCGTACGTCAAATTAAGTGACGTATCCAAATTCAACTGTACTGATACAAATTTCATCGAAGTCTTCGCTTTGCATAAAGTATTTTTTGATGAAGATTTGGACCAAACTGGTAAAAAAGTGCATTTGGCAATTATATCCCCATATTGGGATGTAATTGGTCATCGAATAATCAAACTCGACGGTGGACCTGGCAAACTTCACAAGCCACTTCAGGCTAGACACTCCGTAGGGCCTGGAAATGTAGGAGAGGATGGCAAGCCAGGACTCCCCGGCGGATCAGCCGGTAGTTTTCTGGGTATCGGTAGATTTTTTACGAACCCTGGAAATCTCCATATATCCGCCAACGGTGGAAAGGGCGGCATTGGACAATACGGAGGTGATGGCACAGAAGAGGATAATGGTGGGAACGGTGGAGCTCCAGGACTAGGTGGACTCTCGGGTAAAGTAACAATCATTGGATTGGAAAAATCAAATCCAAACATAAGTGTAAGCTCTCAAGAAGGCTCGATCGGTAAAATTGGCATCGCTGGTTCTGGTAAAAATCGAGCAATAAATGGATACAATAAAAAAGGAATAAAATCGCCCGAGATGCTGCAGCCACCACCCTTTGATCGAGCTGTCAACAGCTATCAATCTTATCTCAGAGAAAACCAGATTGAAAATGTACGAGAATTTCTTTTGAAAATGTTCTCTAGGCTTTTAGCTGACACCGAAGCCGTCATCGATTTGTACGACATCGCAGGATTAATAAATGAATTCCGAGAACTGGAACATCAATTTTTCAAGTTGAGTCCCAAGATGTCTCTATTGCCAGATTATCAATCTTTGCTAGATCATATTACAAAGCATGCCAAAAAACTTAAGGGCTCTGAGCAGCTGTCCCAAGATAATAGCAACGTGCTTCGGTACCTGTACACTGCTGCTTTGAGTAAAATCATCAATTTAAAAAATAATATCAACAATAATTTGGTTGTTGATTTGAAAACATTTTTGGAAACAATCCAGACGGAACTTGCAGCAGTACAAAAAAATAAAAAAGAACACTTTATACATGGATATAAAAAAGATTATGTTCGAGAATTGGAGAGAAAAATTGAAGCAGCTAAGCGTTACGTGAACGATATAGTTTCCCCGGAAATTAACAGAGCTATTAAAGAATTGGATAAAAAAGTACTCAAATTTGTCGATGAAGTTGTTAAGCTACAGAATGCTGCGCAAGAGGAAAAAAAGGAATTAATTGAGAAACGAGAAAGTTTGAAAAGTTCATTGATTTTGAGCGCAGTATTTAACGGATTAAAAGTGGCGAGCTTATTTTTGAATTTTTTGGGTCCAGTTGGAACAGCACTGGGCACAGTCGCGGGCGGAGCCGCTTCTCTGGCCGCATCTTTGTCCGTCGATTCTTCAAACGTTGATAAAGAAACCTTACTCAAATTACCCAATGCGGTTAAGGAATCTCTATCGCCTCTGAAAGACCGCGTTAAAGAGCAGAAAGAAATACTCAAAGAAAAACTGAATGATGCTGAAAAGTTGCTCGTAAAAGACCGGTCGATACATGATACATCAGCAATCAAAAAAATTAAAGATGAAATTAAAAAATCGAATGAAGAATTAACGAAAGAAATAAACGAAGGCACATATGATACAGTTTCCGCCAAAAAAATTAATACTTTGAAAGATAACATTAAATTATTATCCTCGGAAAGAAGTAAAGCGAAGTCCTCAGAAATTGAAAAAATTGATGATCAAATTAAAGATGCAAGAAAAGAGTTAATAGAGCTTGAACAGACAAAAGACAAAACATACAATGTGGATACAATAAATGAGACTAAAAAAAAAATTGAAGATTTATGCTTGAAAAAGGTAAAAGCATTACAGGATAAAAAGACACTAGCCGATGACAAGACATCGAAACAATTAAAAGTAATCGAACGCGTTCAGAATACATTGAGCATTGTTGAAACGTCAATAGACGCATACAAAAATTATAGAGACCAGCAGGAAAAGATCGATGAAATCGGTAACCTCATTCGCAGCGCCGAGGAAAAATTCAAAGATCTGAAGGAATTTGAGCGCGATATCTACAAAAACGTCGTTCCCGTTTGCAGACAAATCGAAGACAATGTCAATGAGATGCAAGAGCAGCTGAAGGGACAATCCTCGGCAGCTCTCACCATCAGCAAGTGGAAGATCCAGAGCATCTTGAGATCCGTCATGAAGGATATCAAAACAGCGACCAATGGTTACCAAGTGCAGAGCGAATTTTTGGACATTTTCAATAAGCTCGAAGAAGGTATGAATGTCATGATCGAATTATACAATATCATGGACGAGTATCACGATAAGGCCGAGCTCGGCAAGCTCATAGCCAACATCAATACCAATCCTTCCAAAGTAGACGTGACGAACAACTCCGATCTGAGCGCGGCAGTCAATGACTTAATGCTTGTGATCCAAAACAATGTCATTATGCACGATTATAAAGTAGCCACTAATGCCATTCAACGTAACATCTTCCCATTCGCTGAGGACGTTTTCGGGCCTTATTATTTACCAGAGATTTTGAAGACTAATGACACCAATGAGATTGTGAACAGAGTTTCCAATGAACTTGAAAACTTGGAAAATAATCGGTTGCAATCGGAATCTATAATCCAAAAGAGGGATGCTTACATTTATAAAAATATTGTTTTCAATAGTAGAAAAGGAACGTTGAAGCCATTCTACACGTGGAAATACAACGAGCATAAAAGTAATATAGAGAAGCTGCTGAATGGACAGGAAGTAGTGCTTAAAGCCGATATAAAGCACGGCTTCAAAGGCAATGCGGTAAAATTCAATAAAATTGGTATTAATTTTGAATCTCCTAACAAAACAATCGAAAGCAAATTACACCAACAGTTGCAAGGCTTCAGAGTGACTCAGATCCATTTGGGTCACTCATTTTACAGATGCAAAGACAGAATATACATGATTCCGAGTGAAAACCAGACTATCCGGTACTCGATGACGCAAGATGACGGAAGCAACGACCCAGCTATTACCAATGAAGTTTACAATAAAATAGCGAAATATGAAGCTGTCCTCAGTCCATATGCAACTTGGAAAATACAATTGAATCACGACGAGGATGATTTTGATGACCTATCGAAGTACGCGAACGAAATGATCGATTTGGTGCTCGAGGGTACAGGACAGTACCTCGACTTGAACATGCCAGGGGTGTGTAACGATCAGCTCGATCAATACTACATACGGTCTGACAATCAAACGGAGGCCATTGAAATCTACGAAAAAACTCCGGAGCTTAATTTAAAAAGTGTGCAAGGAGTAATCAATGATTTATGGAGGAGCACTGCAAATTTGTCAGCGATTGTCAACGAAGCGGACTTGGAGGTAGTGGAAATTAGCGAACCAAAAATTGAAGAAGAAGTTATTGAGCATAAAGCTAATCAAGAATTCGAAAATGACTCTAAAAATAATTATAAACCAGAGCTTTATGAGAAGTTGTTCGAATATTGCAAAAATATTGATTTCTCGTCGCGCTTTTTGTGCGGAAACATTAAACCTCTTAACCATTACCAAAAAGAACAAGAAAAAATTTGAATATGAGTGCGTTTTATATTAATAAATCTATTAGCATGAAACAGATATGAAGCAAGTGTAGTTATTTCGCGAGCCTTATCCCCTTTCTTCCCTTTATAGGTAGCCAAGACGTCGGATAAAGCCGCATTTAAATTGTGATGGACAACGAGCGATATGCTTGGGTTTAACCATAGTATCGTAAGAGTGTTCTTATGATATTTTCTTTTTTTTTTAATTAATTAATACAAAACATATGATCATGAATAATATACATGATCTAAACTTGAGATTATTTTCAATTTTTCGTAAAAAATGAATCAAGAATTGAATTTAACGGCTAACATTGTTGAATGGCGTAAGGACAAGTTTTGCACATTTAGTAGCAATCATGAGGGATAAGTCCTACAGGATTTTTCCCAAATTTTCTCCGCAGTTCACACTGCAGTGCAGGTGTTAAATAATATTTTTAAACTATTTTTAGGCTAAAACAAATGTATCGCCTACGAAAAAGGTATGCGTTATCGCTGGGATTTTATTCATTTATTTTGTCGAGTAGGACTACTATAATGCTTCGCCAGCGTTTGTTCTCTGCTTACACTCTACCAATAGATTTCACTAAAAATACTCTAAAAAATTTTAAACTCGATTAATTTAAGGTATTTAATAAGACAATTCTCGACTTGTCTATCTTGAGTATTTTTTTTTTTTTTTTTTTTTTTTTTTTTTTTTTGATGGGAGCGATGGGCTCAGTTTATTTGAAGAGAAAAATGTATTACAATACATTTGTGTATTTCTGCTACATAAGTTATGTAGGGTAAGAGGTGGAAAAATAAATATAAAAACAGAAAGTGTGATAGACCCATCGACGTCTCCTTCTGCCCCTGATTGACCCCCGCGGGACCGCCGTTGGGCATTACTTCGCGGGGAGGGGCTGGGCTGGTGCACCGAGCTCGTCACGTTTGCACTGTTTGTTGTTTCGTCTTCTTCATGCCACGTCGTCCGGTCATCTTCTTCTGGCCATCTCTTCGGCTCTCAGTCTCGTTATGACTGATTTGGCGAAGGTGGCTACCGCAAGCCAGTTTTTTTTGTCTGCTAGCATTAGCTGGACGACATTCTCCGGCCTGGCAACTTCTTGGAGCTGACGGTGGAGCTTTGCTCTTTCCTCCTCAAATCGGGTGCAGTGGAAGAACACGTGCTCTGCGTTTTCGACCGTGTTGGGGCAGGCCGGGCAATCCGCGCTGGCGTTGCGGTCGTAGCGCTGGCTGTGATGTTTGAAGTAGCCATGGCCTGTCAGGAGCTGGGTGAGGTGATAGTCTACCTCTCCGTGTCTCCTGTCTATCCACAAACTGATGTTTGGGATCAGCCTGTGCGTCCATCGTCCTTTTGTCGAGCGATCCCATCGGCTCTGCCATCTTCTTAATGTCTCCTGGCGTTCTTCAGCTCTCGCATCCTCGTGGCGACGCTGATAGAGCCGGCTACGCTCGTCTGCCAGTAAGGCCAGCGGTGGTATGCTGGCAACGACGTAGGTAGCGTCGTACGAGAGGTGCGGGCGACCACTGATGACTCGTAGGCAGGCTCGCCGATGGATTGCTTCCGCCCGACGGATGCCGGCCCGTGTTTCGGCTCCGCNTCCTGGCGCAGGCTCCTCGCAGCTCCTCCAAGGAGACGTCAGGGACCTCGGCATCCGCAGGTCCCGCCGGAGGCCGAATCAGCGCCTCGGTCACCGTCGGGAACAGCGTGGCGACTGTCCGGCGCACCAGAGATGGCTCTCTTGGAGGCGTCGCCCTGGGACCCCTCAAGCGCGACATGACCGTCCCGTACGGCCGGCCCCATACGTTCCGGTCGACCTCGTCGCAGAGGGCGCTCCAGCACCGGCGCTTGCTCTCCTCGATTGCAGCGCGCAGTCGGCCTCTCACGATGGCGAAATCGACGCGTCGAGCATCCTCCGCGGGCCGTCCTCGCGCTCTTTGGGCAAGTCTGCGAGCTCGCAGGCACTGCCGACGGAGGGCGGCGATCTCGTCTGTCCACCAGTAGACGGGCTCGCGGTGGCGGCGGCGCCCTCCTCCGCCGGACATCGACGCGTCGCAGGCCTCGGTGATGGCGGCGATAAGGGCACCCGCCATGTCCTCCGGTCGCTCGGGCGTCGCATGAGGGATCCCCGCTCCAGAAAGCCGCTCGGAGAAGACCTCCTCGTCCAGTGTGCGGGCGCTCCATCTCCGTCTCGGGCCCGCCGGGCCTCTGTGAGGTCTATGATCACTCAGGCTGAATGTGATAGCTCGGTGGTCGCTGCTCGTGACGACTCCCCTCTCCACTCGCCATCCCGCCACTCTAGGGGTGAGCGAATCACTGGCGAAGGAGAGGTCGATGATGGAGCTGCCCTGCGGACCAGTGAAGGTCGGCGTGCGCCCGGTGTTCAGCAGCACGACGTCCAGGACGGAGAGCGCGTCGAGGAGAGCGACGCCGCGGGGTTTCGTCTCGCTGCTGCCCCACTCCGTCGACCAGGCATTGAAATCGCCCGCGATTATGAGGGGCCTCTTGCCCTGAGCCTCCTCCACCACGTCTGCCAGCAGAGCGGAAAACTCGATGTTGGAGAGCCTCGGAGGAGCGTATACACTGAAGATGTACACGTCGCTGACGCGGGCCCACGTGAAGAAGGAGAGGGGTCTCGATGGGCGATCCTGCACCGGTAAGCCTCCACGGACCCAGATGGCAGCCTGCCTGTTGGAGTCGGCAATCCACGTGTAGTGTGGACCAGGGTTTTTGTATTGGTCGCACACGATAGCCACGTTTATGCCGAGCTCACGCACCGTCTGGCTCAAGAGGTCTTGGGCCGACCTGCAGTGATTGAGGTTGAGTTGTAAAATCCTTATCGTCGACTGCTAAGGTGCTTCTTGGCCAAAGGGCAGCTGGGGCTGATGGTGGCGTGGCCTCTGGCGTCCGGGCCCTGGCAGAGCAGGCACACCGGTGCGCTCCTGCAGGTCTTGGCTCGGTGTCCGTCCTGTCCACACCGATAGCAGAGCATCGATCGGTCGGGACCTACGCAGCGCGCAGCGACGTGGTCGAACTCCCAGCAGCGGAAGCACCGCGAGGCCTCAGCGCGCTCGCGCACACGGCAGCTGACCCATCCGACTCTTAGGTGGCCAAGCTTGAGCGCCTTGGCCGCGAGCTCGTCGGGCAGGTCGATGACGGCGGTCTGCGTGCCCGCGTACGCCTTCCGCAGGGATCTCACGGCATCTGGTACAGGGTTTGCCATGCCCAGCTGATGACAGAGAGCCGTGCAGATTTCCTCCTTAGTAGCGCACTCGTCGAGGTCCCTGATCTCGAGCGCGGTGTCTATCTTGAGTATGCTATAGCCGATAAGTAACTAAGTACTTTCAAAATATTGCAAAAAGATAACTCAAGCATTTTAAAAATTCGAAATAGAAATGCGAAACTGATTTAAGAAATCAAAAAAAAAATTACAGACAAAATAATTTTAAACCATTTCCCATTTATTTAACTCAATTAAAAAATACAAATGCCTTATAATATATTTTTTTCATATTATTTTAAGTAAGCAAGGGAATGAACGCTAGGGTGGAGCGAGGGATAATTTTTAAAAATGGTGAAAATGCACAAAGTTATCGAAAAAACGGCTAATTTTAATAGGTTGATAAATAGGCTGTGTTATTGTTTTGTGTCAAAATGATAATTCCGATCACTATTACTAATCGAATTTCAAAAACCCCCATTTTTCATTCCGATCTACTGAACATTTCAAATTGAATCGCGTCTGATGCTGTGACTGTCTTACGCACATGAGTTGATACATATTTAGCGCGTCTTAGCACGCCGTGAGCTACCGCCATCTTCAGTACACTAGGAGAAAACACAAGACTGAAAACATCGATAATATAAACATTTCTGAATTCCGACTCATGATTCAACAGTTTCAAGCTTAGCAAACAAAACATATATGTTTCACTCTTTCGATTCACATTATTGACAGTTTGATATTATAGGTATATCTATTTGACGTTACAAACTACATCTAGTGTTCATAAGCTTTTTGTTTGCTTATATCTATTTAAATTGTACAGTGCTCATTATAACTATACTTTATCATTATTCAGGTATTGTTGAATATACTTTAAGTAAATTGTAACGACGTACAAGCTGTTGAGCAGATTTATTTTTCTTAATTCTATTAACAGCAAAAAAATTTCTTCAAGCCTGTAAGTATATTTCGTTTTTAAAATTTCATTATTCGCTTCTGCCATGACATTTCGAGTTTTCGACGTTCAAACGTCTATAGACAAATCATAATAATCAATCGCTACAACAGTTACGCGTAGCACTTTTAGTCGCCTCGCATTGCGAAAACGTACTTGCAATCGATCGTCTGCGCGTTAAATCTGTGCGACTACAACCTGTTTTTTCTCGTGCCTTTTCTTATACACCGTTTGAACGTTGACGTACTTATATCTTTGTTCATTTCATCTGTTCATATTTCTACTTGCTCAGGTTCGTCATTAAACAACTTACATTTTTTATTTCATTTAAATGAGGTTATGGGCGTGTTCAGTTGTATTAGTCACCACTGCTAGCATTTCAATGGCCAGATTTGACTTAAAATAATTGGGCTACTTTGTAAATAACTGATTTAGTTATCTTTCATTTAAACTTGAATTTGATTTGCATTAAGAGACCATACCTAACAACTATTAGTGAACCAAACACTTGTGAAATTCAAAAAGTACAACAGTAATATTGCCTCTTGTAGATCTTAATAACGACAATTTAATATAAGGTTTCAGTTAATTGTTATTAGATACCTATGTCGATTACATTATTATAAATAAGTTTTTTTCAATGATTGATGTTGTTTAATTGGTTTTTAAGAATCATGATGGACGGCAGTGGATATTCTGGAGAAAATGATTTGGGTGCAAGATCCAGTGGATCTACAGTGAATAACAAAAAATTACAACAAACTCAAGCCAAAGTTGATGAGGTTGTTGGAATTATGAAAGTAAATGTAGATAAAGTATTAGAAAGAGACCAGAAATTATCAGAATTGGATAACAGAGCTGATGCATTGCAAATGGGAGCAGCTCAATTTGAGCAGCAAGCTGGAAAATTAAAACGCAAGTACTGGTGGAAAAATTTAAAAATGATGCTCATCATTGGAGCTATTTGTGGTATTTTATTGATCATCATAATAGTATGTAAGTACATTTAAAAATATCACTGTAATCTACTACATTACAATATACTTGAATTAGTTATAATAAAAAAAAATTATTACAGCATCTGTTTCTGGTGGCTCCAGTGAATCTGGATCGCAATAATTGAATATTGCTCTTGCAACAAAATGTTTGTAAAGTTTGCGCTTGAAATACAAGACAGAATACAAGGAGAATAATTACAAGGAGACAATAAATATAAATAATTGATCAATTATCGACAATCAATGGTTGAAAGCTTACATATATTTTTAATGATAATTTCAAAGGCGGTAATGAAAAACATAGAATAAGTACAGTATTAAGTAACAGTTGTCTACACGTAAATGAATTTTATATGAAAATGTTATAAGATTATCAGAGTCTTCGCCCGAATTAATCAAATGGATGAAAGATTGAATTGTTCTTATAAGTGTTGTATTTGTGATTAATATTTTACATTTTCAAAATAGCATTTTTTCAAAAGTGTTTGTGGTTATTGATAATATTTGATATTTCATATACTTATATACATCGTATAAAATGAGTATTTTGTTATACTAATGTTAGTCTGTAAAAAATTTTATACTATATACAAAATATATCTTTGATAAATTGATTTTAAATACTAAACTGGATGGATTACCAAAATATAAGCACAAAAAATTGATTTTTCTAAGAAATTTTAAGATATTTTAATAAACATAAACATTCAAATAAAGTTTTTCCTATTTATTGATAATAAAATAGTTCATGCGTATAGTTGATTTCAACTCACTGTAAGCCCACTATGATTCACTAAAATTTATATTATATATTGATAATGGTTCTTTATATAAACATCAATATTTTTTTGTAGTCTACATGTAGATCTCCAAAAAATATTTAAAAGTAGAATAATTGTCCGAAATAAATAAATTTTACACTGGCATTAATCATGTTCAGAGGGAAGTTGAATAATTTCTATTTCTATTAATAATTTACTATTCTTCAACGTTTATTGTCACAAACAATAATTGCGCAAGAGGTAACATAATATATATATGAGTCACGAGAAATATATGATACTGGAAATGTTTTATTGCATGGAGACATACGGTAAAAAATCAATAGCTTATATAATAAAGGAAAACAAAGACTCGTTCTTGACAAAAATACGCCTTATCTTGAAAGGTTTTCCGGCCAAAGCTAAATTCGACCCTTATTTGTATTTATAACATAGGAGCAATACACCATGATAACGATCAAAAAAGGTAAGATGGAATCGTTGGTGTTAATTGAAAAAAATTCTAATGAACTTGAGCCGCTTCATCTCGCGAATAGTAATAATATACATCCTTACGCACTTCTATCGACAGTTCATACAAGTTGAGGTGTGGATCGTAAAATTCACGTATGTATCAAAGTTGAAAAACAGATGGAAAAGTGTTTGCCATTTGCATCCACTTTTATTGAGTGCTCCGAGATGGCGATAAAAATCTAAGCGGAGCATATACGCGCACGGTGCGAGACGGAGAGCTATTATGCGAGTTTATCATGCGATCTAATTAACATCTTAAAAAGCACATCGGCTGCAACAGATATTACGCTCATACGTGCCCGGTTTACTTTCCCGTAGTGATAATCAGTCGTACGAAACGGCAAACTTTTTTTTAAGCTCCAACGAGCTTGGTACAAGTTGGCATAGATATTTTAATTAAAAAAACGATAGTGTAATTTTGGCCATGATTAATTAGCTCGAAATTTAATTCTTATCGTTTTCGCTTCGCCAAAATTCAGACTTTTTTTCTCCTACAAAACCATCCGAGAGTTATACTTTAAAAGAGCTAGTATTTAATAACTTCATTAGTCACATTAAAATCTGTTGTTTAAAAAAGAGATCATGTGTCGACAGGTTAGTAATATGCAGTATCAATATTGCCAGTGTATCCGAAACGAATAAGTACGAAGCTTCGTTGTGTGAATCAGTTCTATGCGATACGTGCGTTAATAATGTTTTGCCTTGCCTTGCTTGAAAAAAAAAAGGAAAAAAAAATTTCTCATGTCAGACGAATTAGCTCGAGTACAGCATCTGAACATTACCATAAACTCGTTCGATGATTGTTCTTGCGTATTTTTTTTTTTTTTTTTTATTAATTTCAAAATTATCTCATTAGTTATTTGAATTTCCGATGATTGTCGATAGGGAATCGGTAAATTTGTCAACTCGAAATTCGATTTAGCTCATTAAATAAAAAAGCAAATCAGTGGTACGAATTTGCTCTTCGACTATTATTTCGAAAAAATTGTGCTCGAAAAAAATCTCCCATTTCATTAGGAAATTGGGTAAGAACCAGTTTTTACCAAAGCTCTTTTTTTATTACAGATAAGAAGCAAAGTCTTTAATTATGCCTATATATCGAACAATAGGATGACGTTCGTAAAATAATAGAAAAATTATCTCGCTAATAAACGTTGAATAAAATTATTCGCAATGTCAGATGGATGAAAAGGCGATCACGTAGTCTGTCTTGCCCTCTGTCTCTGTCTCCCAATCAGTAGTTGCGAAACATTGATAATATTCAAAACAAGCAGTGGTATATAATTCAGGCAAGAAGAGCTCGCTTATGTGACTAGAGAGGGCATGAAAATTAGCTATGTATACGAGGTACGAACAATCGATGAATGCTGATAAGAAAAATACGACCTCAGCTGGGTCTAGATTGTCCGGGCCGTATAAATACTCGCGCGAGTTCACCGCCGCTCAAAGGAGCCACGGGATCGGATCGGTTGTTCTCGCGACTACGACGACGACGACTCGTCGCGGGAAGGAAAGCGAAAAAGAAAGAGAGCTCGAGTGATAGTGCGTATATAGCTGCAGCCAAGACGAATAAGAAAGAGAGAGAGTCAGCTGCGGACGAATCGTTATGTGGCAAGAAGAAACAGATTGCGGACTGCTACGGAGGTAAATTCATCACGCGTGCGTGCCTCGCACGCAGATCTGCACACGAGTGCTGCTGCTGAGGCCCCCGAGGCGAGAACCGAGCATATACCAGGCAGAAGCGAGCCGAACTTAGCAGACTACGCTTCGACGTTGTGCACGTTGGAGCGCGCGCGATCTTTGACGTTACAGTCGGCCCGCGCGCGCGATATGAGCCGCAGTCGATGCCTCGGCGTGCTTATAAGCTCGTAACAATAATACGGTGAAAACACGAGTGTCAGTGCGCGATTAGCGGCTCCAGAGCCTGTGAGAATTCATCGATCGATCGACGATCGTCATGGTCCTTCGTAGCATCGACTTTACAGCGATCGTCGTCAGTGAGTGGTAGGTTCGCGAGCTAAATTTGGCCGATCGGTATACACCGTCGACGTTTCCGCTGCCTTCGGGCTTCTATCGAGGGAGATCGTCGTTGTGCCTTTCGAGAGAGCAAGACTCGAAGAAGTTGGAGCGTGGACGCCCAACCGCCGACACACCACCAACATGTCGTTCCACAGAGATTACGACTACGAGGACTATGGCCTGGGTTACCAAAACACCTTGGTGAGTCGATATTGACTTTATGGTATATACATTTTTTTCTGCATCTTTCCGATTCGAGCCGGTTTCCCTTCGCCTGTAACTATGGAATGCATGTCACTATCGTCCACGCTTGCCTTTCCTCTTCTATGCAATATAAATCTCTCTCGAGGAACAGATTCGTATAAACTACGTATACGAAGCGAGGCGCTTGTACACATTCGCCGGCGCTTCGTTGTATATTCAACAAGTAACCCAAGTAGGACACGTGTCGCTCAACACGCGCTTCTCGTCGCCCGCGCAGCAACCCAACAATTTCAGTCGTCTTTCGTGCTCTTTTTTTGAACTATGCAGCTTGTTTTCCATAGCGAGCTAGAGCTAGAAAGCTCTCGAGTAGACATCGAAATCTCAAAATACCGTGTCCGTCGATTTCAGACATGTGTGTGTGTGTGTGCTGCCATTCGCTGCGTGACATACCATGCAGTATACGTCGTTGCCGGTCACTGCCTATATGTCGTACCGTATAAACCCGACGATCGTAGCCTCGTGCCCCGTACGCGCAGCATAATACTGCATGTGCACCTCGCGAGTGTCGACACGCAGGCTCTCACGAGTGTGCCGCAGCAACACGTGCGCTCGCATTAATAAGCCTATACCGCAGCTAGCCGGTCAGCTGATTTTCGCGACTTGTATACCGAGCAACTATCGCGGGGAGTCGCGAGTCGTCGTGGGCTACTGCTGCCGTTTTAGCCCAAAGTGTGTTGCTGCACGGAAAGAACGAGAAATCGATAAATATATACATAATATGCAGAGAGAGGAGAGGAGAGGAGCTCGGCTATAGCTCGTTATATGCTGCTCATTATTCTTCGCTACCGATCATCGCGTCGCGCTCCTGCACTATACGTATACATATTCGTGCACGAGCAATTCGAAAAATGTCGACTGTGACTCATTTTTTTTGCAGTGCTCGGCAATTGTCGCGCCAGCTATAAGCTCTGTAATGTATCCGCAGATTTACATCGCGTCCTTCCATTGGTAATTTCATATATGACAACCATACGGTTCGTTTTTTTTTTTTTTTTTTATTTACGAAAATATAATCGCGAATCGAGATCTATTAATTACAAAGTGTGTCCTCTGAAAATAGTCACTGGTTTTACAGCTAAAAGATTGCCTTATAATTGCATAATATTATCTATTGTTCAAAAAAATGTGCATTTGCTTTATTTCTCCAACGGAATTACGAATTTACTATCGTGCTCCCAAGGCCGAAAAAAATTGATGATAAACTTTATTGATCCGGTTTATTGTTACAGTCAATAGATGAGTACTTCTAAATACGATTTTGTTTGCAAAACTCATCATGCTCAGAATGTTGATTATTATTTGTATAAGTAATAAAGGTTCTATTTAAATATCTAGAAGAATTATCATACGTTTAGCCATTAGACATTTTCATACGATCATAAACAATTTTTTAAAATGTTTGCATAGAAGATTCTAGTTCTATGGTCTCTAGAGTGGCTACGAAGCTTTTGGGAAATTTTTCAAAAATAGCATTTTGACTCCACTTCAGCGTGCTTTTGATCAAAATCAGTGATTTAGTAACCACAATTATAACACAAGAACATTGAAAGCATTTAAACAAAGACACTTTTCATCATTTTTTCGTTTTTTCCTCAAGTCTAATGTTGAAAAATATTTATATTTTCATTATATTAGAAGCGTCACGAGTTGGCGAGTATGCGTGTTATCAACCAAGGTCACTCAGATAGATCTGTGAAAAATATCTCACAATATTTTCAATCGAAAGTAATATATTTTAAAATTTATTGTTTAGAAAATTACTTGAAAAAAGAAATTCAATTTACATTTGTGGCTCAATGAAGCATCTATTTTGTCGAAAATTGCGCGTATGTCATATTCTGCTAGAGGTTGAAAAATACGTATAGACAAGTTCTGACATTGTAAGCACACGTCATATACATGCATTTTTCTTCACACTGAGCGCGATAAGCGCATGAATGGATCGTATACATGAAAAAGAATTCCCTTGTCTGTCGAAGATATTTTGATTATTGTTTCGACGTGAATAATATAATTCGAACAAAACTGATGATGTATATAATTTTCAATTATTAAGAAAATACAGAATGAAGCAAACTCGGTAAAACCAAGCCAAATATGGCAATGAACTAAATAACGATGGTTTTAAGTTTTAAACAATCTGATAGATAAGAAGCTTTTTTCTGTAAGACACACGGTGACAATACAAATCTTTACACATGAATATTCAAAACATCGCGGTTAAATCGATATTACATGTGGCATATCAAGTTAATATTTCATTTCCTGCTATTTTCATTATGGTTGATATAATTGTTTCGAATGATAAGAATGAAAAAACTTCTTTTCTAAAAATTGTACTGTCAAATCAATAACTTCTTGCGCTCTGACATTTTCTGCATTGAAAACAAGAGGTATTAGTCAATTTATGAATAAGTCATTATTTCTCTTTAATTGACGCAATTTCTAAAAAAACTGAACTTCTTACATGACAAGGATAAATTGTTTAATCAATTTGCAAATAGCAGCCAGACAGTTGATTATAATTTAAATATGAATTAATTACGAAGTACAACAATTATCGAATGGTAATTAGACGTTTTCTGTTATAAATGAAAATAATGAAAATTATCAACCTCATAAATATGTGAAATTCATATAAATCAGTTGCAATACTCAGTACACTCATTCACATGATCTCGTAAGGAAATTAAATTTCAATCGAAAGTTGATTTGAATTGGGTTACTGACAATGCTTTCACCTATTTTAATAGATCCCTCTGGTGCACGAAGTATGTAATAATTTAAAAATAATAATAACAAAGATGAGTTCGTGAAATAAGCGATATTTTGATTTATCAACTCTTCGAAGTATAGCAGTAGCCATTAGCTAGTACAGCAGTACAAAATACGATGAACCACTTAACGAATGCAGAAACAAACATTTAATAGACTCTCGGTGCATGCGGTGACTATGCGAAGCATCTGCATGGTTGTTCTATTTTCGAATTCAGCTCATACCTGGCGCTCCGCAGGCGTTTTTAGGCTGTTAAAATTCGAAGCTGCATATAATGGTGCAGCTCGACGCTCGACCGGCGCGACCGCATACGCATCTACTTACCCGAGTTTTAATGCACACAAGTATATAATAATACGAGAAAACGCGTGAGAACTCATCGATGCGGCATCCCGCAACCTGCTTGCCGCGTGGTAAAAGCGCTTGCGCACGCAGAAATTTTGCACGTCTCTCTGTAGATCGTGTATAATGCCACACACATGTGTAATACGAGGTAAAGCAGTGTGGAACTTGTATTATAAGCCCGCTACCAGCAGCCAAGTATCTAGAAAGCCTTTACGTAACGAGGAGCGACAGTGGCGCGCGCATATTATAATACACACATATGTACGCACGATGCCCTTGTTGAGACGGCGACTTTGCGTGCATTTTAGCAAGAATTTCGAGCTTCTGTTGACGACGACGCAGACATACGCGCACATTGATAATCGGTAGTGGACACGAATGAAGAATCGACGATAGTGTTGTTATCTTGTTGTGATTGGATATTTTTTGTTTGTTGTTCGATGTAAAGTGCCTAATAAATCGAACAAGCTGCGAGAAGACGGCGATTCTCATTGAATCCATATGAATTTAAACTGCAGCTTTTGAAAAACGCCGAAACATCAGACATAATTCAATTGCAAATTGAATTCGACTATTTTGACATTTGTATGTAACACGCGCTTTTTCCAAATCAACCAATTGAATTTCGTTAGAAAGTGTCGTGCCTTTATTGTACATGATGTTCCGTCTACAACGTCGTAAAAGACTACCTCGTTTTCAGCATCAATAAATAATCTTGGCGGGACATTTGAATGGACTGCAAAATTGTATGTTGGTAAGTTCGCTCGCTGCACTCTACGCCGCGCGACGAGTGAATGAAAAACAACACGGCAGATGCGAAAGGTCAAGCGATTGCTTGCCACCAATCCATGCTCTTGACAAAAGATAAAAATAAAACAGCGAGTAAGAAAGAGAGAGAGAGAGAGAGTAAGCGTCTGCGGAGCAAGTAAAATTTGCACAGCATATCGAAGTCAACAACTTTTCTGCGATAAATCTTGCCAAATGTGAAATTATGATAAGCGATAAGAGGCGCACAAACTGTAGCATCGAGCTAACAAAGAGATAAATCGAGTGCAAATCATCGAGGTGTACACCGAATTACAAACAGAGTACAATCATATCGAAAAAAACAAGAAAAGCTCGGCAGAGAGCAGCAGCGGCAGCATTATGGCTCTGAGAAAATTGTACGGGCGCAATTGCCGAGGCCTACTGCAGCTCCAGCAGCATCGCGGTGAAAACGAGCCCGCTTTTGCCTCGAGCTTTCGCGAGCGTCAGTGCTTGCGATCGCAGCAGCAGCAGCAGCAACAAGTGGCCAAGATGGCGAGCAGCTCGACTTCGAACTACCGAGAATCGGTCGTGCCGAAGGAAGAAGTCGTGCGATTTATCGCGGACTGCATGTGCAAGGTCGGAACCACGCCCGAAGATGCCCGCACGGTGGCTCATCACCTCATGACGGCCGATTATCGGGGCCACTTCAGTCATGGAATGAACAGATTACAAATGTACGTGGAGGATATCGCTAAGAAAATGACCGACCCGACGGCCAAGCCTCGAGTCATTAGAGATTTTCAGGTTCGTACCATCGACCGTACAGACTTGATACTGATGATAATACATGAATAAACTATGCATGCAAAGCATAATGACTTTCCAATTTGAAACATCAAAAGTAATGTTCTTTAATTCATAAAAAAACAGCACACATTTCAATTGAATTAGAGCGCATAGAAAAATGAATTTTCTGTTTTGTTCAATCAATAATTAAAAAACGTAATTAAAAAAAATTATCATCTAAATCAAAATCTGCAGATGAAAGTTTGGTGGAAAAAATTGGAGCATCTAGTAATTATGAACTGATATTGACTATGAACTGATATTCTCACAGGCTACTGCATTGATCGATGGATGCAACGGTCTGGGTCAAGTCATCGGCAAGCACTGCATGGAGCTGGCCATAAAAAAAGCCCAACAGTTCGGCATCGGTCTCGTCAGTGCTCGCGGCTCGAATCATTACGGAATCTGCGGCTACTACAGCCTCATGGCTATGGAACAGAACCTGATCGGCTTCAGCTGCACCAACACGAGTCCTCTGATGGCCCCGACGCGAAGCGTCCGGCCCGCCCTCGGCACAAATCCCCTGTCGCTGGGCATGGCCGCCAACGAGGGCGACGAATTCGTCCTAGACATGGCCACGACTGCCGTGGCTCTCGGCAAGATCGAGGTGGCGCATCGCAAGTGCGAAGCTATCCCCGAGGGATGGGCGATGGACACGGCCGGTCGAGTCACGACCGACGCGGAGGCCGCCTTGGACAGCTCGACTCTGTTTCCTCTAGGCGGCGAGGAAAAAAATTCCGGCTACAAAGGCTACGGTCTTGCGTTAATGGTCGAAGTATTGTGTGGCATTCTCAGCGGGGGCCAATACGGTCCCAATATTCGCTCGTGGAAAAGCGACAGCAACGTTGCCAACTTGGGACAGTGCTTCATGGCTATCGATCCGGAAGTTTTCGCGCCAGGTTCGAAAGACAGATTATCGCATTTATTAAAACAACTCAGGGAACTGCCAACCAGTGGCGATGCGAGTGTTCAAGTGGCTGGAGATCCTGAAAGAGCCGCCATGCATAAAGTTGAGAAAGAGGGCGGTATCAGCTACCACGAAAATCAACTCAAAGCCTCGGAAGAGTTTGCCAAGGATCTCGGAGTGAAACCGATGCAATTGATTAAAAAAATTTAAATAAAACAATCCAATGTATTTTAAGATGAACACTCGTTGTAATTAGTGTAAGGAGATGGGATATTCTCATGAACAGATGGGATATAACTCATCAAATAAGTCATGGCGACCAGAATTATTTTGTATTTTCTACGAATGTTATTTAAAGAACTATTTTTATAATGTATTTATACGCGATTAAAAAGACAAAAATATGTAGAAGAGTATTACAAAGGTTTTAAAAGAATATATTTTATACTTACTCAAACTTCAAAATATCTCAATTTATTTACATTTTTTAAGGTATCATGTGATGGTGACGCAATCGTAATTATCTTTTGGATAGAAAGCTCATTTGTTGATTGTTGCTCGCATAAGGCGTTAATGGAATGATTCTAATGATTTTTTACAGATTAAAATAATTTGGCTAAGATAAATGATCGATTTTTATTTTATATACGAAAGCTTTTTTCTACTAGATAAAACAATAAATAGCGACCAATAGCGAACTAAATATAAAAATTGAAGCTATACAGTTCCTAATTACGAAGATCTAGATGATTAGCAAGAAAAAAAGAGAAAAAAAAAGAATTATTTGAGTACACGTTTGGCAGGTACCGCTCGAGGTTTACTCGGTGTCACGCGCTCGCGTACGCCAATATTTACAGTTCAAGAGGCAGGCGGCAACGTGTGTGTAATCTAATAATTTAATGGAAACAAGATTCTCGTCGCCGTGCGCTGTAGCACGCCGTGTATACGCTACTCGTGTTTTGCTCTGCCGTGTCGGCGAGGATATCGTTCGAGTCGTCTCGACATTCGACGATCCGGTACACGGCATAGACATCGGGTTTTGCACGGTTACACGCGGCTAAATATATATAATAAAACAAATGTTAGTTCGTCTGTACCTCATTGATTACCGATCGCATTTTCAAGGCCGGCCTTGCCTCTCTCGGCTCGTCAAATCTCGCTTCTCGACGAGTCACGTGAATTTGATCCATAGTACAGGTGACGTTCATGCTGCTGCTTGTAACACGCTCGTAACGAGAAAAAAAACCCGATATCGCGATCACGATGGATCGCAGAGTAAAACATGCCACTAGACTGCCGACCACAATGCACGAAACTACATCGGTCCATAAAAAATTTGGCTTTAATAAATTAACACAGAATTTCTTAGATCATAGGAAATAATAGAAAGATACAACTTTCACATACTTGCAAAGATTCGAATTTGACATCTTTGCTGAGATTTGCTACAGAAAAATTATTTCACGAGGTTTTATTAAAATTATGCTTCAATCGCGCGGCATCTTATCGACACACGTAAATTAAGTAGAGCACGAAAATTAGTGTTCTTTAACGCTTCGGAATACTAATCACATATCTATGTTACTACACGTGTGAATCACACACTCATCGCTTGTTGTGCTACTGATCTTTGAATTACGTACTTCCAATTTGGAGGAATGCAAATATGAGATCAAAAAAGTGCCGATTTCAACAAGTGCCAATTAAATGTTCAACCCATATTTTTTACAGGATCTTCCGTGAACCAAAAATAAAGCTTGAACCACTATTGAGTTTGCATTAATATTTTAAGTTATGAAATTATCATTAACATCTGCAAAGTAGATGGAGATTTCAAAAATTCCTTTAAAAGAAGAGATTTCACATGTTGCAGCGATAAATTTCATATTTTAAAATGCAATGGTTATGTTATTCAATTGAAATAATCATAGCTTATATGCTGCGTCTATTTTTGAAATAGATCGATCTCGAGGAGTATAAGTCCAAAATAATTAGAAAATATTGTTGACCACAGCATCCTCTTAAATTTTACTTTTTGTTGCAGGAAACAAAAAAATGCTACTTTAAATGATACCGTAAAATCTGAACTAGCTAATATTCATACACAAAATTGGAGTTTTCAACTCTTATCTGATTTTGATACAATCTTTAAAGAGTGTCACAGCATTCAAACCAAATTGCAGAAATCACTGTATTGAACTGAATCCCTCCTTAAGATCGTAGTAAATTTCATATTAACTTGATTCAACTCATTTTTTCGGGTTGGTCTCGCATGTGGTATAATGAAAAATATCCAATTAGGCTAATTACTTAAAGTATGCATGCAGGTAACACATACTTTACGAGTTGATTATCAAAAATTGAATACTGTTCTTACTTATGAAAAATAATCAATCAATTGTTGTTCTCGTTTTTTCGCATCTTTGCAGCACCAAGAAATTTCACATTTCTAAACTTTTTCTGTTTATGTTTACGAGACATAGATGAATGACGTTTTCAATGTAGTAAAATATTTTCAAAAGAATCTTGTTACTATGTCACTACGATAAAAATGGTAAACGCTGAATTTGCAAACCGAATCGTTTAAATTATTTAACTATTCAAATGAAAGTCATGATATTTGAACATTTAAATAAAATTAGAGTAAAGATAAACATTATAAAACCATGAGGTAATTTTGTGTATTTCGCGGTGGTGCTTGGGCTCGGTTGTCATGTGACTCGTATTTATATTTGTCGGAAAAATGTTTCAGGCGCACTCTTATTAAGTAAACTTGAGATAAGCTAATTTATTGGTAATTTAATAACAATGATCGTAGGATATGTAGTTCATGTAGATTGAGATTTAAACTCAGTTCTTTTTTAGAGCCTGGTAAATAGTTGGTGTAGAAACTTTAGTGGAGATTGGTCAAAGTGCATAATTTTGAAAACATCTGCATTGTCAGTATATATCAAAAGTTGAATAATACTTAAAGTTTAATTTATCCCAATTCAATCAAACTGGAATACAATCACACATCATCTAGGAAAGTTAGTGTTTCATATTTCTTATGTATTTTTTCGTGTATAAAATATTATGCTTTCTCATAGTGCAAGCTCTGTGTCGAAAATGAATTTCTAAAATAAATTTTAACGGTTTGATTAACATAAATATTTGAATAACATAAATATTTAAACTAGATTAAATCCTCTACAAATGTCTATGTATTTGCGTATGTTTTTTTTTCTGTTTTTTAATGTTGGACAAAGGCAGAGTACCACCATGATTATTTTCGGTATAACACACATCGATAAACTCTTCATTTACTCTGAAAATACCAATAACATTTAAAAAATGCAGTTTCGTATTCAGTTATTCAAATTTGCACTGTAACAATTACTTTGCATTAAAGTTGAGTATGTCACTAGACTTCATTTTATTGGATGTAAGACAAGTCTACTTTTTAGTTAGTATTTACAAATTATAGAATTAAAATGGTGGCGACTCAATATAAGCAAAAGAGAGAAGTGAACCATCTCTAGTGCTCGAAGTGTTTACAAATATTGAACAGAATTAATACCAGCAGATGATGTCAAGGTGGTAGAAATTTTATTGGCATACTTGATAAACGTGATGAGTGCGTAAAATAGCTTAGAATTGTATTCTATATAATATTAAAATCTTACATTTGAGTAAAAATTTATAAATGATGAATCGATTTAAAGTAAGTGCAAAAAGTCACGCTCTCACAATGTGAATTGAAAGTTACGCTACAGAAATTTTTTCTTATACATCGTAAGCGTATTGATTGGCGCGCGTGCTTGCACATTTATGTATGTGTGACAAAGACCGCAAGTGCAGATCGGTAAGACAAGCTGAATTACAAGGTAATTTTCAGCAATGATAACTCGTGACTTTGAAGTCCGCTTCCTACAAGCCCTCGTTGTGGGAAGTGTCCTATTACTCAGCGCTACTACTCTGCTCAGTCGGCACAACAATTGGCGACTTTATAGCAGAATTAAGACTTGCCTCTTTGCAGCCCATTATTATAAGCTCGGTGCTTAATCGAACACAAAGATGAAAATGTTGAATGAAAGAGCTAGTACACAAACGCCATTGACCATTGAAACAAAAGATCCGTTTGAGAGGTTATTCTTGTAAAATAATACATCAATCAGAAAGTATGAAAATGTCTGAAATTCAAAATCGTAGGATGTTCAGCACGCGGTGATTTTGTAAACGTCATGCACGCGCTATGAAAATGAAGTAGCCAAACTGCGAAGCTGAGAAAGAAAGTACCCGGAGAATAAAAGTGCGAACAGTGCATTACAGTCCGGAAACTCGTTCATCCGATCGTTCGAGCAATCAGCAGCAGCAGCAGCAGCAGCAGCAGCTCGTCAGGACAATCTAGCGGAGAATTTTTAAGTGAAGACACGAAAAGCGTGGGAGTCATAAATAAAAAGATGACATCTCGAGAGCGAGAGAGGATTAGGCTTCCTGAATCGTCAGCGTGATAATGCTCTCTCGTCGGCCGTGTGCGCAGATACGCTGCTTTGCGCACAGATCGCGACCAAAAGAGAGACGGAGCTGCATGATGTACTATTGGTACGCGCGCCCGTCTTCCTTCATCTCTCGCTCTCTCGTCGCAGCTCCGACCTGGCTTATGCGCGGACGACAGACTCTACTACTCTCGCATGTACACACACACAGAAAGGGACAATTGATGCAGTCAGGGGAAAATTGACCGTGTACGTACACGCACACACATAGAGAGAGAGAGAGAGAGAGAACTGCGCCGCTTTACGCTCTACGCTCTGCGGCCAGGCTAATGAGTTTATAAATTGATACGTGAGCGTTGTGCCGCTGCTGGACTTGGCTGCTACTACTAGGAAGCCAGTGCAGCTGCTGCTGGAGTAGCGCCTGCCGTGTAGTGGTGTATATGCGACCTCCTCAGTCTGTGATTTGCATTGACCGCTATGAAGCGAGACTGACTTTTCTCCTCGATCCTTTCGCCGCAGACTTTTCCCTCTCTCTCTCTCTCTCTTTCTCTCACTCTCGCACTCACTCTCTCGGGTCGAGTCGTTGTTTTGCTATTGTTCTCGAGAGCTACTCAATTCACGAGGATTGGCTGACTATATTCCCTCACATGCGCTTTTCCCTTGCCGATCACTATCGGCTTAACTCGTACAACCATGTTTGAGCTCTCGAGCGCATTATGTTTCTAAATAAATTGCGGATAAAGTTCAGCATCGAATCATGACGTACATCAGTGAATTGTGTTGAAGAAGAGTAAATAGTACTTTCAATATGTCCAGAAATTACAATTCTCCGAGCGAGAAAATTAATCTCAGCAGAATGTCGCATCATCACAATGCGAGCAAAAAAGAAGCGCAAAAGGAGAGTCTTCTTCATTTGCACCCCGACGGCACGGAGGAGGAAATCGACAAAGAGTGGGAGGAGTTTTCTAGATTAATGGAGAAGTTCAAGGAAAATCAAAAAAACCAATCAAAAAGGTACGACACAAAATCTGCTCGTGCCTTGATTGCGCGAATTATTTACTCAATTAGGTAAATAACGAATTTTGATGATTTTGTCGTTTTAACAGACCTTCGCAAGCTTTTTACCCGTGCCCTCCGTCGGCTATCGATGATGATCCTCAGGAATTTGATCCCTTCGACTATTTGAATACTTACGTAAGGAAACGAGAGTATAAGATGCTAATTTTTCTCTTGAAAATCTGCCAAAAATCACGAGATCGGAGCAATGCGAGCGTTCATTTACATATTTGAATAAATATTTGCTCTCACCTCGTAAACTCTGCATGAAAAAAAACAAAACTCTCTAAATGAACATTTCTGTAAAACTCTATTGCTTTTGCATGCTTATACAAAAAGTACTTCATTATTTATATAAGCCTCTAAAAATAAATAATAAAAGTTAAATTTTTATTATTATTCATATTAAAATTCGATTTTTGATTGAATTTATTCGGCACATTTTTTTCATATTGATTTTATTAATAATGTATGATTCATCCATATTTATATACTCAAAGAAAAATTATTGTGTGACTATTAAGATTGAATGGCAAGAGCAATAATATTTATCATATCATCTTTTAACTTGAATTGAAGAAATATCTAAATCTCAATATCGGAATAGACCTGCAATATGCACCTATTGTTTGTTCAAGAAAAAATATCTGGGAGAAAAAGTAAAAGTTTTTGATTCAATGTTAAAAATTATGATATAATTTGTTAAAATCAATCCGATTATTAAGAATAATTTTATTAAAACTTGAAATTAATGATTAAGTAGATAAAAATAAGCTCTAAAAATACTCAATAAATTTAACCAACTTTAAAGGGACGACCTGCTTGATTCAAGTAAGGCAATTTGTTACAATTTTATTACTCGTTTGATGATTTATAATTCAATAAATGGCCAAAAATTTTAAATATATATAAAGATGAAGTAAAAGGTGAGAATTGGTTAGTGCAATTATTTAATTAAAGTTTTTGATAGAACGAGCCAAAATGTATTGAAAAAATATGTTTTAGATTACATCACATTTAAAGTTTTCGTAGCGAATATCACTCTATAATTTATTATGATTTTTAAAATTAGACTAAAGCCGTGTGAATATATGTTACAATTTAAGAGCAATTCATTGTCTCTGTGTGGACAATCATTCATGACGCTGCTACATTACGATCTAAGGGTACTAGCGATGAAACTGCACTGAGCTTTGAATGACTTATGCTGAAAGCATACCGATTTTAATGTAAAATCAAGATACACTGGGGCAATTGGCATGGCGTATCGAAAAACAATTGAGCATTAGAGGCGATTTGTCATGTCTCGTAAGCCATGACGAACGAGACGGTGAATAGTGTGACCTTTGGTGAGCGTCCAAATTTAATTCAAAGAAATATTATCACATGCGTATGCGTCTTTTTCTTGCTGTTCTTTGCAAATAATTGCCGGCGTTTCAGTATTGAATTCTGAAAAGTTTTAAAATAAAAATGATATCGGTAAACAATTGAAATAAAATGAGAATAAGCAATTGAGAGTGTTGACATTTTATTTTCGGATTTATTTTTATGTTACTTATTTATACCTTCAGGTTATTTATTTAAAATAATTAAATGATTAATTTAATAATAAATTATGTAAATTAAATTGATAAAAAAATCGATTAAATTGACCTATATGTTTCCCTCGAGCGACTTCCCTTTTTACATCTAATTTGACGCTGTCGAGTGATTCGTCATCATAATGTCAGTGATCTAGTTAACATTTTTCATTCTTTCATTAAACATTTAAGCAATATGATTATCGCACATTAATAAATATAATTATAGTTTGGTTATCAGCGTTGAAAATTTATTCAAGTTTTAAAGTAATTAAAAGAATTTACTCTAATATCTGAGCTTATTAGATAAAAATTTTATAACAGAGCCGTACGGTATTACAATGAGGTGGGCCTACAATTCCTAAAATGTTCATTTTACGTAAATGGGAATTTTAATACGATTGTGTTAGATTGAATACATTGAAATTTGAATTGCTTAAAGTCCATCAGTAATTCTCATCAAAGATTTTTGAAGATAAAAAAAGAGAAGAGTGTAAATTTTTCGATTCAATTGGCTCTTGGCTATAAAATTCTTAAGCCTCGTCGGTCGTTGAGCGCAGTGGAGCGGACACTCTAATAATTGCTTTTTAACAATAATTTAATATGATTGAAGAGCCACGTAATATGTATCTTTTTTGTTGGTGCTTAAGATATTCCCACCTCTCATGCAAACACTTGTGAGACAATTATCAGGAAGCTTTTATGCATGTATGATTTTATCTGTGCCTACTTGACTGTTGATGACGCGTTTGATCAGATTACACCTTGGCACCTCTGCGACTGTGCAGCTTGTCGACATTCAAAAATGTGCGCAATGAAGCTTGGTGAAATGTGAAAAAAGAATTCATAGATTATTTGATTTCCGAAAAAAATTTACATTGTTCTAATTATAAATCGTGAAACGTCCATAACAATTTTTAGAACTACCGTTTTAAGTTGTTAGAAATTTTTTGTAATAAAACGACCTCAGTGACTATTTTGATATGCAAGCAAGCCTCTTTAATGTAACAATACATTCTAGTGAAAGAGAAAGTGAACGCTAGAAAATTGGAGCGTCTCTCTGATCGTCGCGACTTCAGGTCATATTTATAGTCGGACACGCGTTCTGACGCGGGCAATCCTTGAAACAATATACAATAACCACTCTCTAACGTCGATGTAGCTGCAGATCAAACGTTGAACGAGAAATGAAGTTGCGCCTCGAGGAACTCGCTGACGCTCTCTATACGCGGCCGCTCGTCGACGCTCGCCTATGCGTCTTTGGATACGAATATTAGAGCTGCTCTCGGACTGTGACGATGGCTGCGACGATTCGAGCGGGCCTCGAGAGCTCGAGCTCAACGGAGGTAGCGCACGTGCCGACGCGACGCGGCGCGAAATTCACGCGCCAAAAAGAAAGTCGCGCTCGTTCGGGCCGCTGCTTCCGTTGTAATGTGCACACGCACGCGATCGAAGAAGCACTAGCTGCAACGAGAACGAGCGAAAAGCTCGAACGAATGCCAATCACTGCGCAGCTTTTTGCTCGAGTATTATTATTTGTCGTGAGAATTTCACGCGTCGCGTATGAGAGATGTTCTTACGCGGTGAATAGCCGTAATAATCTCGAAGATGATGCGAAGATTAAATATGCATCGATTCATTCGACGCAATAAGCTGTACGATCGGTTGCTGATCGGGACTGAATTTTTTCATCTAAAAATTGTTTAATTTCAAAAGATTCTGAATTTGTTCTCAATTTCAATAATTTAATAGAAATGATTGGTACTCTTTTGTGGTAAGAATATTATTAACGGTACAATTTTGATCTGTTTCTGTCTGTTAATCAGACAACAATAATAAACTTGCTCAAAAACAGTTATTTTCATAAATGATACAATAATCAGTGCATAATTCTACCTTTAAAAATGATGGTTTCAAAAATACATATGATTCTACATTAATCAGTTCCCAATAATCTAGCCACCTCTGATTACTGAAAAGGAATTTGAAATTATGTTCAAGTCAATCTGCTTGTATTTTATTTATAAAAATGAGCTCCTTAAATTAGCCGAGCGTAAAGAATTAACGAATTCTTGAAAAAATCATTGGCCCAGGCTGGAAAACGAGCTGCTGCCGAAGACTCGCGCCGGTAACCTTCTAGCTGTCAATCAGCAGCAAATCAATCCGCTTCGACTCGCGCTACCTCGGGCGTGACGAAAATCGGGAGAGCAGCATCCGATCGTCGAACGCCGCGCGGAGACACACAGGCACTGTGAGAGCCACGCAAAATATAAACAAAAAAATCGGACAGGGGTCAGTTTTATTGTGCTCGAGCGTTGCACACGAGGGAGGTAGAGAGAGGGAGACAAAATGTCGCGGCATACCGATAGCTCGTACCGAGGGCTGCTAAAAATACAAGCAATATCGAGTCTTGCCAAATTTCGACAAATTCACGCGGCGACGAGTATGGCAGCGACGAATACCTCAGTTGTAGCAGCGGCAAACCGCGAGACACGCCATCGATTTTTACCTGCGCGCTCGTTTCCGCGTGTGCACAAAAATCGCCTATACAGAGAAAAAAAATCGGCAACGATCGACGAGTGCCGCGCTCGTGTGTGTGCGTGTGTGTGTTTGTTCGTGAGAGTGCAAACGTATAAACAACGAGTGACGCGACGCGCAATGCATAATATCTCGCTCGCACGCGCCAAACAGCTAAGATGAAAAAACAATAACGGACAGCTCGAATGCGCCTTGATATATCTTTATATAAATCGAGTCCGAAGGCGAGGTAAAAGTCGCAGAAATGAAAAAGTAGAAAGTGCACTCTCCAGTGATTCTAGAGAGCGCGCCGAAAGCGTCACGAGTTGTCAAGGGTTGCGCCACGGATGCCACCCCGAATCGGAGTAAATATTGCAGCGTGCGTGTGATAAGCGCGTATGAAAGAGAATAGTGCGAAGCCTAGAATAATAATAAGGCAAGAGTGTGAAACAAGTGCCGTTCAAGCGGCAATAGGCGCGAAAAAAACGTCGCAGCCGTGGATCCCCTAGCACCGCATCCCTATGTGCAGGCCATTAGCTGGCCCGAAAGGGCCTTTTTCGTCTGCAACGATGACTACGTCGTAAGTACTTGTAAAATATATATAGTGAGAAAAAAAGTATAAGCTCGAGAAGCTCTCGATGCAAGAGAGCTCGCAAGTTTATAGTAGTACGATTTCAAGCGTCGAGTCGAAAGTTGTCCTTGACTTTGCGCGCAGACCGCCAGCCAGCCAGCCAGCTAGCTTCCGACAAGTCTATATGTACGAGGCGATATATCTGGCAATGCCGAGCGAGACTTTGGCGTTTGATTAAAGAGGCGATCGATGCCTCTTATACAAGCGATCGCGATTAGCTGTAAAGCCCTTTTCTCCTTCTCACATGTTTGCCTATCCCATACTCGCAGGTATGATTATCTTCATCGGTTTGTCTGTAACAACTTCATGTATCGTAATTAATCTCAGAGTGATTTCCGACAAAAATCAATGTAAAATATGTAATACACCAAATGTATTATACAATTATGCTTTGACTTATATAGTTATAATTACTTTACCACTTTCGAGTCAACAGATAAAGGTTTTTGCCATCTAGCGGTGAAATTAAAATCAAAATGTTCAAATTTGAATATAGAGCTAAATTTCTTTTGTTCATTTTTTCTTTAAAAATAATTTATTTTATTGCATTTCATACATTTTTATGTTGTTAATGTAAAAAAATAAACGAGTATTAATACATAAATTTTTAACAAATATTTCATATAAAAGTACCTAATTAATAATTAGTTTAATTTTAATGTTTTATTTTACTTGAAATCTGAGTTAAATTTGAAGTTTTTTTAATAGTACACTCTTGAAGTTGATCATGCTTTTCAACAAAAATGTATCATAAAATTTTCTGACTTAAATTCAGGAAAAATCATCAAAGATTTTTAGAAATTAATTCTATTCTTGAGCGTTAATATGCTCAAAAAACAAACGTTTTCACTCCGTTGAAAATTAAAAAAAAATTTAACCGTGCCATTCGAAAAAGTTAAGTTGGTCGAAAATGTTGAATAAATGGCTAGAGATTTTTTAAGATTTGTGAATTAGTTTCCCTTAGTTTTTTAACGAATTCTGACCGTGTACCTTTTTTTTAATATCATCGATATGATTAATATTCCAAACTTCGTCATTAAGAAAAAAAGGCAAAAAAAAAATTAAATTCAGCTCTTGAAAAATTGATTGACAAGCTTCAATCAAGATGCAACCTTGCTTACTTTCATCTAAATCTCCTTTCATACCAATATATTAATCCACGAAGCAATGCCTAACGATGAGTTTTTATGCTCGCGACGCAGATGTATGGTCGCTACACCAAGGATCTCGGCGAATACGCAAAGGAAGAGGCCCGCAAACTTCGACGCGAACGATTGGCTCGCAAGAACATCGACAAGGTACGCGTCGAGGAGCTCAGCAAGACCAGACGCGGACCGCTATGTCGCAAGTTTCTGTCATTGCTGGCAGTGATATGGAAGCACACCGGCGCGCGACTCGGCGAGGACTGGGTGTTCCTGGCGCTGCTCGGCGTCATCATGGCCCTCATCAGCTACGCCATGGACCGAGGAATATCCATGTGCAATAACGGTCAGTTTGTCACTTCGGCGCTTGATTACTGCGCGCGGCGATTTGATACATCTTAACTTATACTACATTTCTATCTAATGGCAATTTTTCACAAGGACTAATCAAAACAATATTTCTAAACGAACTGGTTAAATATCCTTCAATGATCGTACTTTTTTCCCAGCCAGGATATGGTTGTATCAGGACCTCACATCTCACAAGGCGTTGCAGTATTTGGCGTGGGTCGTACTGCCCGTCTGTCTGATACTCTTCAGCGCCGGTTTCGTCCACATCGTGGCTCCCCAGAGCATCGGATCCGGAATACCCGAGATGAAGACCATCCTGAGAGGCGTGGCTCTGAAAGAGTACCTCACGTTCCGCACACTCATCGCCAAAGTCATCGGACTGACGGCTACCCTCGGATCGGGTCTGCCCGTTGGCAAGGAAGGTCAGTGCTCGCGAGCTCTTCGATCGATCGCACGATTATAATTAATTAATCAATGCCTCTGTGTGTCGATAGGTCCGTTCGTGCACATAGCAAGTATAGTCGCCACACTGCTGTCCAAGATGGTGACGAGCTTCAACGGCATCTACGAGAACGAGAGCAGAAACGGCGAGATGCTGGCGGCGGCCTGCGCCGTGGGTGTCGCCTCGTGCTTCGCCGCCCCGATCGGCGGTGTCCTCTTCAGCATCGAGGTAACCACCGTCTACTTCGCCGTGCGCAACTACTGGCGAGGCTTCTTCGCCGCCGTCTGCGGCGCCACCATGTTCAGGCTGCTGGCCATTTGGTTCCAACGCGAGGAGACCATAACGGCCATGTTCATCACCAACTTCACCATGGACTTTCCCTTCGATCCGCAAGAGCTCTTCGTTTTCGCGGTCATTGGGCTCGTCAGTGGGGCGTTGGGCGCCTTCTATGTCTGGCTCCACAGACAGTACGTCATATTCATGCGCAAAAACAAGAGCATGAATCGCTTTTTGCAAAAGAAGTAAGACATTTCGTGTGTTTCGCAATGTGTTTATTTTCTCCTCGCTTTTTTCTAACGAGCGTATTGTAAAAATTTACTTTTTCAATTTTCAATTTTATTTTTAAAGGCATGAAGTAGCATATTCATAAAAATAATGAACCGTTCGAAAAATTCGACGATAATTCACTGAACATTGCTTTTAGATTCGAATAGTAGGGTCTTAATTGAATACACTTAAAACATAATAGTAAGCCAAAATAAATGAAAAATAACTAATTTACAGTCGCTTCTTGTACCCTGGCATTGTTTCGCTGCTGGTGTCCTCTATTTCGTTTCCTCTGGGTCTCGGCCAATTCATGGCCGGCGATTTGAACACTCACGATCAAGTGCACGGGCTTTTCACTAATTTTACGTGGACCAAAGAAGATTTGAATGTCGAGGAGAGAAATGTAGTTAAGCACTGGTCGACTGAGAGCACTAACGTATTCGTCGGACTTTTAAGTTTTACTGCTTATACGGTAAGAATAATTTTGTTTTCTTTTTTGTTGAACAATCGACGTATCTTTTATACAATAATAATTATTACGTGCTTGTGTGTTTTGCAGTTTATTTTTTCAATCATCAGTTCAACTGTACCTGTGCCGTCAGGCATATTCATTCCAGTTTTCAAGATAGGAGCCGCTCTGGGTAGGGCGATCGGCGAAGCCATGGCTTTGCAATTTCCAAATGGCGTTCGATACGGAGGCATAATAACGCCAATTGTACCGGGTGCGTAATCACATTATCCTACACATGTCACCCTTCTATAAACAGATATAGCGAGCGAGCTTGAAGGCATTATTATTATAAAATTGCGTCACTCACGCGTGCGCCGTCAATTTATATACCTAGATAGAATTATACGCATATTTCGTAATCGTTTGCGTGCTCGAAATTCTAATGTTGGCTGCGCACTGCAGGTGGTTACGCTACGGTCGGCGCGGCGGCTTTTTCCGGTGCCGTCACCCACACTATATCGGTGAGCGTGATAATCTTCGAAATGACCGGTCAGATCACGCACATCGTGCCAATGATGATAGCCGTGCTCATCGCCAATGCCGTGGCGGCCCTGTTGCAGCCGAGCATATACGACAGCATCATACTGATCAAGAAGCTGCCTTATCTACCGGACCTCTTGCCGTCTGGCTCAGGTATTGTATTTTATTTATTTTTTTTTTGTCGCCTGCACTTGAGTAGAAAAGTTAATCTTTGTATCGATCTGATTCAATCGTTGAACTTTTTTTCTATAACCAATTGCTCTCATAATTTTTATAACTATATTTTCACATTTTTTTCGCTTTACAATAATTATTTGGATATTAGGGGTAAGGAATAGCATCATTCGTACGGGAATGAACTTTCGATAGATTTGTTACAGTTTTGATTTTTCAGGAATGTACAATATTTATGTCGAAGATTTTATGATAAGGGATGTCAAACATATTTGGCATGGAATATCATATCAAAAGCTGAAGGAGGTACTCAAAGAAAATAGAAAACTTCGGGGACTGCCGCTGGTTGATAGCCCTGATAATATGATATTGTTAGGGTCCATTCAAAGACTTGAACTAATCAAACTTATAGAAAAGCATATAGGAAGAGAAAGAAGATTACAGGTTAATTTTAGACAGCTTTTTATAAAAAAAGCCTTAAAATGTATAAATAAATTTTGATGAAATATCTAGGTTGCCCAAAGACTTCATAAAGAAGCAGAAGAACGAGCGAAAGAAGAGCTGGAAAGACAAATTAAAGAGCAAGAACGAGCACGCAGACCATCGCGTTTTGAAGTAATTCCAGCTCCTGATATTTTAAAAATGCAACGCCAGAGTGTCAATGATTTGACAATGTCACCAGGCAATGGAATAGATCACGTAATATTTACTTGGCCTTGAAAAAACTATATGGAAATAATATTTGCGTAAATTTTTTTTAACTTGATGAATACTTTTAGCACACGTTTCATTCGCCGGTATTTGGCACTCAACCGAAAAAGTCAATTCTCAAAAAGACTAACTCATTCACCCTCAAAGGCTTTAGTCCACTGATCAGCCCATCTGTGACACCTTACACAACCGTCACTGGAGCTGAAAGCAGGTGAGATAGTCCTCATAAATTGAATACTTGAATCAAAGAAATGTGAAATTGAAAGAAAGGAATTTGAGGTGAACGAAACGCACTACGGAAGAGACAGGCTAAACTTATAATATTGCAACAGCTTGAATTAGAAAAAATGTCAAAACTGCTACGATAGAGGCAACATTTTCGCTTAAACGTAGCATCAATTATAATATCGTTATGGTGTGAGACAAGATAAACCCCGTATTACCCTAGATTTTCATTGTAATATCGCTACCAAATTAAATTGCTTCAGTATATTTACTGCGAGGAAAATAACATTAAATGGTATTATTTTAGGATAAGATTAGCATTCGAGGCAATTTTCCGTAAATCTGCAACCCTTCAGGATGTTGATCCAGACCCTGAGCTCGGCGAAGCTGGTATTACGAATAATCGTCGAGAGAGTATAGACGGTACTATGCAACCAATGCTTACTCCAAGCCCCGCCGTTTCAAAAAAAGTTCAATTGGTAATTTTTTTGACTTTATTACGTCGATTGATTTCTTATTCATGAATAATTCATAATCTTTTAAATTATCTATGCAGCCACGTGAAAGAGTAATAGATATGTCTCCCGAAGACCAAAAGCGGTGGGAAGAACAGGAAATGGCATTGGAAGTCGACTTTTCACACATCCATATCGACCCAGCACCGTTTCAATTGGTCGAAAGAACATCATTGCTCAAAGTCCACAGTCTTTTTAGCATGGTTGGCGTGAATCGCGCTTACGTGACCGCTATTGGTCGACTTGTGGGTGTCGTTGGTTTGAAAGAAGTAAGAATTAATTTACGTGCATAGATAGATTTTCCATGATTGTATCGACAAACTAATTTTATCACTCATTATTTTTTCCCAGTTGCGGAAAGCTATTGAAGACGCAAACGCTGGCATTTTACCGGCGCAATCCAGTGGCGAGAATACCCATACGACCGCTTCGGAGGCTAGCCTGACCAGGAGTAGCGATGTGGAATCGTCGATCGACTCGTCGGTCAAAAATCAATTGGGTTCCGCGGTCATTACAATACCACCGAATACCGATGACTTGAATAAAATCGAAACAGTCTGATACTGCTGCGCCGAGCTCTCGAGTGACTTATTTACAAGTGCACATCGCTTCAGGGATCAAATATATGAAATAATATAATTGTGATAGTCACGCCAAAACGTGGCCAGTGTTTGTACCCTAGCCAGTAATGTCCTTCATTTTACTGCTGCTGCATAGCACGCATTGTTATATACGATGGAAACTTCGTATTTTTATCCAAAAAATTGTTATGTTTAAGAGAAAATCCGTGAAACTTGAATGGTATCTTTCAATTTATACAAAATCACGGAAAATTTTTATTAATTGTCAGTCATATTAATGACTTATTTTATCCGTCATAAAAATGACACTTGCATAATGACGAAAATGGTTGTTTAAAATTTTTAAAAAAATATTTTTATGAAAAAAGAATAGAGTTATAAATGAGCATGCTCGAATGTAGACTGACAGCATTTCGTTGACTTACGATTCGGGCAAAATAACGATTTGGGCGATAAGTTAAATGATCATTATTCATAATTTGAATATTTTAATACTTGAAATGTAAACGAAAATACTTTTGTCAAAATTTCACGAAAGTAAATTTCTTGATTATCGCCATTTTGAACAGAATCTCAAATATTTTAAAACTCTTACCAACATCTGTTTAAAACCCTGATTTATACGTACTTAATTCAATACTGTTGCGAAGATACTCTTATTATATAAATAAAATTGTAATCAAAATTAATTTATGTTTTTACTGATAACTTCATAAATGATTTTCGAGGAAATTTTTATTTTATTGCTTTCAAATCTTTATGAAAAAAAAAGGATAAAATTCCGTTGAAAATGTTCATTTTTATAATAACTACGGAATCTTTACGAATAAAAAGTAATTGAACTATTCTATAGATGTTTTGCATTATTCAAAATAAGTGGCTAAACGTGTCAGTCTACATATCCATAGTTATGCTAAAGACACGTTTTTAAACATGCAAGCAAGGTTTTACGCGCACTTACAAGAAATATATTTTAAATTATTAAGTGGATACAACAATTATAAAAAATCAAGTTAAAATTTCATTTCTAAAACTTATTCTTAAGCTTGAATTTTACGTAAGATCTCGTTAGAAAATTTCTTAACTGGCATGCTTGTATAAGTGTAAAAACGAATAATGAAAATCTCAAGTTACATCTACGAAAAATAGAACCTCTCAAACGTCTTATGGTCTATGTTGTAAATAGAAGAAAATGTTTGAGAATCAATTTTTAAAACTATTGAACTGATAATACAGTAAAGTTGTATTTAAATATCTAAGATGAATTAGCGAAATTTTTAATTTTAATTATAATTATTGCGTTAATAGATAAATCTTCATAAGCATCCAATAATTCAAACACGTATTAAATAAAGTTTGAAGATTTCTTTTTAGTTCTACCATAATATTTGTTTCGCTCAATTTTTGCATGGACAAATATATTATACATTTTTACGCATGTTTATAAGAATATTTTACATTCCATCCAAAGTAAGAAAAATGTAGTCATCTGAAATATTACTGATACCAAACTCTAGTTTCTGAGGTACTATTCTCAATCCTATTTGTAAATAGTCTGTATTGTTTTAGAAATGTTTCATTAAAAGATAAAAATATAAAAGATCATGATTATTTTATTATTCTTAAACGATTGAAAATTAATACAAATCATTTGAAAATAATAATAATAACATTAATAATAATTATAGTAATATTTGCTGTAGGGACTTTGTAAATAAAACTCTCTAAAAATATATCTTTTTTTGTGGATGTATAAAAACTAGATATCCTTATTAGTTGAAAGCAGCGTTGCTGTACTTTTGTTGATGTCTATTCGTTGTCTCTTCAACATTTATTTCAAGCTGATTTTTTCGGATTACGCATACGTCATATGCACTCTATTAGTTAATATAAAATATTAAGAAACAAGATCACAAAACCATCCGTGTAAGCATTTAGGAACGGGGCCAGGTGTGTCAAATACGACTCTGCCCACTTCTTCAAAAGATGACGCGTCCAAAATCAAAAGTCCGACAGTTGTTTCCCTCTCTTGACCCCAGACAAGTGCACTCAACACGACGCCGTCATCTTCATTCTGAAAACATCAAAAATTGTTTTCCTACACTCAACTCTCAATTATACGGTGTAAAATTAAATGAAAACCGAAATTGGATCGATCTCGTGTATTCCACAATACGAGAATCAAATTAGCATAACATGATTAATTGTTATTACAACATTTTGCACTCAACATGTTTCGAAAGAAAATTTTATATCCATTGATTTTATTTCTTGTAAATTGATAATTCTGGCAAAACAATTTGAAAGGCACGCACCTTTTTATTAGGATCTTGAACGAAAATGGGTTCACTGGGGTATATTCCTTTTTCAGACCAAATTTTTTTGGTTTTGTTTTTAGTGTCTACTTTGATTATCTGAAATGAAGAGTTTTCAATGATTATTTTACTTTTTAACGTTCCATAGGATTGAATAAAAAATAACGTACAGTTCCAGGATTTTCTATATCAACGTCACTGGAAACTGCGTAAAAATATCTATATTCTTTGCCCAAGTGTAAACTATTGTTTATTCGAGGCGTTTCACATCCTAAGTCACAAAGCAACTCTGGTTTAACAAAAATTTCGCCATTTGGTAATTTGTAAGCAGCTGCTTTTTTGTTTAAAAAGTTTTCTTCTACTGAATTGTTGTCACCACCGTCATTACTGATCCCTTTTTCTTTTGTTAATTTTGACATATTCAATCGATCGTCAAATGTATCAGATTTTTGATATACATCATTGATTGTAATTAAATTAGTATCAGACGAAATTTGATCGTCAGGAGTTTTCAATGGTAAGATAAATCGAAGTGGTCTTCCTCGAAATAGATTTGAATAATCTGGATTCTTATGCATGTTCTGTTTCCAAAAAATATAATAATTATTTCAATTGTTACTTTATACTCATTATTTTTTCTAAAGGTTTTTCATTTTTCTACTCTGGATAGCGTCAAGAAACGCTAAAATTTGCAACAAGAGTCATTCAATTTTTGCAGCAAACTCTAGCAAATTTATGGTAATATTCTTACTTATTTTTTTATTAGTATAGTTTGAAGTTATATTAATTGATTTTTGAAGCAAGAGAACTGGATAGATTTCTTTATATATTAAAGAGATAAACATTTTTAACTATTCTTTGATGCCTGAGAAAATAAACAATTATGATTACAAAAAATATTCAAAATCTTAAAAAATATTTGCTATAATCTTTCAATATTTGAAGTCAACAGTTATTTTAGAATTTCATAGTAAGTAATAAAATTCTAGCATAATTAAACGAAAAGATGTACCTCCATGGCTTCAACGTACATACAATCTAACATTTTCGCATCTCTATAACAACATAAATCTAAAACAACGTATCCTCCATCTCTAGTTTCATATTGATTGATGACGTGCAAGTAAAAGAATCCTTCTGCAATAAACGTTCTCTCAATTTTTCCAGATTTTCGAGAAATAAGGTGAATGTGGGTCTGAAAAAATTTTTTTTAATGATTATACTGATTGTAAAGATCTCTTACATTAACGGTAGTAGGAAGTATATAAAACGTTTTTATAAAGAAAAAATCCATATTACATTTTCGTTTTCATGAAACTTCAGGCATCCACACATTGGCTCATTTTTTATTTGACAAGTAACCATTGATACAAGAGCTATAGCTAATGGCTGTTCGATGATTATGAAATAATTGTCTGTTATTCCAAATGAATGCATGTATGCGGGGTTCAAAACCCATCTGGAATGTACAGTCGATACAATTTTGGCTTCATCAAACATGGAAATTTTCCTTTTTTTTCTCTTTTCGTCTAAAAAACAAAGGTAGATTTAGTATAAGATTGAAAACTGTATAGGTATGTTGGTTCACTTATTTATTTCTCACCCGCGGTATAGTGAAATGGTGAAAATTCAACAATGCTGTATGCCGGTCCTTTTTTAGTTATACTCATACCCAAATTATATACTGTTCCATCACTCATAACGTGAGGGTGTGATGTATGACTTACTATACTTACGTAATTTGCAACATTGACCTATGTAAAGATAAATTTGATCAATATTATTATATCGGTTTCATTATAAACGCAGTATAAAAAGATTTTGATAACTCATGAGTAAAGTGTACAAAATGTAAAATTCAATACCTTATTTATAGTTTCTAATGATTTTGGATCTATACGATGAATTACAGGAGATTCTGTGAAAGTGTAATATTCATCACCAAATGGATAAACTGATATCATGGAATTGTCCGAAAGATTCTCAGCTGGGTGGAATGCTGCAGATACTCTAAAAATATAAAAATATAATGACGTAGGAGGACCGTTTATTTTATTTTGACGACACTTATTTCCACTACTGCTACCTTCCACTCATTCTCAAGGTCATAAGCAAAAAAATCGGCACATATTTCTGGTAAGAATGCTTAACATTTTACGGCTAGTTTTTGGTAAACAAAAAACTTGTCAAGAAGTTTCATTAAATTCAGCAGTGATTAGTGAATATACATTACATGATTTTGTATTGCTTGCTAACCAAGCTCCAAATATAATTAAAAATTTTACTGGCAGGAAAGTTCAGTTCGATTTTAGTTGCCGAGAAAGATTATCATCTGTCAAAAATATTCAAATGCAGTGAACCGTGAATGTGTTCATTGATCGTGCTTTGACTTGTACAATTACTTTTACTTTGCCCCTTGCAGATTTACAAATAAAGGCACTCGTCATCTTATGTTAAACGTTTAAAGTGGTATTATCATATTTATAGTGGTTGAATTTTTTGACCCAGATAAATTGTCATTTTCTGATAATTTAGAATGCTCTTTATTTTGGTATCATAATTGTAACAGAAAAATCTACAAAAACTTATACTTACAAAATAAACATATTAATGATAATTTTTTTTCCTTAGCCTATTTATAATTTGGAGTATTTTTGCTAAGGTTATTTAGTAAGTGTTTTTAGGTCCGGTTTATAAAGTGATATTTACGGCACGTAGCTAATATTTTTTTATGGTCCCATGGTAATTACTCAAATTCATAATCATCGTACTATAAATAAAATAAAAAGTTTATGAACTGATTTTAAATTATTTTAAAATTGATATTATTGATATTTATTTGAAGCTATTTAACAAAAGCTTATCACCTCCATATGTCAGTTCTTACAACTAAGCACCCTTTCTTCATAATACCGGATAGGCTGTATCGACATAGTTACATCTGCAAACTATTTGGTACATGCTTTTTATTAAACAAATATTAACTTACCGTTCAAATATACTTTGGCATGGATCAGGAGTGGCCCTTGTTCCGAATTCGGTGACTACGATCCTTTTCGCAGCCTGATTTTTTTTGAAAACATCAGTTTGGATAAATCGTCTTTGATATGTTACTTTTCCATTATTAATTTCAAACCTGAAAATGTTGTATGAATACTCTTTAAATTAAATTTAAAAATGTATTGATATATTACTGTATTGTTGCCTTGGGCTACGTTGGACTTAAGTCCTTAGCCTCAAATAATAAATATTAATAAATATTAAATATTAAATATTACAAATGTATTGCAACATTACAAACTTCCAAAAATCTGCATAAGCTATGTTACCATGAGTCTTTTTTGGTGATATTTATAAAATTATGACATTTTCTTTTATTTTTAATTTTATGAAAGCTTCAATATTTTTAAATCTTCAAAAAATAAACAATTCATTGTTCATTTTACCGTATTCAACATTAATGATAATGTTCGAAAATCTTTATTCAAATATTTGGCATAACTCAAATAATTTTTAAGGGAAGTAGGAAAATAATTGTATCAAACATACGAAATAGATGTTTGCTTTTATATAATGCCCATTTAAATTTTACCTGTGCAGTAGAGCAGAGCTATCAAAAAGATGATCAAATCTGTATTCCCCAACTTTAAGAGATCCAGGTCCATTTCTCAGAAGTGTACCTTTCAGCCAGTCGGGAATATACCCTGTAAGGGTACCTGACATCGGCTCCACAACTTCTTGCTCGCATGAACGCATCCAAATAGATGTGTCCACATTCGGATAATAATTAATAGAATCATCCTGCCCTGGCAAACCTTTAGTTTTATTTTCGGATGTCTTCTTGCATTCCTGAAAAAAATATTTCCTAATTATTTTAACTATTTAATGATTTCATTTTCCAATGTTGATAAACTCTAATATCATACAATCAATGGTCACACCAAAAGGGTTTTAAATAGTTTAAAACTTACTAAGTTATTTTGAATTTTTGGAAAAATTTGAAGTGAATTTTTTCGATCTAGATATTTCTTTATAACATTCCATTTGGATGTATTAATATTGTCAAGTGATTTTGATTTTCGATATGCGAACATATTAAATTAATAATTTAAAATTACACTTTAGTTGTAATTGCTCGTTAATGGCTCGATCAGCATGCCATCAAATCCAATAAAATCAATCAATCAATTAATCATTGAAATTAGGTGAAATTTATTATGTACACTACTGTTCCGAATAGTAAATATCCGACAACTGAATGAATCTTGACCTTAAAAGTTTGTTTGTAATCTTCTTAAAGCGGAAAAGGTTCCGGAGAAACCTTTTTGAAGTATACAAACACATGTCGATGTTTAGGGCTTCCTATCTGTGTCATACGAAATTCATACCATTTCATAGGCAACTTACATTCGAGCATATACTATTCAAATTGCGTCGCATATTTAGTTACGTATATGTTATTATTTTTCAAACAAATAAGAAAGAAAACCATTTGATAAGGCGTTTTTATAAGAAGACAAGTATATTTGCAATAGTTTTCATTGTGAATTTTGCTTAAAATATTTATTACACGCCGACGAACTATAATCTTATGTATGTACTTAGAAAACTTAACATCATCAATAGCTTTTTATTTCTTTGTTATTTATGCAACAATTTACTAAATTTTGAAAAATTATTAAAAATGTATTCAGCTTAAATTTACCTTAAAACGAATAAATTCTAGTATCATTGTTAAGGTAAGTTTTTAATTCAAAAGTTTTAAATAATACTGTTTAATATTTCGACAAATGATATAAACGTGTAGTGTTTGTGTTTTTTTAATTACTGTGTTCTTAATTACTATGTTTGCTGATCCACTAAGCTCTGTCAATGCTCTTGCACTTACTTAACATTTGCTAAAATTTCGTGATAATTAAGTAGGATTCTTCGGGGAGCTTGATTCGCACCTCAAATTGCATCTGAGGATATGGTAAAAACGCTCAGCATTATTAATGGCTCAATTGCCAAAAAATGGCCATTTAAAATAGATTGTATAAAATGACTCGTTTTTATCGATTTTTTGTTACTAATGTACTAAAAATATTAAGTGCATTTAAATAACTCGAAGATGACAATTTATCTGTTTCGAAAAATTTAGACCAGTTTTCATTCACTTTGCATACGATAATACTACTTTAAGCATCTACCACTAAATGGCGAGCACATTTATCAGCTATTCTTCAATTGGCAAAGTGGCTATGAAAAAATCTTCAAGAATTTCCAAGAGTCCTTTAAAAAATTATTTTTATCCTACCAGACAATTTTGTATGGTCGAATTCAATGTTCGGTGCAAGATTAATGTTGATTTTCGAAGTTAATGCCTGTAAAAATATTTCCACCGTAAAAACTGAACGAGCCTTAGGTATACCATTAGGTAATAGATGGTTTGACTATTAACTACATAAAATTTGTAAAAATGAAATATTTCATATAAATGAAAAAAATGATCAATTTCACACGAGATTTTTTTTCAGATTTTGAAGTAAAAATTACTAATTACTTCTTTTTAATGTTAATTATTTCCTATGAATTTTATTTATTTTTATCTTATTTATAAGTATAAGTTTTGTAACCAATATTCGTTTTCAGTGATAAAAAATAGTAATTTTTGGTCTTATTATCTTTGACATTTTTATGGAATTTTGTCTGCTGATTACTGTTTAGCTCTTAGTATGCTTTACAATTGTGTTTGTATGTTTCCTTATCAAATCAACAGCATTATGATTCGTATGCAAAAGATAAAATATTCATACTAAAATTGCATTAATCTCGAAACATTGAAGGCTTTAGATCCAATAAAAATGGTAAAACATACAAATAATTGAAGTTAACTTCACGCTTTAGCTAATCTTTTGCTAAACAAATGTATTACGACATTGTTTACGATGATCATAATAAATCATGTACATGTCGATGCACAATGATAAACAAAGTTGTAATGATTCAAATTCAACAATCCGAAAGTGTAACAGTCATCGTTTTGAACGGCATTTATAAAGACAGAGATAGAGAGCGATTGACTGCAAATTCAGAGAAAAAGAGAGCAAAAGAGAAGAGCGTGCGCGTGTTTAAAATGGTTAGTATGTCTTGTGCGATTCTGAATGCAAAAAAAATTGCAAATAATGCGCGTAGCACATGACTTGTCTCTGATAATGCAGACTCGTGACTGAGAGCCGATAAGGGCCGGAAAACATTTTAATCTAAGCGACCAGATGTCCGCGTGAAACAACTTCTGTCTACAAAGCACAGTAGTTTGAACCGCCAAGATGGCTAGTATTCGAAACTATCAGACCTTTCCGAGCTCGAGTACCACGGAATTAACCCGCAGTGGATCGTCTTCTGAGTGAGTTTGCACATGCTTGAAATTTTTCTTGTATACACCTTTTCTCGGTACTTCAGACATAACGCCTGCGAATCGTCAAGATATATTATAACAATCGACTTATCTCTCGATCTTAAACGTATACGAAATTAATCGATAAAAGTGACCAATGCAGTACCACAGCTGATGACGTTTAGTGTCAGTCGTAATGCTGATGATAATTGAAAGTGAGCAGCATTGGCTAGATAGTGCAATTGAGGTGCACATTGAGGCCGCAACTATTAACCCACCTGATAGTCTTATCTCAGATCAATTGATAAGCTCGTATGTGCGCGCGAAAATCAAACAATCTGGAAGTTTTTAGCTTTGATTACACCAAGTACAGAGCTACGTACTTAAACTTAAGATTTTCCATTATTATCAAAATTGTTCATAAAATTTCATCGATACAGTTTATAAAACTGTTAGATAATTTAACGGATTCAATCTTGCAAGCTTGTAGACATTATTATCGTTCTTTATCGATTAAAATTAAAATAAAACTTGAATAAAAATTACAAATAGTTGGTTTTCAACGAGTGTAGAAATTGTTTTTCAGCTAACGCTGACAGCTCAAACCAAATTTGAGTGCTCTACCGTCCAAACACCATAATTACTTTTTGTCTAGCAATAGCTTAAAATAAATTAATTAAAGTGGCAAGTCTATTTTAGCTTAGCGTAAGAAACAATAATATTAATGCAAAAATAAAAAATAGTTGCTATTCGCAAAAAGAAAGTCTCAATGTAGTATATGGAATAATTTATAATCGAGGTAATTTATCTTGTTCAAGACAAAAAAAAACTAATGTCAAAATTATAAAGTACTAAAAAGTTCAGAAAAAAGGTGCCCGATAAGAGATTAAAATTCTGTATCATTTTTACTTTTTTTCCATATTTTTTACATGATTATCTTCCAAGTTGAATTTTTAAGTCTCATAAATTTTTAGAGCAAGTGTTTCGAACAAAAATTTTTGTTCATGAGCAACAATAATTTTTTTAAGTAACTATTAATAGAACTATCTATTGATTTTATTAATCATTAAACAGATTAATAATATTGATATGCTGCTAATAACGGTACTACTTATGCTCCACTAATGTTCTGGTAATTGTATTGATGTTTAAAATAGACTGGCCACACATTAAAGTGTCTATATCTTAATTTTCCTTCAAGTCCATTTTATTTCTATAGCTCAAACGAAATCGATCGTTCGATAAAAAAAATTACAGCATTACCTTTTTTATATTCCTATGGCTTATTTGAAACTGTAAATGTCAGATTATAAAAGTACATTAGATTCGATATGAGAACTCGTGATGGATAATTATTTTTTACACTATTGATATCAAAAGAACTATTATCACTATTATTAGGAAAAGATTTGAAATTGACGATTTCTCTATAAAATTGAACTGATTAATCCATTAAAGTTATTATAATCATTCTTTTATAAGCAACTTTTATGATTATTAGTTTTGTCGAAAAAAGTAAGGAAGAGAGTAGAATAAATAAGTAAAAATTGAGATGGCTAGTTTTGAAAAATGAAATCTAATTTTGTAGTTTTCTTTTTAGATAGTAAACCAACTTGATCAGGTCTTACCCAGCGTTTAGATATTTTTTCATTATTTCAAATAAGTAATAATTTCAAATGTTATAATTTGATATTAAGAATGACAATATTTTGACTGTAATTAAAATTCGAAAGCACTGTATTCATACACATTAATAAAAGTTAAAATAAATTTGATAAAAATTATCATGGACAGTGGTAATTTGTTTTACTCGCACGATGCATAGACCAACGAAATGACACATTCGAAAATGATTTAAAATCAAATGATAATATAAAATATAGAGAATTTGTAGGGTGTTGAAAAAGAATGTCCAGTAAATACTTAATAATTACGGAAAGTTTATTATTAACTATAAAATAAAAAGGACTAAATGATTTATTATATTTGTATAGCTAAGTTGTTAAGAGAGAAAATAAAAATGAAAAGAGATATAATTGATAAGTTAATTGCATTTGGAGGCACTCGACGTAGCTAGGATTTTTTCGTGGCTCGCAAAAAACAAAGAAGTCTCTCGGACGGAAATAGACTATTTGTATTAGGCTCAAGTTGAATGCACAATTATAATTGTGGCATATATAAAGAATGAAATTGGCGATATAGATAATAAAGATGAAAAAGTGAGCGCTTAGGCCTGTGCAGCTCCGATGCACACATATAGAGCAGCAGAAAAGCTCGGGCTTTGCCAGCGCAGCAGAGAGCCAAGATCAGGCTGTGCACAAGAGCTCGAGAGACGCACGCCGCGTCGTCGACAATTTACATAGAGACGAGCAGACCGCTCGGCGCTATCGATATTTAATGTGGCCGAAGAGAGTATAGGCAGTATAGGCCGAAGTCGTGCAGTGCAGGCAGCAGTGCAGTATATATACGTACGAGACGAAAGCTCGCTCGCGCGCGCTCGAAAGCAGCAGCAGTACACTGCAGCGGGCTCGCGAGTCGACGTGCGCGCACAAGTGCACGCGGCAAGTGTCGTACACGCGGAACATGCGAAGCAATTATACAATGCCGTGTCGAGTCGGTCGCTGCTGCACGCGCTGGCCGACTGCTCGCCGTTGTTGCTCTCTATAACTGCATGTATCGCCATTATATCGTCATTGTCATTGTTGACTATTGTGTGTGTGTCGGTATGTTGTCGCGCGCGACTCGTTAATCAGCGTGCGCGCTGTTTTTTCGCGCTGCCTGTAGCGACGGTGTTCAGATCGTGCAGCAGCACCAAAAGCGCGCACACGTTACGCACGCACTTATACGACACGTCTAGTCGCGTTGCGCTCGCGACTCTTTTGTTTTTTGCCCGCCTTTGTAGCAGCAGCTGCAGCTGGCAAGCGCAAAAAGCTCCGATCGCTCGCGTATGCATATAGCTGTCGTGCGCGCTGCTGTCGTGACAGCGTTCAGAGCAAAGCACACTCGGCTGCCCGGACTACTACGGACTACTACGGACTACTACGGACTACTACCGACTACTGCTGCTGTGATTATCAACGATCGACTGCCGCGGCGTGATGATACGCGAAAACGTTATTCCGCCGCCGCCGATGCTGCCGTTGCTACCGATGCTGCTACCGCTGCTGCTGATCGAGACGTCGCTACCACCGACGACCACGACCACCATCCACTACATCCGACACGCTCCCTGCGCAACTGCCCACGCTAATAGACGATCCGAATAGCCGTTGCTGCTACCACCGCCGCCGCCGACGCCGCAGCAGCCACCGATTATCGCTATGGCTAAGGCCGAGTGAGTAAACCTCTTCTCTTGGCTCTCTCTCTCTCTCTCTCTCTCTCAGCTGCTACTATCGTCCCGCTTCATCAGTCATCATCGCCCTTCATCATCGCCCTTCATCTTTCGCTCGCTCTTGTTCACTTTTCTAGAGAGCTTTTCTCATTTTCGATCGCTCGTTCCGCTCATTTTTTCTCGAGTTGCGGCCATTCGAGAAAGAAAAAACCGACCGATACTAGATTTTTCGTGCGGAATCATCTCGAGGCGTTGGTATATAAATTGGCACCTTTCCCGCATACAACAAGTGTTTAAATAGCCGATCGTTCCGCCTTACCTTTTCAAATCGAAGCTAGTAAATTACATTTTGATTACCCAAGTTTAAATAGCATGAAATTCGCAGTTTTCTTACATAAATAATTCTTTTAGCATCGAAAATTGCTCACGTTGTTGTTGTTTTTTTACCAAGAGCTTTACTGCTTACTTTATACATAATGACCACGCTAATATCGACTAAAAAACAAGTCGGTCCATCAGAATTTTCTCAAAGAAATCGAGACATCGTGGCAAGTTTCTACTCAAGCTCGAAAATCGACTAGCCGTAGCTTTTGAGAACTCGCTCGATTTTAACGTAAAACAGCAGGAGCAAATAATGCATGGATACCCGCGTATCTGCGTATATGTTTTGTGTCCATGATTCACGACAATGCCGCAGTCGGCGTTTTTTTTTTCGTGATACACACAGGCGGTAATCGTTCGCAAAAGCCTGGTCAACTCTCGCCAACTATCTGTCCATATATTAAAAGTACGCTTGTTTGTGCAACAGTTTGTCGTCGCTCACTGTACGTGTCACTGGGTGCATTTTTACCCGATCTATATAAAGGCATGCTCTCCACGACGTGCGCAATAAACAATGACCGAGGCGCGTGCGATCCAGTCGATATTTTGCCTGGCTTTTTCCGATTTTCCGTACAAGTGCGGCTGCTGCTGCCGTGCGTGCGAATCGCTCCTCTCCCGAGTCTCGTGCCTCGCAAGCGCAACCAGCAAGAGAGAGAAACTTCCAACATTCTCGTGAACTTTTATTTATAGAAACTAAAAATGTCTTCTCTCTCTCTCTCTCTCTCTCTCGAGCTCTGTGAAGAAAGAGGTTGAAACGAAATTGAACGGAGAGATACATCGCGAGGTCGTGCGGAGCAAATGCAAAACTTTCCGCGAATCAACTTTTATTTCTCACAATAGAAAAGCTATATAGACGCGTGTGTACGTGCCTCTAGACGCTGAGGTCAATTTGATGCTTATGCTATCCGAGCAAAATTCATAAACGAATCTATGCATTTTATTTTTACTTTATGTAAGGTTGACGTAACTCGTTTAAGTTGCTATTGATCGCGGCAACGAAAATGCCGAAATGCATATTGGCTTTTGAACGTGGCTAAACAACGAAAACGGTTAAAAAAAAAAATTTCGTCATTTGGCAATATCTGTATCCTCTTGATAAATGTATGTGTCATGAAAACAAGACAAAACTAGACTTTTTTTAAAAATATGTAAACACGCACGCACACAAACAAGCGCGAGGGAACGATTAATTCAGACAGCAAACTCATCAAACCATAGGCAACGAGATAATTATCAATTTAACTTTAAAAAGTTTCAATTGAAAAAGCACTCGGGTTACGTCACTTTTGCGATCAAATAAAAGAGTGTTTCCTTTGCACGTTTTGTTAAATAGTGTGGATCATTGTGAGTATAGCAAAACGATCCCCGCGTTTGCAAAAGTCTGCAACAACGTGCGTGCTTTTTTCTTTTATACAAAAAAATGTACATGAGCAATACAAACTCGTGCTCGAGCGATAATTTATTACAGCTTTAAAAGAGAGAATAAATGCATATTCATGATGAAAACGGTGGCCTCACTGCTATTCATCATTACCTTCCAATATTTAATGTGTATCGTGCGCACTTACACACATGCTGTATTCGGCATCACCTGTACGTACATATAAACACCTACATTTAACCGCTATAATTAATTTTTATATACGCACAGACGTGTACTTGATGCGCTCGTGATGCAATGAGCCTATTAATATTATTTATCTGCGACGAGCTTCGGACTAGTGGCAATGATTGACGAATGATGAATGTTGAGTTCGGGTGGGTTGTACGTATTAAATAACTTGTTCCGATACCGAGCCAAATAATACGCAACGATCGCTTATGTACGAATTATAAATGCAAGTAACGTGAGATAATCAAAAAAAAAATATGTATATTCAAAACTGTAAGATTACATTAATGGAGAAACAGGTCTCTAATCACGCACACAGTGATAGTGTTTACCAAAAACTTCCTAAACCGATTTGGTCATTTGCTGTCAAAATCAGCCTCCCTCTTTGACGATGGTTTTTCACTAAATTGACACGACATTTTTATGAGAATTTCATCGATGACTGATCTTCTCCAAGTATTACAATTTCAGAGTTCAATTTCTTTAATCTAAGAAAAATTATCCTAATGGGTTTACAAATTTTTCATTGTACATTATAAACTTTTGAAAGGAACAAAGCAAGGATTTTTTTCAGGTATCGATAACACGCGCGCCTGTCTGATAAATTTTAAAGAAATTTATCAGTTTTCTTTGGCTATTTTCCAAAAATGTTTCATTAGTTCGTTATTGATGTTGACCTTTAAAAAAAAAATTACATAAGAAGCATCACAGCTTCGGATACAAAGAGAGAACTATATTCGTACGAAAAACGTAAATATTTTGACTGGAATTTTTGCATGTCGACGGAACGTGCGAAAAAAATGATAGTTAAATAGCTTTGGAGCATTGAAATCATTGCTTTCAAAGAAACGGACTTTTACGATCGTTAACAAAGCTACAAAAATTGAAATGAGCTCGGGGCTCAATTCAATCGTAAACAAGTTCATTCTGATCCATTCCAACTAATTGCGTTGCAGTGCGTTGAAACATTTTGCGTGAAATATCATCTTCAATGAAGGTGATGTATCATAATATGCCTGTATCTTGATATGAAAAAAAACCGACAATTAACACGTCAATTAAACAAACTAGACACTTGATACTTCATCAAACAATAACAATTGTCGTAGGTTGTGGAGAGCCTTAATGAACTTACTGATAGGCCCGAACCATTTCGAAGAAATTCTGCATAATAACCTAACCAAATAAAATTGGACAGATCGCGAAGTTAATGTATCGTACGATCAAAGCGGAGAGCAACGTCGATGCGGCTTCGCATATTAACATAGAAATCAAAGAAGCACATGCTCGCTACTGTATTGCAACTCACCGGAAACACAGATGAAATTCGTCTGTTAATGATGAATCGTCTAATTTTAATCCGACGAGTGGCAAACGGTACGCACTGAAAGCGGTTGACAGCCGCGAGTACGACGGCCATGACTACCATGCAACGCACTCGATGCTACAGCATATTAGCAGCGGCGGCAGCTTCGTTCGTCGTCGTTCTCGGACATTGTACTCGAAGTATACACTTCGCACATATACACACGCATACATATGTCGGTGCAGTGTGCGTGAGAGCCGTGTGTCGAGCTGTAAAAAAGTATAAAGAGAGAAAAACGAGCGCACGTGGGAAGCCTGCCGCTTACGCGCCGACAGTATCGCGCTTTAAATCGTACGCTCGAATGCCCGTAATGTGCAGCTGAACGCTGGTAGCGCGTGTGCACGTGCGTCACGCATGATGCACGATAGCTCGAGACAGCTAAACGCAAGTTCACGGACTGTTTGGGTCTTTTGCACGCCGGAAAACACATTTTCCTTGCGGAGCTATTGTGTAGTTGACGCGATCTTGTAGAGTCTCGAGGAATTCCTTTGAACCGATCAGCAGTAAAAACCATTTTACCTGGAGAAATTTCATGATTTTTCTTTTTATAATTATCTATGAAATCGTGGGCAACAAAGTTTTTTATGCTTTCCTTTGTAATACAATAAACGCAACGAGATAATATCGTTATCGCGCTTTGTATCTATTTCAAGAGTTATACGGTAGATATATAGGCAGATCGTGCTCGAGTTATAAATTCGTCGCCGACGATCCGTTTTAATTCGAACTAATTTAGCGATTACAGGCGCAAATTATACAGGCCAAGGAAAGATGCAAACAAAAATAGACTACAAATATCGCGTGTGATATACGATATATTTTATAAATCCCGCATTTGATGCCGATCGCTCTAATTGCTTTGCTGCCTTGTAAATCGAAACTCCAAAAACGATACAAGTCGTGGCGCTGAAACGAGTGCAGCAAAAAAAAATATATAATAAACTAAGCACTCGTGAGTTACGAGTTTATCGAAAAATATATCATCGATCTCGAACCAATTCGCCCAAAGTACATATACAACGATCGGAATCGCTGCTCGAATTGACTTCTCGATTTAGAGTAAGTGCGGCTTCTTGCGAGCCAACAGCACGATATGCTCGGTAATGTTACGCGCGGATCGTTTTCTATGCATATCCATCGAATGCTTGCAGCCTGATCCGATCGCGTTTGCCGCAAAGAGAGAAAATTTTACATCGACCGAATAAATTGGAGGCAGAGCGACATTGAAAACACAATTTGCTTTCGGTTTTTTTCGCGACTATGAACGCGCGACGATCCTTATGTAACTATATATTGCATACACAATAAATCATCGATGAAAAACTGCAACTCGCAGCTTTATTGAAAATAACATCGTGCCTTTTATATACATATCCAAAGTCGTTATCGTTAATAGATATTTTAAGAAACGGCATGTAGTACGTTGTACACTGTGTGTAACTGTAGTGTACACGAGCTTGCAATGTATTCAAATATTTACAAATGATATGCTTCGAAATGCGGATCGCGCGCGCTGCATCGTGTGTTTGAGCATGAAAACACTCACAGAAACCCACACACGTGACTCCTAACATATTTACATTTTCCCAGATGTTACAACTATGCATAACTTATAATCGTATTGACGAGTTTACCTATAACGATAATTTTTGTATTGTATAAATAGTATTATTCATGAAAATTGACTTCAACTTTTTGTTTAAAAAAAAATGTTTTCTTGATTATTTTTTTTAGTAAAAGTACCGTCTCTCTTGACGATGCCGAGAAGGCTGGCCTATTCGATCAAAACTGCAATGCAACTATACAACCCATTACCAATGGTATCCACAAAAATCTTTCGACTGAAAACAAGCACAAAAAAGGCAGCCCCAATCGACAAATTTTGGCTGCTCTGGTTGCCCAGCTAGGGACCATCAATACTGGCTTGGTTTTTGGTTTTTCAGCCATAGCTTTACCACAAATGAAAAATCTCAATAGTACTTCCACAATCCACGTCAATCAGTACGAAGGATCTTGGATAGGTATAAACTCAAATTTTTAAGTACTTAAGTTCATCATAAATGTGATAAAGTATAACTAACGATACATTGAATCTTTTTGCAGCTAGTATGTCAGCTGTTGGTACCCCAATTGGATGTCTTTTTTCTGGTTACCTCATGGATATACTTGGTCGAAAACTATCTCTTATAGTTACTCAAGTTCCAGCGCTATTGGGTTGGCTTTTGATATTTTGTGCATCAGATGTGCGCATGGTGTATGCTGGAAGATTCTTTACCGGCTTAGGCTCAGGAATGGTTGGAGCACCATCCAGAGTTTACACCAGTGAAGTTACACAGCCTCATTTACGTGGTACATTGACTGCTTTGGGTAGTGTTGGAGTGTCCACAGGAGTATTTATAGCTTACACTTTAGGGGCTATACTCTCATGGGATGTGTGTGCTGGTATCATGGCCATACTACCTGCAATAGCCTTACTACTCATGTTCTTATTTCCTGAAACACCATCTTACCTTATGTCTGTAAACAAACCGGTGGAAGCCAGAGAATCATTGCATAAATTTAGAAGTATTTCTTACGATTTAAATGAAGAAATAGATACATTAGCTAATTTCAATAATAAGAACAATATCAAAAGGCTCACTGGTTTCAAGGAAATCTTTACTGCATTGATAAAACCTAATGCACTGAAACCTTTTATATTATTAAATCTTTATTTTGTCATTTATCAATGGACAGGAACAAATCCTATGACATTTAATGCTGTTGAAATTGTAGCAATGTGTGGTATTCAATTGAATGAAAGGTGGGTTGCGGTATTATTAGGATTAATACGTTTGGCAGTTACTATAGCATCATGTATAGCTTGCAAAAAGTATGGCAGACGACCAATGACTTTCATTTCATCTATTGGATGTGGAGTCACAATGTTAGGTCTTGGGTCGTATTTGAGCATGAAAAACCATTTGATTGGCTATGAATGGATTTCATTGATTTGTATAATTGGTTACACAATTACTTGTACAATGGGCTTTTTAGTAGTTCCCTGGATAATGATAGGAGAAATATATCCAGTACAAATTCGTGGTGTAATTGGTGGTTTAACAACTATGATTAATCATATAGCTGTATTTTCAACAGTTAAAACATATCCACTATTACTAGATTCTCTAAGTAACTATGGAACATTTTTCCTTTATGGTGCTGTCTCAATCATAGGTACCGTTTACTTTTACATTTACTTACCAGAGACCAAACATAAATCTCTCCAAGAAATTGAAGATTATTTTTCAGGTCGAAATGATAGCTTGAAAACTGGTAGTTTACTGGCAAGAAAAACTAAAGTTTTAGAAGCAACAAAAGGACAAGTTCTTCCAATGTGATAGTAGCTTTAATAAATAACTTTGTACTTTTTTAAAGGCAAAAGCTAGAGGAGTAGTTGCAACTGCACGGATTGCAATCAAAGACATTTTTGAGTGAAGCATGCATTAGAATAATAAATAGCAGAATATATAAATAATGATAAATTTCCAAATCTTTTAACTGTAAATAAGTAACAGAGATCTCTATTGATTTGGTTTTATGGAAAGGTTTTGAGTATAATTCAGTTATTCATCATTGAGCCACATATTTGTTTTGATAGAGATGAAAATTTAGTATATATTTTAGTAATCTAATATAATCTGTGTTTTCATCTGATTATATAAATAGTATTATTTTTTTACTTGCACAATATAATATATAATGCTGATAAGTGACTTAAAAAGTACTCAAGAAGAAACTGTTATGAATCTGTATTCAATAATTTATATGATTACTTTAATAATACCAATCTTAATTAATAAGCAATTTAAGTTATGTACTGTATCAGATATTTTTGTACTAAATAAACCATTAATATAAATGAGTAATATCTTTTAATTTGATTTAAAAATAAAAGTGCTAAAAAAACAATAGAGTAAGATTTGTCTTTTTCTGTTTATTGCAAAGTAGTTAAAATAATAATAAATAAAACTTACACAAATCAATCATTTTCTAACTTAATTCTATACGTACATCTACGACGGTTTTCAGCTTTTCTTTCAGCTTTTTGTCTTAAAAATTCCTTTACTTGGTCTTCAGGTAAAAGTTCACCTCTATATCTAGTAGGTACCAATTCTCTTTGGTGAAGATAAATGCGTGAAGCAACATACGCCTTAGCATCAAATTCTTCAGCTTGTTGATAAATGTCTTGTAATTTAGCTTGGAAAATTTTTTCTTTTTTCAACTTTCTTTTTTGCTCTCTCTTTCGAATAACAAACTTCATTCTCTTGAGAAACTTCTTTCTTTTATGCTTCTTTATTTTCTTTCTCCTTATGACTATCATTCTTACTGCTTGTTTCTCAATGATATTTGTATCATTGGGAATTTCAATCACTTTGTTGGAATTAATTTCATTGATTTCTTTTTGGTTTTTTAATGGATTATCAATTTGAAGTAATGGTAGAATTGGGCACTCTATGATTTTATTGACTGGTAGTGGAGGTTTTATTATGTTTAAGTTTAACTCAATAGATCGACAGGTAATCGAAAAATTAGTTTTCAAAGATTCAACATTGGTGTACTCTGGATTAGACAATAAATCCGATGATGGCTTGAATGGCAGTTTAACTTGAGTAACTGGTTGACATTTTATGAAAAATTCTGAAAGTAAAAAAAAACAAAATGTGAACATTTGAATTCATAAGTTGACGTCCAAATTTAAATTTTTAAAAAGTGTTATTGTAAAACTAGGTTATGCATTGATAGCATGTCATTGCAAAAAATTGAAATACTACTTAAAGAAGCTCAAGTTAATAAATTACCTGGATTCCTGATATTTAATTGCCTAAAGGCTTTTGATAACATGTTAACAGCCATAGTGTTAGAATAACTATTATTTTACCAGATCCATGCGTCTATAACAGAAAACGTAACGCAGAACCTGGACATTACGAGGTATCATGAAGCATGACATAAATAAGCGTCTGCTATCAGTTCACTCATGATTAACCATGTTTAGGTAATTTCCAAAATTTTTTGCATAACAAGACCATTGTATATTAGTCGAACTGAGAACAATTATAAATTTTGTATTTTTAATATTTTTATCATTTTCATGATTGCATCCACCGGTTGCAATTAATTTAAAATAGATTAGATAACATTTAATTTTTTTATTTTAAATAATCACATGATTTTGATTAGAAAGTTTTTTAAGATTGATTAACAGATTGTTACAATATAAAATGTAAACATTTATTATATATATTTCATATACTTTTCAGATCCCTTAGAAGTTTCCTATAGTTTAAATTTTAATTAATTATGGACAGCAGAATTTTTTTTTGGGTTTTACAACTTTTTGTATTTTACTTAACAAATGCATCTAGTGAAAAATGTTTAAAAAATAGCAATCAACCTGATTGCAAATCTAGTACTATGACACCGTATAGATTTGTTGCCAACTACAATGATTCCCAACTCCAGTTTGCAGGTAATAATTTAAAATATTTATTTAAGAATATGCATTAATAACAATATTCATTTTAGGATGCACTAAAAAAAAAATATGGTTAATGATTCGACATGGAACAAGACTTCCTGCTAGGAAATTCATAAAACCTATGACTGAAATTTTACCTGATATTCAAAAACAAATTATTAAAAACTATCAAAATGGAAAATCAAAATTATCAGCTGATTTTATTGAAAAACTTGAGAGGTGGACTATAAATTTAAAAGAAGCAGAAGCTATGAATTTAGCGGAAGAAGGACAGAATGAATTAATTGATCTTGCTGAAAGAATGCAAGCTAGATTACCAGAATTGTTTCCCGATGATTATGAAAAAAACTTATTCAGAGTACAATATTTTATTAGCAAAAATAGTAACTTTTTTAGATTTATTAAAATTCACTAATTTACAATAACTTTTTTTATATAGTTCAAATACACTGCTACCCAACGAACAGAGCTAAGTGCCAAATCATTTGTCATGGGACTATTTGGACAACATCAAAGTAAAAAAGTTGTATTTGAACAACCTGAAAAGAAAGATCCAATTTTAAGAGTTAATTTAATTTTATTTATGTGCCTTTTTATTAATTAAATATATTATAATACTTTTTATTTTACAGTTCTATAAAAAATGTAAAAAATGGCAAAAAGAAGTTCATGATAATCCAAAAACCCAAAAAGAAAGAGATCTATTCATACAAAGTAACTATGTGCAAAAAGTTGTAAAAGATGTATCAAAGCAAATTGGTTTAAAACTTGATTATGGTAGAATTATAATTTTTTTATTGTTTTTAAAGAATATTAATAATTTTATTTATTAATTGTTCAACTTTTACAGCACATGTTAGACTTATTTATATGATGTGTGGTTTTGAAACTGCTTTTAATCAAGCTGAAAATTCACCATGGTGCGATCTACTATCAATCAATGACTTAAACGTATGAACTCAAGATATAGTTTTCAAATTTAATTCAATTTCTCATAATAGTCTTCATCGTAGGTCTTAGAGTATGCAGAAGATTTGAAGTATTATTGGAAAGATAGTTATGGCTACAAACTTAATTATGAACAAGCATGTCCAGCTTTACATGATATGTTTACATTTTTTGAGTATGTACAGCACATTTCTTTGAAATCATTTACAAATTATTTGTCTGAGTGTAATTAATATTTAATTTTTCAGCAAAGAAGATGAGACTTTAGTCACAGCTTACTTTTCACATTCAGGAACTATTCTTAAAATTTTGTCTATTCTTGGAATTGCTCAAGATGAAAAAGTACTTACTCATGATACATTTCCTATCAATTCTTCAAGAAATTGGAGAAGCAGTCTTATTGATGCTTTTGCCAGCAATATAGCTTTTGTTTTGTATGAGTAAGTTCAATACTGATGATTATTGATACTGATTAACACTGATAATAGTACAATGATCAATCATTTTTATTAAAATTTAATTTTAGCTGTGATAAACAAGGACCTAGTATTCTTGTCTTACATCAAGAACGTCCTGCACAAATACCTGGCTGTCCAGAAGAAGGTTTATGTCCTGTATCTATTATGAAAGATATATTTCCAGCAGCTGCGAAAGATTGTAAATTTGATGTTGTCTGCGAAAATTAAAAGTTAAAGTTATAAATGTATATAAATGATAATGATTGTATATATTTTTATATGTTGACTTTAGATGTTGAAAAACTAATGAAACTTATTTTTTTATTGTAAATATTTGAAATATTCAATAGTTGTTACAGTTTAAAAATAACAACTTTTCAAGGTGTTGATTCTAGATACATTTCATTTCTTAACTCCCATTTTAATTTGCTCTTTCTTGAAGTATTTACTTAAATTTACCAAACATAAATTCAATGCAAGAATACATGATAAATAACGATTGTGACGAATCCTTGTCTATGAAGTCAAAACTAATACCAATTAGAATAAAATAAATATCGGCCTGATCCTTGTCCAGAAGCACTGGTATGTCACTATAATATACGTCGATGGCTTCAGAAATAGTAGAATGTTGTTTAATCTTGCAAACCTAAATATTGTCATAAAAATTGTCTCTCTTCTGTAAATCGGGCTCTTCGAATCAATATTCCAAATAATCCCAAATCAGTTCATGGCGTATGGATGGCAAATTTTTGAATGAATATATATTAACATTTTTTATTATGCGTGTATATAAAGAGCTATTTACTCGATGTTTTTTGGGTGATCTCGATGTTATCTGTCGGCAGTTTTTTCGGAAGAAATTCATCGAAGAAGTCGTCAACAAGTAACAATTTTAAATGTTTTCAAATATTGTAAGGATAACATATAAGCAGATAAATTGGCCCCTTAAGGACGTTAGGGAAGCAACCGAATTCAAATCAGCAACTATCAAGAAACAGCGGAAGGTAGATACTTGATTTGACTAGGTGGCTCGCGAGTCAGATTGCATGTAGAGCAAACACGAAATTTTTTTATTTTTATAAAATTACTTTGAAATATGCTCGTGAATATACAATATAACCGATACCATTTGAAAGGTCATAACTTCGTCTTTAATTACGTGAAATTTGGTCACGATCTTCCATCTTTATCACAAGTTATACTTAAAATCGTGTGAAATATCTTGTGCGCTTCTATGTTAGCCATGTCAAAAAGTGTACTTTTGAAATTAAAATTTACAAAATTTAATTCGACAAACGAAGCTGAAATTGCGGGAGAAAATTATAAGGGTTTTTAACTATCAAATCCTGAAGTTTCAACTTCGTGACCCATCTTGACCCAAAGGTCCCCAACGTCCTTAATTGTAAACAATATGATAATAAATGATTTTGCCATCGTCCCACGAACACTGATCATGTTTATTAGTAAAATAAAATTAGTTTGAATGCTGTCTTTCCCGATGAAACAAAGCAATAACACCAAAAGATAAATTTTATTAATTTATTTTCCGTGGCACTAAGTTGAAGGATTTATCGTTCAATTTAGGCACAAAAATGAATAAAAGTGAAGAGAATTTCGAGAAATTTGTCTCTAACGACAGTTCAAGTGAACACGACATTGTCGTTTCGGACGACAAACAAAACATCGATGATATTTGTCAGGAGGTATTTATGCTAGAATCAAGTATGATAACACACCGAGATGAAATTCACAAAGAACAAAAAGATTACTCATGCGACAAGTGCGAAAAGAAATTTGAGTTCCGAAGTCATTTGAGTAGACACCAAAAATTAGTACACAAAGATCGCGAAGATTTTAGGTGCAACAAGTGCGAGAGGAAATTTGAAAATAAATCCACTTTACTCAGGCACAAATGATATTCCACGAAGTTTTCAAAGATTATTTATGTGAAAAGTGCACCAAGAGATTTGGAAAAAAACATAGTTTGCTCATGCACATAAAGGCCGTCCATGAGGGTCGTAAGGATTACACACGCGACAATTGCGAGAAGAAATTTAGTTTTAAGCAGACTATGCTTCTCAACCAAAAGACAGTACACGAAGGTCGCAAAGATTATGCATGCCACTATTGCGAAAAAAAATTTGGATACAAATACAAATTGTTCTTGCACATAAAGACAGTCCATGAGGGTCGCAAAAATTTCGCGTGTGACAAGTGCGAAAAAAATTTAAACTTGAACAGCATTTATTTGTCCACCGAAAGACAGTTCACGAAGGTCGTAAAGATTATGCATGCGACAAGTGTGAGAAAAAATTTGGACAAAAAGGGGCTTTATTCATACACCAAAGAACAGTACACGACGGTTGCAAAGATTATGCATGCGACAAGTGTGAGAAGAAATTTGGATACAAATACAATTTGTTCTTGCACATAAAGACAGTCCATGAGGGTCGCAAAAATTTTGCGTGTGACAAGTGCGAGAAAAAATTTAAATTTGATCAGCATTTACTTGTTCACCAAAGGACAGTCCACGAAGGTCGTAAAGATTATGCATGCGAAAAGTGTGAGAAAAAATTTGGACAAAAAGGGACTTTACTCATACACCAAAGAACGGTACACGACGGTTGCAAAGATTACGCATGCGACAAGTGTGAGAAGAAATTTACGCGGAAATCGAACCTGCTCTCCCATCTAAAGACAGTACATGAAAGTCGCAAAGATTACGCATGTGAAAATTGCGAGAAAAAATTTGGACAAAAATCGGATATGATCAGGCACCAAAAGACAGTACATGAATGTCGCAAAGATTACGTGTGCGACAAGTGCGAAAAGATGTTTGGGTGTCAAAGCAATTTGAGAAAACACCAAAAGACAGTCCACAAGGGTCACTAAGATTTAGCTTGCGACGAGTGCAAGAAGAAATGATGACTCACAGTTGTAAATATATGGATACTCATGCATACATTTTTCTCTAAAATTACAAAATGATTGTATATTACCTGAACCTCGAACGTTCAACTATCATTGCACGTGAACTATTGCGCATTGAGCGTTCAACTATTGTGCACTTATTATGTTTTTTGCATGTCTTATTTGGAAGTGTGAATTTTGATAATCCCCGAATATTCATACGCGAGCCTGAATTGATCAAACATACGCTATAATGAGATTTTGATAAACGTGCTGGCAAAGTAATCCGACCAAAGAGAAGTTATCAATAATAACAATGGGGGTAATAAATATGTTATATCTAAAATAACTAACGTGGGAAGCATTTCATAATTTAATTAAAACCAAATAACTATTTTTTAAATTTTTTTAAAAGTAGTAAAAACTCTCATAATTTTTTTCGAATTACGTTTACAGTAACTGTAAACTGGAACGTAACACTGCTACTCTACATTAAATCTTAATTATATCACGATTGTTTGTAAATCACCTGCATGGTAATAAAGTAATTTGGAAACAATGAAAAAAATAATTTTCTTCGATTAAAAAAAATGTGTTTGGAAATTTTGATAAGGTTCGGTATTCGCTTACCCCTAGGACATCGATGAAGCTTAGTAAGATGTAGAAAAAAACTTTTTCGTACATTCAACACAAAACAACCGTTTTTTACACAATTATTTATAAAATATTTAACTAAACATCGATAGTTTTCGGGAAAAAATATATTAATAGGAAAAACTTTATTATTAATTTAGAGTTCAAAGGAAAAATGAACGTTTTTTCAACAAAATTTTTCAATATGTTTTTTTTAATTTTAACTCTAATCTGTTTTTTCAATTTGGTTCAAAAATTTTATATGTAATAGAAATAAAAATGACCATTATTGAATCAATGAGCACAATTGCTAATTAGTAGAGGGGTGTGTGAGGGTCCGAAAAAATTCGACTCGAGTAAGTCGAGTACTCTAATTTTAGGGCATCCCTGTTTTTCAAGTTCTCGAGTTTTTCCGAGTATTGAAACTTTGTTTCGCAAGGCTACATACTATATTAAATAAGCATGTTTGTATATTTTTATATTTCTTTTCAATTTTTATTTTGTTTTTGTTCTAAGTAAATAATAATATTAACTCAATCATTATGACTTAGTTACTCATCCAAGTAACAAGTAGAATAAAAAAATTGTAATTATTTAAAATCCATGTTAAAAATTAGAATTTTCATTACGGGTGCTATAATAATCTTAGGTATTTGATAAGTCGAACAATTCGATAATTGACTGGTTAAAAATGCTTTATCAAATATATAGTAGATAATCAATCGACTGGTGTTGTCCAAAATGTATAAGATATAAACAAGCTTGCATGGAGTCTGGAGCAACGTAATTTATAACTGCAGTAACACATCTTCTTTTAGCCGAACAAATAAGCTCGAGCGCGCACGTTCGGCCATAGAAATAAAAGAAAGCAAACATCGGTAGAGAATCAAGCTGCTGCATACACACGTACGGGTACAAAAGATATTCGATTGCAACGAGATTGCATCTGTTCGCAACGTGAAAAATATTCCTTCCGAACTTGTCGATTTTCTCGGCTTGCGAACGCGCGCGCGGGGCGGACCAGCACGTTGCTTTTGATTCGAAAAAAAACATCCGTAAATTACTGCTTGGTCAAGGCATACACATACACACGTACACGTACAAAAGCGTATATACGAGAGGAATTTTTATGCCGCTCCGCTCGTAGATGGCTTGTTTTCAGATTGTTCCGTGCAGAAGTTCAATTTCCGTCGTAGGTGTCTGCAAAATTGCAAACGCAAATACTACGTCGCGCCGTCGCGTATTATCGTGCCAGACTCGCAACATGGTTTGTTTGTTATTATTTTGCCAAATAGCTACACAGGCTCGACGTCGCTTCGCGGGTACCTAAATAAAAGTACCTCGGCGATCGCAGAAAATTAGCAGCAACGAATCGATAGTATGCGGAGCGTTGCCGCTGCAGCACGAGGCGCTATTTTTTGATCTTACGGATCAGACTATTCAATTATCGCTCGGACATGATCGATCGCGCTACCGAACTAAGTAAATGTCATTGCTTCAAAAACAAGTAAAATCAATTCGAGCGGATATCTGTAACGTATCGTGCCATTTTCTTGGGCGTTGCGCAAAATCAAGTTGTTGGAGCCAGTCGAATGAAAATTGATTGATCGTTGCGGCTTACAATCGAATTCCGGACGCGACAATATATACCGTTGGCGTAAACTGCTGCACTGGCCGGAGGACTGCAGCGGGCAGGCCTCTATCATGCAGACGCAGTCGGTGACATCGACACGACACATTCTGCATCCACACGATGAATTAAGTGAAAACAGCTATTATCACAAGGTGCGCTACTTGTAAGCTATCGCATGAGTCGTACCTAACTCGTTTTATTTATTTGCCGCATAATACAAAACTACTTTCACGGGTGGCTACTTTTTGTTTCACATTTTTTGGACCGCTGGCTTTTTAAAACTGAGTAGGAGTTTGGAGGAAACGTTTTTCATTACATTTAACTGACGTATATTTCATACCAACCTTAAAAAATGTAATCTTATTTTAATTCTCATTTTCCAATATTATTGACATCAAGATATACCATCTAAACGATTTCGTTAATACTTTGGTGCGCCATTATACATTTGATCTTAATTTATGAAATTTTAACTCAACTTTTTTTATATAGTAGTATTTAAAAAGTACACCAAGTTATAGCGAAATTCTCACTGTTTCGATTTAAGAGTGTCAAAAGAGTCCGAGTGAAAAAATAATTATAATTTTAAAAAGCTTTCAGCATATATGACCGAGTGGAATCGTCAATAAAAAAGTTGTGTTGGTAGCATGAATTTTCATTCACTTTTTATAGTTCGTTATGTACACAGGCTTTTTCATGATTTGCGTAAACGCGCAGTTAGTGGGAAGAGCAAAAAACAAGCATTCGAAGGTTATTTTTCTTTTTGACAAATGGAGTGGACCTTAACGCAGATGCAAATTACTCTACATTTTTCACAAAAGTTACGATTAGTTCTTTTCCCTTGAAGGTCCTCTAAGCCCATTCAAGTTTTTTGTCAAGATAAATGTTAAGTAATATCGTTGAAAGCCACCGCGTGTAAATAAAAACGCATCGCAAAAAAGTCTCTCAGTCGTATTAAATCCTTATTTATTTGGTTTTTTTACTCGCAACGACGATAACGTTGAGCAGGAGGAGCGAAGGCGTACTGGACGTTACGTCGCCGTAGCAGCGGCCTTTGTCATTCTTCTCATTGGATTCTTTCACATTTTTGCGCGAGGCGCATCGTCAACTATAGCTGGAATTTGCATTCCTGCCGCTATAATGGCCACGTATATCATTTGGATGTTGTACGCGGCTCGCAGAGATCGAATAAAGGTAAGCAGAACCTATCCTTGTTTGTCCTTTGATCATATCGAGCAATTATTTATAAATTTGTTTCACGGCGAAGCTAGACAAGTCCTCTGAACGTTCTCAAACAATTTTCAATGATAATTTTTCATACTTTTGTGAGAAAAAAAAAGTATGAGAAACTTCCTTATGACTATATAAATATAACTAAAATAAAAAAACACAAAAAATTAAAATTTAAGCAAATTAATGAATGACATTTTTTTATTTAAATTGTAACACTCATTTTTAAAAGAAAAGGCGTTGGAAAGCAGTTGGAGCGTTACAAAAAAAACTATAACTCTGTTCTTATATTAAAATATGTAACAAAGCTAATGATTGTGTAAATATATTTATGATTTTTTCGAAATGCAGTTAATTCTTACTGTTGAAAATGTTTTCGTTCTTTGAAGTATTAATAATGGTTATGGACATGAAAGAGTCATCACAAGCTTTGGTTTGTAGCCGCCAAGTAAATATGCCATAAATCCTTATTCATCAACTGCTTGATGATCATTTCACAGCATAGAATTGGTAGCCGGTAGCGCGTCAAGGTAATGAAAAATTCTAGTGTCCAGTGTCGAAAAAATCGTCTTGATACTATCTCGCACAGATGCATGGTACAAGCCTCTTCATGTCTATCGGAGAAGTTGCACGGATCTCCACTTGAGAACCTGTAGTAATTTTTATACGTGAGTAATTTTTTCGCATCTTCGGGGCTCAACTGGATCAGATCGTAGAACGACAGATTCGGCTTCATCATTATCTTTTTCGCTCTTGTCGCGAACTTTTCGCGGCCACGCAAACGTTGAACAAGATCCTGCGAATACTCGAGCAATCTCCACTTAGCGAATAATGCCATGATCGTCAAGGCGTCGCCTCGGTCCATCTCGTATCCTCTTTTTTCAAGACGCTCGATGACAAACAGCGCGCCAGACGCTAACCTCAATTTGGAATCGAAATTACCCGAAACATACTGTGGATTAAATATCTTGATGAAGTCATTCTCAGGGGGAAAAATAAAGGTAGAAAGATCTGCACCACGATTCAAAAGTACATGGACCGTATCTGGCAAAAGACACAGGACTGCCCATTGCAGTGGTGTTCGACCGAAATTGTCTAGGGCATTGACTTGCACCGGCTGTTCGAGTTCTTTGTTGATCTTGAAGAATAGCTTCGCCACTTCATGATGTTCGTATCTTGACTTACAAACAACGTGCAGAGGTGTCGATCCCTCTAAATCGGGTTCATTCGGATTGGCACCATTTTTCAGCAGCAATTCGATCGTTGTCTTGTTCCGGCGTTTCATAGCCAAGTGTAATGGTGTTTGGCCCAACGCGTCTACGGCGTCGATCTGCACCGTTTGCTGGATATCTTCGTTGATGTTTAAGAATGTCTCCATCGAGTCATCGTCGCTGTATGCCGTATCGCAAATAATGTGAAGAGGGGTCAATCCTTCGGCATTAGCTAAATTTGGATCAGCTCCATTTCTTAACAGCAATTCGACCACCTCCTTGTTTTGGTTCTTCAAGGCCAAGTTTAAAAGCGAATTACCAGTTTTTGGCTCGAGGCAGTTAGGATCCTGGCCGAGTTCAAGAAATTTTTCGACGACTTCAGCACAGCCAGATAGGCAGGCCACGTGAAAATGTGTAATACCCAACTTGTCGGTATAATTCACATCGAACCTATCGTATATTTTAAAAAGCTCACTGACCGCTGTTTTCCACATATGAAATTTTTTTCTACTCGCGTGATGCACTGCAGTGGTGCGAAGCAACAGTGGCTTGCCGTCTTCATCAACTTTGGGCACATTTTTGTAGCCACTTCGAGCCACAAACTGTATGAACTGTTCTCCATCAGGATTTAAAATCCCTCCTTTCAATGCGGCATCCGTGAGAAGACACTCGATTTCTTCCTCTCGAAAAATGTCTCGGAGATTTGGAAGTTCGCCCACCCAACGTCTGATTAAAGGCCAAACTTGATCGAGAAATTCGTGTCGCCCTTTTTCGATCTCTAAATTGACCTTTTCACGCATACTTATTAACCTTTCTATAGAATTTTGGTTAGGATGATCCACCTCTTCAATGGCATAGTCATCGCTATCGCTGCTTGTGTCAGATTCGTCGTAGAAACTGTCGTCGGATAATTCGTTGTACACATCCATCATCGGCACATTCACATGCACACAATTAAGTATAGTCGATTATGTAACTCGAACTGTTTGCTTTTTCTTAACAAGAATCACTTCTGCACTCGATGCGTAACTTCTTCTTTGTTCACGCTGCGCTCATCGCAGTAGAGAACGATTGGACATTCCAGAGGCATCGGCCAATTACAGCGCGCGAAAGAATATCTCGATTGTCGAACCCGCTCATACTCGTTTTTCACGGCTTAACTCCTTTTACCCAGCACGCCGACAGAATCTCACTTTTAAAAAAGTTAAGTTTTAAAGGCCTTTACGTTGACGGTAATTTTAAAGCCAAGGTAATAATAAAATGATGCAAGAAAGATTTCGAAATTTTTCTAAAAATCATAGTAATAATAAAATAAAGTTTTCGTTAGTAAAATAATTTTATTATCAATATAATAAATATAATCTTGTTTAAACTCGAATTTAAAACATGGAATTACAATGACACTTAAATTAAGAAATTACCGCATAGACTTGAAAAATTTTATGACACTGCAGCCCGTTAGTTAGCTTTTTGGTACTTATAGTTACATCCAAATTGATTTCATTAGAGTAGTACATTTGTTTTACTATCAAGTGGATAATATGAGTACGTGTAAAATATTATATGAATTTTCGTATTTTATAATCATAAGGAGAATACGTGAGGATTGCTATTTAAATAATATTTAACGATGTAGTTTTTTATATATAAAATAGCTTGAATTGAATTGTCAACAATTATTTTATTTTTAGGCAGAGCGACTTGCATCCATGGCTCATCTGGTTGAAGTAATTAGTGACTCCAGCACAATTAAAAAAGACTGTGTGAAGAACCACCTAACACCAATACATCAATCTACGACTCAAAAATAAAAATAAATTGTTACAAAATTCATTTGTAAATTTTATTTTATTATTTAAAAAACACACTCAATTTTCGTATACAATTTATTCGTTGAAGAATTTTCATAAGTGTATAGTTAAATTATTTAAATTTAAATGACGGTTTACAAATTGAACTCAGCAAAGCTGTGAGTGAATTATCAGCAAAACAAAGTTATACTATTTTTACACCGACACATGTTTTATATTCATGCTTTGTTTGAGTAGCAGTTATTTTGTACTGTCAAAAAGTTTTTTTCTTTTTTGAAGTATGTAGTGGTTACGAGAATGCTATAGGCCATTACGAACCTAAATCGGCGGCTGCCAAGCAAATACGACATAAATCTTGTTTCGCTAGATTTTCGATGATTTCTTCACAGCAAAGAATGGGCAGCCGGTAACGTGTCAACTCCAAGATGAAATCCAGTGCCCAACGTCGGAAAAATCCTCTCGACATTACCTCGCACAGATACTCAAAACAAGCTCTAGAGTCTCGTATGCAGTGAACAATAACATTAACCGCGGAATTGAAGTAGTCCGTATATGAGAGTAATTTCGCTGCCTCTTTGGGTCGTAAATGTAGGAAGTCGTAGAGCGACAGACTTGGCTTAATCATGAATATTTTCGCGTTTATCACGAATTCTTCGTCGTTAAACAAACGTTGAACAAGATCCGACGACTCCATGAACCATTCACACTTAGTGAATATTTTAATAATCGTTAAAGCGCCACATCGGTCCATCTGGTATCCCCTTTTCTCTAAGCGCTCGACGACGTCTAGCATTTGAGCCGGTAGTTTTAATCTATATGTTCTCAGCATTCTATATCTTCCTGCTTCAAATCTTTTGTCGAAGCAACTCTCAGCGGGAAATACTAAGCTAGACAAATCAGCACCACGATCTAAGAGTATATCAACCTCATTCGGCCAAAAATTTCCTACAGCTAGTTGTAGAGGTGTCCGACCCAACTGGTCTTGAACGTTCACCTGAACCGTCTGTTGAAGGTCGTCGTTGATCTCAAAAAATATCTTCACCAAGTTGGCATGTAAATAGTTGTTGCAAATCATGTGCAGAGGAGTCAGTCCTTCGGCGTTGGCCAAATTAGGATCAGCGCCTTTTTTCAGCAGCCATTCGGACATCTCGTAGCATCCTCTTTTCAGGGCCAAGTGCAATTGATTATTACCCACTATGTCTCGAGCGTCGATTTGCATCGTTTGATTTTTATCGTTGCCGAACTTAAATAACATCTCCGCCGCCGAATCATCATCATTGCATCCCACACAAAGCATGTGCAAAGAAGTTAACCCCTTAATGTTGGCTAAATTTGGATTCCGCCATTTCGTAGCAGTAATTCGATCAACTCGTTGCGTCCGTGCTCCAGAGCCAAGTGTAACGGCGAATCACCTGTTTCTTGCCAGAGACAATTGGGTTCCTGCCCAAACTCGAGGATTTTTTGGACAGCATCGTCGCAACCATATTTGCAAGCCACGTGCAAGTGTGTGAGCCCAGACTCGTCGGTGTAATTCACGTCGAATCTGTCGTATATTCTGAGAAGATCAGAAATGATAAAAGCATTAGGAAGTTTGTTCGCATGATGTATTGGTGTGGTGCGACGAAACAGTGGCATGCCATATTTATCAAAGTCAGGCTTGTCCTTGTAGCCGGTGTTGATCACAAATTTGACGAGCGGAGTTAGCTCATCATAGTAGTGACCCGACTTTGCGGACTCTGCGAGAAGCCAATCAATTTCTTCGGGCCGAAATATGTCCCGAAGATCGGGAAGTGGGCCCTTCCAATCTTTGACCAACGGGTAAAGTCGGCGGAGAAATTCATGTCGCTCTGTCTCGATCTCCCAATTGGTCGTATGCCGTAAGCTCTTCAGTTTTGCCAAGTTCAGTTGGCCATGGTAATCCATATCCATGTCTTCGTCGTCGATTTCACCTCTTGCTTTATCTCTGCCATCGAAACTTTCATCGGACATGAACATCGTTTTGCGCACTCACATACAACACGAAGTCACTTTTTCATATAAAATATTTTTGACACTGTTTGCTTGAATCACTCTTTGCAGTCGATGCGATCTTTTTCTCTGTTGTTCACGTTGTAGCGTCGTGACGTGCACTGAGTACTGACTATACACATACGCTATACACGCACGAACTTGCACGACGCGAGACTGCGTGAAACAGAGCAAAGACACAGATACATACCCAACCCAACTCTACTGCAAAGGCACGAGGGCCGAACTAAACAGTGAACGCAGATAGAAACGAGTGAGTGCGACTCGGCCCTGGCCAACCCCAGTCTCCAGCACGTGTAACAATCATTGCTGGTTAATCGTTTTTGAGTTCGTTTTTCACCCCATACCTTAACCTTAAAGAAATTTTACTTTAATGTTTCAATGTCACCGAATAAAAAAATCGAATGACAGTAATTTTATACTAATTACGGTAATTTTTGTAGGACTACAAAACCTGCTGAATAACTTTTTGGCACTATTTGCAAATGCAATGTACGTTAATGACATTATAGTAGTAAAGTTATTTTATTTTAAAGTTGACAAGATGAGTGGGTGTAGTAAGTATGCTACATTGGTTGTGGTGAATTATATTCATAAGAGAAAAACTTGAGAATTGACTAATAATATTTAACGATGCAATTTTCCTTACATAAAATACCTTCAATTGAAAATTATTTTATTTTTAGGCAAAAAGATTTGCATCCATGGCTCATCTGGTCGAAGTAATTAGTGACTTCAGCACAATTGAAAAATAATGTGTAAAGAACCACCCAACACCAATACATCAATTTACGTCACAAAAATAACAAATAAATTTCCATAAAATTTATTTATAAATTTGATTTTATTATTTAAAAAACACACTCAATTTTTGTGTACAATTTATTCATTGCAGAAATTGCATGCGCATCCGGGTAGCTGCGTTGAATTTGAATAACAGTGAAATTGAGGTTTTACAAATTTGACTCGGCAAAGTTTTGAAACTTGCGTATAAACTAATCTCACTCAGAATAACAAATTGTAAATAATAAAATAAAAGAAAATGTAAACTTGCATAATACATGGTTCTAAATATTTAAAGTATCAATATAGGCACATAAAGTCTTTATATTAAACCTTATAAAAAATTTACATTATTAACTCAATTGAAGCCTATTAGGGAAGAAGAAACGAAGAAGGAAACAAAACCTCCAAGCATGTTTTCTGGAACTTCTGCTTAATATTTCACCAAAAGGCTACCAAATATAGAGGACAATAAAATGTATTATATTCAGGAAGCTTTTTAAAAATTTTCGTAGATACTTCTGGAAACACGTGGGAAAATTTTAATTTAATTCTAGTTACAGTATCTTGAAAGTGTAATGAAATTATAACACGCACTAACTCAATTACCTCGAAAATTAAGTTTCTCTTAGAATTTGACTTTTCATTATCCATCGTGTCTTTTTATGAGTTCAAGTTCTTGGAGAATAAAGCGTTATATACGGTAAACCATTTTCTCTCCCTGTATATATTTGGCGTTATCGAAAGATCCACTATATTTATGGTCAAAGTTCATAACTTAAGATAGAGTATATAGTTCCGACGCCAGAGCTATTTATCGAGGCAACTGCATTCCGACACGGTAACTTCAGGAAATATTCTACAAGTGTATACAACGAAACTACTAGCTCAGAACTAATACGAGCAGACTCTAAATACGCACTAAAAACTTCTACTTATCTTTTGTATGCTTCAAATTTTTCAAGTGCATTGATATAATTTCACACTTGTTACTTATCATTTAACGATTTTCATTAATTCATATTTGAATCATTCGATTAATTTTCCTACTCCGAAATGCAACTGCGGGATGTTGAATAAAATTATTTTAATGGGTCAAAAATCTTCTGATAATAATTTAATACTCGTTTCATACCGATAATAATATTTACATTGAAAAATATATAAACTCGGCTTTAATTGAATTAAACTTGTTTGCCGTATTTGGGCCAAGCACCGAGGCAAATACATCAGTTGGATATTTGTCGGTGTAGCAGCAGCAGCAGCGGCAGTAGTAGCAAGTGATGTATATCATTAAAACCAATCATGCCGTCGATTGTAGACGCGGGGGTACACTAGTTGAAATGGCTTGTGATTACAATTTACTTTGACAATTTCCGCGTGTTGCAGCTATATACGATATATGCGCGCATATATACGTATTGCCCGCGCAAACACACGTGTACATATATCGGTGCGCAGTACTAACGCATAAAAGGATACTTGATAAGCAGATGATTCGAGATGAATCGATTCAGATATTCCGCAGTATTATGTCCGTATACGTTCGCGCACGCACGTGCACTGACATAGACACGCGCGGGGCATAACTGAATTGCAAATTATCTCTGCGCCGCTATACTATGCCTACGTGAATACTCGAAATCAAGAATGCCACGCTCGAGTGCTCCACGCAGTTCATAAAAACGAAAAAAATGTCTGAATACCGCGCCGCTCTGGGTGTTCCATCGAGGCATCATAGATCTTTGAAAATGCTCGGGAAAAAATTTAAAAAAATTGATGTAATTTTCAAGTTATAGGCATAAAGTTCGGTCGCAGGAAACAATGAATCGTAAAAGTTTTCTCCTGCGCACTCTTTTTTTATCGCTCCGAAAATTCCTATTACAGGAAAATGAACCTACATACGTTACGAGTGCACAGGCACATGTATGCACGCGCGGCCAAGCATCAATATCGATTATGTAATGCTTACGACTCGAGGCCTGAGTAGCGTGGCATACATATATATAGGATCGACGCACACAGCAACTAGTGCCTATATAACGTCGAGGTATATCGCGAGCTGTCGAGCCCGTGGGCTGATAAGCCCGAGGAGATCTCTCCCACGAGGCAATATAATAAAAGCTCGGGCGATCGGAGGCAATAAAGCGCCTTAACGCTGGAAATTGCCGTCACACTTTTGTTCAGCAGCAGCAGCAGCAGTGTCTCCGTCGGAGACGACGACGACGACAATCTTGAAGCGCATCGCATCGCGTTTACATGTTATTATCGTCGCATCGTGCGCGGCCAAAATACGTCTTGAGCTCTCAGTGTGTCGAGGCCGCTGCGACTGAGAAACTGCGTTATTACGAGACACAGAGAGATCATTATATCCACCGAAAATTTGAGCCTCGATATTTAAGCTCTCCGAGCACGTTATATCGCGCGCGCGCCTGCCTTGCTCCGATTTTCAAGTAGTACAGCTACGCCACTGGGTCAGACGCTTTATGCTAAAGGAAAAAAAGTGAGAAAGATAAAAAGCCCTATACTAAATTTAACGATGCTGTCAGTCAATCAAAGAGCCCGCAAGTCGGACGTTATGTTGCCAACTTTTACAGACTTGCAGACAACGGACTGCTCTCTTTGCCCTCTTAATTCTTTTTTTTTCTCGTTGAAAAGCCAACTATTTTATATTCTAGTCCGCAAGTATTGTAGCTTTCTGAGTTACATCAGTAAATAATATGAAAGTTAGACCTTGCAGGATCAAATTTACTTTTTTTGACGCGATAAAAACCCAATATCCAACCTGTCGATTTGAAAAGATTGGAATACACTGTATATTCAAATAAAGCCACGCGATATTGCATTTTTATTCAAGTTTTATTGGCTGAAAATACAATACTAGTATACGTATGGCAAATTGAATGGTTAGATAATTTGAAATGTTTAGTAGTAATTTTCAGCTAACTTTGCAGATAAAAATAATTTTTTAAGCGAGTATAGTCGTACTGCATTTGCATAAGAATCAAATTTGACACAACAAAAGTAATTCATCATCCCGCAGTGGATCGTATACGGATAATAAAATTAACATAATTTGCAATATAAACTAATCGCGATTGATCGCCCAGGAGCACGCAGCGGCGCACACCAAGTACAGTATATATAATAAAAGTAGTAGCGAGACTCAAGCGTCATAGTCGATCGGATTAGATTAACGCTCGCGAGCACCGAGAAAATTAGTTGCGCCCAGCGCGCGCGCGAGTAGGCGAAAGTTGCCGAGGCTCGTGTTTACACCCTCGACTCTCCCGCCCCCGTCTCGTCCTCGGGCTCCTATACAATAACCTCATCAGCTTATATAATTTGTTTAGTGTAAAGCTTATCTCGACCCCGTATACAGTGTCTATTTGTTCGTGTATATTGAATTCACACATGTACCCGAAGAGCACAAAGACCGTCAAAGACAACAAAGAGTGCCATGTATACGCTTGCACACACACACACACACACACACACACTGCGACACGAGTCTAGCGAGCTCGTGAGATTAAAACGAGATTAGATCAACCTGAAGTAGGTGACTCATATTTATAATTTATTTGCAAAAAATCACTCGTTCGTCGATTACACAGTTATAATTATAATACGACAACGTATTTTGTTTCATCAATAATTTATCTTTGGGAAAAAGTATTTTGATTATAAGAAGGAAAGATGTAGCACTCATCTACCTTTGAACATTTGTTTATGTAAATTATAAACTTGAAATCTTTCTCATTTAAAACTAGAAAAACTTCTTTTTGAGAAGTATAATTTAGCGCAATCTTGAGTGGCCTTGAAGAAATCCTTCTTTTTTTTCGTTTGATTTGGTATCCTTACTTTGGCGGATTACTTTCTGAAATTAAACTAAAACGATCGGATAAGTGCACGCTCGTACTCATAATTAACCAGAATAACATGAAATTGAAAAAGGGATTAATTCGTCGAGAGTTAAAATCAACTTTTTAAAGTAGAGGATTTAGTAGGAGATGGATGCTGATCAAAGCTTTTAAATTAAAGAAAATATTTTTTCTTTTCATGTAATTCTCACTATCATGTGCTTTTTTAACACTTCTTTGTAATTACAATAAATTGCAATGAAACTTGTTGTTAGGCCAGTACTGTATTTTTTGAATAAATTATGAAATTTAAGTAATAATAGGAAATGTATTAAACAGTATAAATGGAATTTTCGACATTGTAAATATTATTGCGACTGCAGTTCAAGAGATTAAATTCTCTTACAAAATAATTTTTTTACAAATATTTATAAATACGATAATTTTATTGAAACGTTTGCTAGCTTTTACAATTGGAAAAACAAGAGTATTACTATACTTATTTTGTTTTGCCATATTTTTCGAAATAAAATTAGAAATTAAAATTTATAAAATTTCTAAAAAGATATTCTAACGATAAGATGTTAAAATTGAGTAAATGAAGCTTTTTTTGTTTTATTAGAACTGATGTATTTAAAATAAATTAAAAAATGGAATTAAAATAGCTCGATTTGATTGATACGTAAATGAGAATTAATTTAAAAATACAAGTGAACAATAAAAGTTTGCGTTCCATCCGAATAGTCAAAGAGAGTTGCGACTAGCGCGATAACGGTTGAATAAACGTGTCGTATCTAAATCCGGTGCGAAGTTTTGTTTTGAAAAATAATAATTCCTAGAAAATTGGCTCGACCACTCGAGAGCTGCATTCAATCAGTCGGATGCTCTCCATAAGTGCACACCAAGTTGGAGATATAGAGTAATTTCATTTCCTTAAAAAAGCGCGCCCAGGCTAAAAACAGCAGCAGCAGCAGCAGCCGCAGCGGCGCACATACGAAGAGAGCTGTCAGGCACGTACGTTATATAGAAAAGCTCCTCGGTAAACGGGCACACGGCAGCAGCACGGCATGTACGCGAAATTCGTGTGCGGCAGCAGGTACTCTTTGATATGAAATATCAGAAAAGCTCAAAGTATGTATACGTGTAGGTAGAGTTGGCGGCGGTGAACAGTGGCGCGGATTATTCTATAGGTTTATGTAGATGCAGAAGCGTATGGTCTGTTTAGCCTAGCGCAAGGGAGCTAAATTGATGAGTACGTGCTCTTGTAGGTAAAGTAGTGGAGCATCGAGCTGGAGCGAGTGAGAGAGAGAGAGAAAGAAGAAAGAGGAGAAAAAGGAGGAGGTGGACGAGGAGGGAGGAGGAGAAAAAGGTTGTGCAGAGCGCATGGGCAATAGGAGTAGCTAGCTAGCTAGCCGCACAGGAGCTTGCAGCAGGCAGCTCGGCTTGGCGAGCGCGCGCGCGTCAGAGGGCGAAGGGGGAGTCGCGCCCGAGAGAGAGAGAGAGACAGAGAGCAAAGCAGCTTGCAAGTTGCACCCGGCACGGCACAGCCAGCAGCAGCGAGTCGCGCGCCAGAGAAAAACCGAGGCGGCAGTGGAGTACAGAGCACAGAGCAGCACCACAGACGGAGCGCGCATCAGCAGCACGACTGCAAGAGCCGAAACTCAAACTCGACGCCTGCCGTCGCGCACACGTTCTCTCTCTCTCTCTCTCTCTCTCTCTCTCTCTCTCTCTCTCTCTCGATCCTCGTCTCGCGCGCGCGCTCCATCCTATACCGTTGCTACCGCCGCTGCTCCCTGTGTATACATGATACGCGCTACAACACCACGGCGGACCTGTAATTGCGCGTGTTCGCATTACGCGTTCGCCTCCTTGGCTTTGCTCTGAATTTTGATTCGCGTGCAGCAGCAGCAGCAGCAGCAGTCTCCTCGTGCGCGTCGTCGTATAAGCTGCTCTTCTTTGGCGAGTACGACTAAGAAAAGAAAACATCAAAAGGAAATTAAGGAAAAAAGAAAAACTGTTCAGTGTCGACGATCATCATCGTCGTCGTCGTCGTCGTCATCGCCAGTGTCCAGTTCGAGAGTGTACTCTCGCATTAGCACAGTTTTGGTGGGCCAATTTTTGTTTACTCACACACAGAGACACGCGTTGTTGTTGCCTGCCTGCCTGCCTGCCTGCGGATCCGGGGTGGCAGAGCTCCATCAGCGCGCGCCCGCTACCTGTTGACCCGCAGAGCTCCTCGTTTATAGCCGTGCGTGTTGCCTGTGCCTGCCTGTACCTGCCTGCCTGCCTGGCGTTCCACATAGCCAGCGCTGCTGCAGCGGCCCCTCAGGTCAGACGCGCAGGTGAGTCGAGCTATAGCTGTATTATATACACCTGCACTATACTCTATGTGCACTATGTGCACTCGCGCTTTTATACTGCACACACGGCCGAGAGCTAAACCAGCCTTATCTTTATTACTTGTATATACCCGTGTTCGCTCGCTCTCGTTCATGTTTTTTGCAGCTCTTACCGATAATAAATGTCCGCAACCAACTCTCGTTCGAGCAAATTACTTACACTTTTCTCTTTTGCTTTTTTTTTCGTTTCTTTTTCTGTGTGTTCTTTTTAACGCAGTCAGCGCGATGAAATCGAATTTTTTTTTGCCCAACGTGTTCGCAGCGAGAACGCGTGGATAGCGAATTCGGAGCAAATCCTGTCGTATAATACCTAAGAGTATATTTAATATCTATATACTTACATCTGAGATTAAGGAAAAGACGCCACTCCATTAACGGCTCTCATCCAATATCATCCAGTCGTATAACGCAAGATTTAACATTTATTTCACTCTTTTTTCATCGCTTAAAATGAGTACATTTTTTTCAACGTACTTGATCATAACTTTTTAAGTATCTAATTTTTTTTTTTAATGAGTTTGAACGAATGGCTTTTAGCGTAAAATACATATCTAAATTTTTAATCATCTAAATTTAGTGCATACGTACATTTTTTATACTTTTTTAATCAATTTTTATCTTAAAATTGAATTCAGAAAATAATGATAAGGCACTGAATTTTCCAAAAATATACTCTTACTGAAATCTTATTGAAAAATTAGATTAACTTTGGGAAATATCAATTGTAAAATGGAGCAAAAGCACGCTTACGTATAAATATGCAAATGAACGGTACGAACTAAACGTAAAGTCAATAAACTACGAAACATAAAATAGAATAAGCCGCTTCGACTGTTCATAAATCAATAACGCAAATACTTTCGCAATGATAAAGATCATCGCATCAAAAATCAAAGTTTTTTTTTTTGCAGAACGGACGTGCTCGCCCTAAATAAAATCTCTGTTGTCCCTATATGAATTTCGCTAAAAAGAATAAAGAGTTTGCATATTCTTTTTTATCCGAAAATAAAGAGAGAAAGAAAAATATCTCGACCGAGAGCACGAAACTTCCACGCGCTCAAAATTTACACGCATATTCAATGGAAAACCTTGCTTTCGAAATTTCGATCAAGCTCGAAATTTATTCCATATATTTACATATTTATTTAACTTTGAATCAACGCGTACCCTTCGGTTTTTTTTATAAAAAAGTTCATACTCGTACAAATTGTTAAATAAATTCGAGTGGGACAATTGTAATTTTTCTTTGAAAAATTCACATTTTGTAACTTATACCATCTAAACGTAATTGCCACCTTTTGCTGAAGAATCGTGTTTTACAACTTCATAGGGGCGTGAAAGTACACGCCTATTTTCCAAACTTTTGCCTCAACTGACAATTTACAGAAGTAACACTTAATATATGTAAACTACTAATTCGGTATTCTAGCTCACTTCGCAACTATGTTTAGTTTCTTACCGAAAAATTGTTAATGCAACTAGCACGAAGAAACTATTTTGGTTATAATTGTCATGTTCTTTAGTATATATATCGTAAAGAAAGAAAAATTTAATTGAACCGCAGATTAAAATTTTTTTCAATTCTTGATAAAATTTGCCACGTAACTAATGCGACGTAGCAGCATTTTGATATAAAATTTCAAGAATTTCAATATTTGTCTGACCCAACCGATGATATGCACATTCTGAATTTGCCGTTAAATGTGTGCATGATTGTACATTATACTCTTTTCTTTGTGCTTTTAAAATTTTTCATCGTAACGACGGTCTCTGGTTCAGGTTCGCAGTTTTACATTTGTTTTGTTTTTTTGAATTTTTTTTTTCAAATGAGTAATTTCGCTCATTGTGGAAATCAGACACACAAGCGCTTCGGGATATAGGATCTAATTTCCAGAAGCATCAAAATTCCACACAATGCTCGGCGGGTGAATGTATATAGAAGCTGCTGCACTGTCAGCAATACAAAGCAGCGGAAAAATCTCGAGGAACAACAGCAGCAGCAGTAGTAGTAGTAGCGACGAGCTATTTTTCCTCGGTGACAGCACAGAAAGTGCGAGTCAAGGCAAAAACGCGTGGCAAGGGTGCGTGTATCATATAGCCGTATATATATTTATATAAGTATGAAATATATATATATAGCACCCGACTTTTGCGGCGAAAACATAATTATGCGCGATAACTGCGTGACATTCAGAACCTCCTGCTTTTAGATTTGATTTAACTCGGCTGCGACGTAATACGTACGTGCAAAATTGAAAGGCGCATCGAAAATAGACGCGTATCATTTAATTTGTTCAGTAAACGTATTCGAATCTTGTAAAAAATCTGCCTCACGCTCATTATTTTTTCACTTACAAATTTGAAAATGTATCTCATTTCGTTGTGGTTTAATAATATTTGTTGTCTCCTTTGTGTAAATAATAACGGTCAATGTGTGCTGTGCTATCAAGTTGCTTACACTATATCTCTCTATTCAATTTAGGTAGTACGAGAAGACCTTGAAATATAAACTATATGTATATCACATGCATAGAAGCTAATCTATTACTAATTACTTGAGTTCATATTATCAACCTTAACTGCAGATTAACAGTTTCCAAACCGTAGCGAAGATAATTCGTAATCTTGTTCAACATGAAACGCGTTAACTGCTTCATTGTGATCGGGTTGTCAAATCTGTATACTTGATTTATCATTTAAAGACGAAAATTCATCACTTCTCGATTTCTTTGTAAAAGGATAGCATATTTTTTTAGTTTTATCCCAAATATTTATAATTGAGGGGGGAAATTGAATACGTAGCAATGAATTTATAACTTAAAAAAAAGTTTTAAGGCTTGTAACCACGAAAGTTTAGTTCAGCGTATTGGTACAATCAGTGCTACTGACTGTGATTGGCATCACAGCATATAATTTGCTAAATTGATGCGGTTTCGTTAAATAGACCAATGGCAATCGTTATAATAATCAATTAATCGTTTAATACATTTCAATCAATTAACTTATAATGTTTTCGTAAGCGCATAGATCATTGGCTATTTAGGAAACAAAAGATCAGCTGAAAATAATAACCAATTTACCATCAATTGATCAATTGATGTCGAATTTGAAAACTAAAGCTTTTTTACAATCTTTATTATTGACTAAATGATTATTTAATTCAAGGAAATCGAAAAATTTAATAAAATTGTTTGGAGTTATCAGAACGTTTTTTTAAATAACTACAATACAACTCTTTAGCATGAAAAAATTATTGAAATCTATGAAGTATTTGCTCAGTATCAAGAAATTAATTTGAACGATTCAATACAACATGATATCCTTCATTCTGCATGACTTCAATTATTGTACAATATATTAAACTGATTTATTTCATATTAAATCATATCTCGATAATGGTATTACGAATTAAATACTGTAATTTTACTTTAATAATCATAGAAAGCGACGCAAAATGTACGCAAAAATCACTTTCTTTGTCAATTTTGTACGAAACATCGAATGAATTACTCATATTAATCTTGGATTCATTCATAATGTATAATATTGAATAGTAAATATCCCAAGAAATGATCATAAAATCAGCCTCAATCAGCACGGTAATTCTTTGTCTAGCAATAAATTGATTGCTGTACTTCGTGGCTCTGTACATCGAGGCCGAGGAATTTTCTTTTATTACATTCTCTTCATTTGTCGTGACATCTTATCGATAAATACGATATTTTATTATACTATGTAATATTATGTAATATTATGTGCATGAACGTACACATTGTCATTATCGATTATGATAAAATTTAAGGATAAGCCATACGTAGGGACAATCGTTGAAGTTATCATAAAAATGTATCTTTTCATGAATATCAGAAGGTTTATAATTTGCTTCGTGTATCCAACATCTTTAATCTAATTTTTATTCTTTTTGCCCAAAATGTGTATTGCGAAGGAGAGATGTACCGAGTAACCGACGGAAACTCGTTCAGCTTATAATCCTTTAACGTATTACATTATAAACTCCGGCCTCTGAATGAAAGTCACGACAACGATGGCTAATGAATTAATTTAAGGACTAACAAGGGGCTTAATTATTTATCATTTTTCAATTACAGTATTAGGCTGTAAAAGTAAAAAACATGTTTTTTTTCAATAACACAAATGATAACTTTTTTCAATAGCCTATTTGAAAGTATTTTGTCAAGTTAGATACTTAGAAACAATTGAGTACAATAATAATGAGGGTATTGGTCATCAACGCAAGCTATACTCATATGTAAGCTAACTGTCGTAGAAATCCAAGATCAAGCATTCAGCTAAAGGAGCCTATGTAGTTTCATTTTGTATCTAACTTGACAAAATACTTTCAAATAGGCTATTGAAAAGGCTTATCATTTGTGTTATTGAAAAAAAACATTTTTTTTAACTTTTATAGCCTAGTACTGTAATCGAAAAATGATAAATAATTTAGCCCCCTGTTAGCCCTTAAACGAAATTAACCCCTAATGGTCGTGGTTATTGTGCACAGTGTTTGCTCTGGATTCCCATCTAGGTTAGTCTAAAACATTTTCTGCAAGGCTCTAGAATTTGGGCGCCTTTGAGCGTACATTCATTACGCTCAGCTTTTCTACTGCACAAGTACATCAATTACTATCTAATATCCGAACAACTGAAATCCGAGCTTTTTCCAAACGAAAAAGCTTGACAGTCAAATTATTCCCTCGCGTACGTGCTTCTGGTAATTGAAATTCTTGTAGCTACACGCGGCTCTTATCAAAATCCCTTGATTCGCTATCAAATTCTTTGCAGCTAACATTTCATTGTACAATAAATAATGTATCTGTAAAAAAGATCACATTTTATCGAGTAAATGTAAATAAATTTTTCTGAATAAGTCATTTATAAGAACAGACGACGAAAATTGCTTCATTATTCTTGACAAGTGATGCAGCTCTCGTTTTAGTCAGCCCGGCGACGTTTTTTAAATTTTCATTCTGTCGTAACTTATTTGTTGCTTCAACGTGATAGTTTTAGTTCGTGTTCACACCGATAAACTTTTTTTTACTTTTTTTTCTGCAACGTTTTCGAAACATCCATAAAACCCTCTCGTCGCTGTCGGTTTTGTTTAAGTATTATATCTACCTGCTCGTATCACTCTGCAGATTAATTAATCTGTTTTTAATCAACTTAACGAGAACAATTCAATCGCCCGAGGCTCAGTTTTTGAGGTTTTAATAATATACAATGTGTTGACTTATATTAGATTTATTATCATTCATTTCTTAAATTCATTTCTCAATTAGTGCATACGACATTTATTATAGCACTTTGATCAGTCGACCGTCAATCATTGGCGTCAATAAAGTACCCGAGCAAGGAGGTGGTAAATTGGAAGCAGTTACAACTCTCAATTTGTCATATTTTTTACATCTTTAGAATTATTTAATTACTTTCGCGTTCGTTTCATTCGTCAATAAGCAAATAAATGCTACATTGAACTGATTGTCAATAGCCATCGACGGCAGAGCCTGTAGGTACGTCATATAATGCAATCTATTCAATATTGAAAGTGCAACAATTATGGGAACCCAAGCACTGCGTTTAATATGAAAATCTTGCCAGTTGGTAGATCATAAAGTATGCCATGCTCGCATTGTGAACTGAAAATAACTCGACTAAATAACCTATTCGCTGAAAGCACTGCACTGCAAAGCTTCTCTCCTGGGACGAATTCAAATGTATCGAAGTATAATTTATATCAAATAGTTTCATGCTGAACGTTCATTTTTATGCGTACACCTTTGGAATTTACTACGGAATTAAAAAGTGATCTATACATTAATATTATTTTTTTTCTTTTTAAAACGGAAATGTGCTGAATGCACGTCAAACAAGTAATTGGAAATCAATAGGACTCGTTACAACTGTGGCACCGATGACAATACTCGAAATTGACAATCGGAACGAAATTTATTATGCAACGAATCTTTTGAAAGCAATATAATCGGATAAAATGAGCGGCGCGCTCGTTACCCGTACTCGAAACAATAAAATTGTCGCAAAAATCCTCCCCGAAACCCGCCGACAGGTGTTATCTCGCCACGTTCACGTTTGATTGACGTAAAGGAATGACGCACACACACACACACACACACACACATACATACACAAGTATATTTGCCATAGGAAATGGCGCAATCGAACACGTTATTTCCGCTCAAGTTGCCCTAATGCAACGACTAATTCGGTGAAAGGTGCGAGGGAACATCAACCTCTGCGAGTTCGGCAATCGCTTTTATAACGAGTGAGGCTGCGAAAGGTTAACACGTTTGGTGTTTACGTGAAACGATTCGGCTGGTGATAGTATATTTCTCAACGGGTGCACATATGGTTTTTTAGCAAAACGAGGGATTATAGCACGAGCCGAAGGCGAGTGCTGTAACGAGTTTTGTTAAAAAACCATATCTGCACCAGTTTGAGATACTATTTTTTCCTACGAGAGCCTAAAATTAGCGGCAAAGTTGCGTATTTTAGGTTAGAGTGGGAAAAAATACTTTTTCGATACTTCGATTTCATTTGAGCTCTAAAAATATTTTTTTAAACATGATTGAAAATTAATATGAATATGAATAGCAAAATAAACTTATTAATTTAGTAGACACGTTACAAACTCGAAAATTAACATGTAAATTTATTTACGTTATAAATAGTGAACCATTGATTTTATTAATATTTGCATTATAGAAAATAATACTGATTAGAACAAGGACAATGATACGAGCATTTGCACGTTGGTAAAAGGATAGATCACGTCTGATGAATCTGACACTCAAAGGAAACGACTATGCTATAAACCAATTTGTTGTACGGTGCTAATTCTTATCAGCATGAGTGAAATAATCAGCGTGGGTGTTTTCCATTAGTACCTCGTTTATCTCTGAGATAACGAAATTAATTAAAATAATGTTTAAATACTTTGTATTATCCTTTGTAGCTGTACAGAAGGTTGAAATGTTATTCCATAAAACATCAAGTTCATTTGTGGTAAATTTTCCTCGTTAAAACCTCAATCCAAAGCATACGTCATTCATATTTTTACATCAAGTTGTAGTTGAATAAGCAAAGGTAATCATAATCACACAAGCTTATGAAACACGGAAAAAAATTGTCTAGAATTTTGAATAAAAATTTTGGTTTTCATTTCCACACAAAACGCATTTTACCTAATCGTAAAACGAATCTCATTCAGTCCATAATAAATGATAAAATAAAAATCTTGATCTACACAAGTATCCTTTATCTGATTTTATTTATGAGAATATCGCATTTTGTAGAAATATTTTTATTCGTGTCCTGAAATTTTTTTACTACGATTCTTGAACCATAATTATTTAATGGGATTTGTTATGATGTACTCTTAAGCATAATTGAATAAAATAAGATATTATTTTATTTGCTCAAGACTCGAGATAATCTGGCGAGAAAAAAATTTCCTGAGCAAATAAATATCCAACTCGATTTAGAAAAAAAAATTGGCAATATCCTTATCAATTCGTGGCATGCCCTGCAGCCACATCATATAATGTCGGTACAATGGCGCTTAAATCTCTACAGAAACCAAGGTCCTCTCAAAGAAATTGAGTCTGCCGTCTACACGCAAGAGTAAATCGAAAACTGCTGTTGCTGTTACTGACTTACCAATATATTTGATCCTGAAAGAATCACACGCACTCCTAAATACGTGTCTTTTAAGCTTACAAAATCTATCTTGGTGAAATATTAGAAATATTTTTTAAAGCATCTTTCAAAATACGTCAATAGTATATCTATCCAGAGGTTTTAATGATATCAGACAGCGTCAAGTTAATCGTAATAATTTGGATAAAAGTTTAATATCAATCTAGATATAATGATTCTTCATATTGGATTCTTCTTTGTTTTTTAGATTATTCTGAAAAAAATTTTATTTTTATTTTTATTAAAACGTCCTCCAAAACAGATGCTCGTATGAAATATGAAATCTTCAAAAGTGTATTAAAATGACAGTGGTTCTTGTGGGTGAAGCTCTTGTAGCGCTTTAGGCGACTTCAAGAGCCATTATATTAAACACTAGTGTTACAGACTCACCCTTTTTTCTCATATACAGCTGTTGCGTTTTCTTCAAAACGAGTATCCTTGAAAGGTTCTGACACTTTATAAGCTCTCATAAATTATCAAGTGTGCTCATTAGAATTTTTTTCGTGTTTGCGTTAATACTCCAATTGAATAGAAGCTATTTATTTTATTTGAATTTTCATCTGAACGTCAAGAGTATTGCTTTGTGGTTGTGGAAAATCGATAGAAGGTTTGAAAAGTTAAATTGATGATACTTTGGCCTCGATTCAGAACATATAATGTAATAATTGAATGACTATCATAATAGTTGTTGAATATTATTCATGGTCTGCCACCTGTCTTTGTCTAAGTATGAATATATGTTTATTAATTTATTCAATTGATCATCCATCGTGAATGATGAAATTACTCTTAATGTAATGTGACATCATCGACTGAATTTTTTTGATTCTATAGTAATTTTTTGCTTTTAAAATAAGAAATGATATTTATATTACAACTGTTATAGCTCTTCAAGAATTTCAGCAATCTTCAGGTAGTTTCTAATTCAGGAACCAATTTTTACCTATTTTCTTTGTCAGAATAAGAGAAAGAAAAAATCCATCTAAAGCCTTAGGCGATCAATTATTGAATCTTCACAAAAAGAATAATCAATCTTAAGATTGGACTGATACCATTATAACTCAGTCTTTGCTCGTCATAAAGCGATGCTCGAAGATCGCATTTGTCGTGCTGTTTTAATTTATTACGCAATGAATCCTGAGGCTCGCCTACTTGTTTTTAAAATATTACTTGTACATTTACGTGGTGAGTTTGGTCTCTTAACAAAACACTATAATGCACGCAATGGCACTATGAGCAGCTGCTTTCAACTTTATTGATAATCGATACTTTCGAATCTAGAATCTTGTACTCTTGAGTGCGCGAACGCTAAGACACAAGTATTATAGTTTTATTATTTTTATGAGCCAAAGTTGGTGTGCGTATTACCTCACATATTGTTGGCAAAAAAATCTACAGAAGTTATTCACTTTTCGTTTTAAATGAAGTTTTCGAGACTTCTTTCAATACTAAATGATGAAGCACTTGAACATTATACTCGAAGAATCCCTGAAACTCAATAAACTCCGCTTTACAAATGTAAAAAGATTTTATTTCTAAATAAAATCATATTTTTCAGATTTTCAAATTTAATGATATTAAAGAAAAATTAATTCCAAAAAGCAAAAAAAGATTTTCGGTTGATAAAAAAATTAAACGATTTTAGAGAAAACGGATATAAAGTGCCATTATTAAACCTTGAATGATTACACGGAGATAGCGTGGATTTCGATAAAGTGAATGGTAAAATCCAGAGTGAAACAGCTAAGCAATTTAAAATATTTAAATTATTTTAGTACGTAGTTCAAATGGAAATAAAAATAAAATTGGCTGTTAGCTGACTTTTAAATAGGTAGGATAAAATCAAATATGCAGAACTTATTACTGGAACTTTTCCTATATCTAATCCTTTTTAAAACAGCTTTAGTATACATTTAACTTGATCCAAATAAATTGTGTAGTAAGTTAGCAATAAATAATTGTTTACCATTGACTATGCTATATAACATAATATTTTTGTTCGTTATATTTTTAATCATACAACTTTTTTTAAAAAGTTTACATAAAATACCGAAATCAGAGTAAAAATGAACATTTTTTACTTAACTGTACAATTTCTGTCTAAGTTTTTGTAGAGTCTTACACATTTCTTCCTCAAGAAAAAAGGGTTATAGCATTGAATTGTAACTTACCTTAATTCTAAACCAGTTTAGTTTTTGATTAATTCACAGGCATCCGATTTTTTGAATAGTATTCCTATAAGTTTAATTTACAAAAATTAAAATAATTCCAAAAATCAAATTGATAATTACCTTCTATTAATTCAGGTAATATAAAATCATAAGAATGTTCTTTGAATTGAATATAATAATCTATTACAAATTGAAAGTCTATGAAAAGGTTTGCCAATCACGCCCAAATTCAGTATGTAAATCATTCGTATTTTCTCTGACTCCTTTGTATCGTGAATCGCAGACATGAGATTGAAAAAAAATTCAAATTTACTTTCTTTAATGCGCACAAAATTTTCTTCGATCTCTTGAATGTATAAGCTTACTTTAGTATGAAAAATTATTATACTTCGTGATAAGTTCGTGTCAAAAAATGTATTGTGTTAACATTACTGAAACTTTATAACAATAAAAATTATAATATGATTTAGTAATAATTGAAATTTAAAGCGCATGATTTTACAAGTCAATCATACAGCTCATTTTACAATATTACATTCAATTTTACTTATAAAATGTATGAAAAACTTTATTTATGAAAGAGTCATTAACAAAGTCTTGCCTTTAAAGATTCCTGATATTGTTAAAAGTTAAATAAAATTTAAGTTACCAATTAAAAGTTTCTTCTATTTCGAGCATAATTACGAAACCTTAAAAGCTTTCTATTAAAAATCCTATATATTTTACGTATGATATTTTACGTATGATGACGTTAATCGCATCAATAAATGCTTTAATATCATTTTTGAAAAACAAAAAAACTATAGTTACTTTGAAGATGCTGATGATCATACATCTGCACTTCTTTATTTCTTAAAATTGAATTTAATCAATAACTCGTTATTTTATTATGCTCGGTTGTGCACAAAGTTTTTTTTTATTATTTAGCTTAATCTTACTATAGGTGTCACCACTTTTTGTGCGTCATTTTACTCAAGGATATTTTTTTACTTGTGGAACATCGAAAGTAGTTCACTTCAACGCCATTTTTCATAATATTTCTTCTCAATTTTAAACTTTATCCAATTTTCAAATTTAATCAGGAAAAAATGATTTTGCTGACTTTCGAATATTATATGAAAACTTTTCAATTCTTTATTGCTATTTGATGTTAATATTCTATCAAAATATTATTTACTTGACAAAACCTTTTATAAAATCTCAAACATAGACCACTACAGATGTGTCCAAGGAATTACCTTACAGATAGATGAGAAGCCTTCTAAAAAAACAACAACATAAAACGTTGTCACTTCTTTGTTGCAAAACAATCGTGCTTTTGAAAGCTAATGAATTAACTGGCATTTTCACGTTTTGAATTGCAAAGTATAAAGCACATCAACGATGCGGGAGCGTTTCCCATTTCCGACAAGTTCAATTAAAAATAAAGTCACAGCACGCTCTTTGTAAACGCATTATTTTCGTAACTAGTGTCAATTATCATCACATATAGTTTATTTTAAAATGTAAATTGAAAATAAATGACTGAAAACACCCGCGTTAATAATGAACACTTTCATTTAAAAGTAATACGTTATTAAACAGCTTTAGAATGAAAAAAAAACACACTGAATAGCAGCATACATATAAATAAGCGTAGACGGTTATGCTTTTACTTCACTCCGCAAGCTTGAAAAAATTTTTCACGCTCCTGAAAAAAAAATTTCATCCGCAGTCAAGCAATCTCGGTACAGCCAAAAAAATATACGCGTCGAATTTTAATTTAACTGATATTTTTCAAAAGTAAAGCCAGCTGCGCCATTTCGGTATCCAATATAAAAAGGAACGTTGATCGATGATAAAAGAGCGCTGCTACTCGTAAAAATAGTAGTCTCTTGCCGGGGGATTTTTATTTTTTTATTTTTACTGAAAAAGACAAAATGTCGTGCAGAAAAGATGCTAGATGCAGTAGATAGCAGATGGTGCCGTGCCGATGATGATTAAGATTAGACCATGAGAGGGGGAGGAGCCGAGAAAAAGTTTCGGAAAGACGGATGAAAATTCGAGTGGGCAAAAGGGGGAGCAGTAGAGATAGCTGCTTGCTATACCTACGATGCTCCATTATACAGGTCACCGGTACATTGTGCGCACGAGACAAGAGGGAGACTATACACAAGCTTATTTAGTGGTGCGCAGGTAGAGAGAGAGAGAGAGAGAGAGAGCGGAGAGCCGCGAAAAAGAATCAAAGTAGTAGCAGTCGAGACGACGACTAGTGGCGTGAGACGATCAAGCGCAGCACAAAAGAGCGAAGAATGGAAAAGAAAGTCGAGTAGCGCGCGCGTCGCGATCAACGAACGGGCTTGTACCTATTTAGATTGCTCCAGGTCGTCGTTCTACTTGTAACACATATAGAGAAAAGTCTTTCGCGCTCGTAGAACGCTGAGCTTCTGCACAGTCTCCCTCTTTTTCTCATTCTCTCTGTCTATATGTATTAGCTTCCAACGTCTGCGAGCTTGTGTTGGCGTACGAATATTTCATGCAACGAGCTTGTCTCTCTCTTTCTCTCTCTTTCCTTCTCCCTTTCTTGGTTTATGCTTTATTGCTGGCGTAAGCCCAGTTTGAGTATAATACGGTCTCGATATTTCCTTCAGACACTCGCTCTAAGCTAAAATAGTGTCTTGTTTAAACAAAAAATAATAAATTTTTCATTTTTGTATACAAAACTCCAAATAATCCTGATAATGATCCTCTAGAATTTTGTGTAAATTTCCCCTGAATAGACACTACGTTTTAATAAATGACCACTAATATTAACTAACTAAACCTCTATTATTAATAAATAAATTATATTAACTATAATTCTTCTATTTAAGCTAGTAAAAAGATAATGTGTCGAGGCCAACATACATACTGACATTTGTTGGTAATTCAAAGTAGTTTCCAAATATGTACCCAAATTTTCTTACGATGTCTGATTCTAAATATCACTTTCGAGCCTATCACATAGCTTCCTCTATGAAGAAGCAATATTCCAATATAAGATATTGAACCGCTTGACCAATAATAAAAATAGTTTAAATTCTTGAAAATCTTTTAGAAAGCTGTGAGAGCCTAAAACATATCAAAACTTCATACATCTCATAACTTAAAACATCTCAAACGCACACTCCTAAGTACATGACGTACTCGAGCCAATACAAAATTGGCTATTCAGTCAACTGAAACTGTTTCTGAATAAAAATATATAATTAAACTACAGATAAGTTAGGCGAAATGGCATCATTTTTTTCTAGTAGTTGTCTTTTCTCTTCGACCTCAAAAATTGAAAGTATTTGTTATATAGCTCAATTTTTTGTAATTTGTTTTTTTTAAAGTCGTAATTGTGAAGGCCTTACATTAATTAAATATTGGTATTTGAAAAACATCATTCTTCAAATGCGTTGCTTGAAGTTGTAACTTGACATTATTGAATAGAAAAAAACACTATAAGATATATTTGTTAATTTCCTTTCGTTTATTAATTATTTATTTTTGTTATAATTATAGTTACCATCAATTTGCGTATTTAGTTTAATAAATTCAAATGTGACGTGACAAAGATAATACCGGGAGACAACAAAGCTAACTATCGAAGTAATCGAATGTGGTTTTCACATAAGAGCTTCTGATATACGAACTATCACTTCTACATCGAAATTTAATCGTGAAAAACCAAAAATTCATAAAGGCGCACATTGTGAAAATGAAAACTGTGCAACGGCCTTGCAAGTGTAATTTTCGTGCAAGTCGATATACAGCAAGAGATAACAGTACTACGCGCAGAGGCGCCTGAAGTTCCAGAGGTGATCGACAAAGCTTTCAAGCTAGAATATTCCGTAGGGATTCGGCACTCCATTCTTGTAAGACATTGGACCATTATCTATGCATAAAATACTGACACAGTGGGTATTTGCTTTGATTTATAAGCTAATTATGCGCACGTACATCGCTAAACAATTCGCTCCATTCCATGTACGTGTACGGAGGCTCAAAGCATGAGCTCAAAACTATTGTCAAGCTATCGCACCCACTCTATAATAAGTCTAGTTGTCTGAGATATCTATCTACATCGATCATCAAAGTTCTCAATGACAAGACATTGAACAAATACCCTAAATTTGCACAGCCAACAGCCACTAGATATTATTTCGAAATGCTTACTGCGTCGAAGAATAGTCAGACTACACGATTCTATTGGGTAAATTTTAGAGCCAAAAATTTAGAAACTAATGCGTGCAGTATCAGGATTTCTAATAGTATACGTTTAGAGGTCATTTTTCATTTTTAAACTATTTGAATTTATTTCGCGAGTGAGCGTTATAAAAACTTTGCCACGAAAAGTTTCTAAAGCGAGTCATTTTCGGTATAAGAAAAGACAAATTCAAAAGTATCTAAGAGTTGGAATAGGTATGCAACTTTCCAAGTATCATCGTTTTTAGAATTTTGTCACAATTCAGAAATAAAATTTTTCTCGCGAGAGTCAAGCCAACTCGTTTATCGTGTTTTCTTTGCTTTATTTATATGCATACATATCGTGTATGCAACTCGGATTTAAAAGTTACAACAGCTGTGCGAACTTGCAGGTGCACACACGCGTAATGATTTACGATCTCGATTCCTTTTTTTTCTTTTTTTTATTGATTTTTTTTTCATCGGCATGCGTGTATCGTCCTATTCTGCGAGGTGTTTTTCATTGATACGGGCAGAACGCCACTATGGAAAAAGAGAGAGAGAGAGAGAGAGGCGAAGAGAAACTGATTTGAAGTGTTCGGAAGTAAACCGACTGCAGCGTACATGATATATAATTGAGTTATGTGTGTTTCGCGGAAAAAGCACTATAGGCGAGAGGGGGAAATTGATGCAGTTGCGTGAGTCATTCATTTGGCTTTTCCCCCTTTTCTGACATGCTCCTCTGTCTGTCACTTTTCCGAGTTATATTTACAATATACGCGCGCTGTATGCCGTACAAGTTGTGTGTTTGCTATACAACGCTTATATGCACATAAAGCACGCGGGGCTAGTTAAATGTTGACGCTAGAGCAGAGCCAAGTTGAAACCGCATTCACACTTTTATGCACGTCGTTAATTTATATATAGTTGGCGAACGTGTGCAGGCGCGATTTGTATTTGTGTATCGCGTGTAAGTGCGTACACACACATATAGCTTGTAGCCGAGTGAAAACACAGATGGAAAGGTGGTTAAGCAAGTTTACAAATTGCGCGCGCGCGGCGTGAATATATACATTGGAAATGGTCGCGATACGGCAAGTTTGCTCGCGATATGAAAGGGTTTCTCGGTCGCAGGTGCAATTTACCACACGCACGCGGCGGCCCACGACTATCATCCGCAACGATGTGCACGGTGTGGCGCGCTTACATCAAAGTTGAACGGTAATTGTTCGTACGTCCGTTTTCTGTGTGTGTGCTTCTCAGAGGGGAGGCTGGCGGCATAATATGTACCCGAAGAAGAAGAAGAAGAAAGACGCGTAATCCTATCCTCGGCCCATAACATTGACTGCGAACGCAGCTCGTAGAGCAGTCGAGGCGCGAGCTTTTTTCACGAGCTTTTTTCGCGAGCTTTTTTCGCAAGCTTTTTTCGCGAGCGCAGCAGCAGCTGCGTCGTGCGTGACCACAATAAACCGCAGGTACCGCTGCCGCCGGAGCTATAACGACCATAGTTATGCAGTGCATCAAGGACGCGGCGCGCGTTTGGCAGCGCGCGGCTACGTATCACTGCGGCATGGACATCGCCGAGCGAGCGACGTCCTCCTCGCTGTAGTCTCTCTCTCTCTCTCTCTCTCTCTTCTCGTCTTATATACACGATTCGCATGTGCTACATGGCTAGCTGCTGCTGCTGAGCCGCAACTAGGTCAAACGGGGAATCACCACCCTCCGACGTAGAGTTTACGGCGTACACGCGCCTCGCATGTGCACCTTCTGTGTGTGTGTGTGTGTGTGTGTGTGTGTGTGTGTGTGTGTGTGTGTGTGCAGCCGCTGTAGGAGCGTATTGTGGCTACATGCGACTGAGTGGGTGTGTGTACGCAGCTGCAATTCTACGAGTAGCATGAGGCATCACGCTAGAGAGTAACGTGCGCCTGACACACCAGGAGCTTTGCGAGATATATACAGAGCTCCTGTGCACGTTGCCATCCGCGCTTAGTCGCTCTCTCTCTCTCTCTCTCTCTCTCTCTCTCTCTCTCTCTCCAAGCTAGACGTTATTTCACTTTTCATTAAGCTTTTGTGCATACATACACGTATGATACCTCGAATAGCGGCACACAACGTCCTATACATATATGTATAATTAAATGTATCATGATTATGTACTCACGCGCTCGTGCTCGGCAACGAAACCGTCTTTTGCTGTTTGTTGGCCCATTCGCTCTCTGCTGCTGCTGCGTGAGACGTAACGCGTGCAACAGTCCCCCCCGTTGAAAATACCTTAATCCGAACTTTGCTGCTTTGCGTATTATGCTACTCTTACTTTGCCTGGCGCGCCGTCGCGTCCTTGCTCCGTGCTGATTATTTTCAACTTGTACCTCGAGCTAATTATTTTCTTCGCGAGTTTTATGCAAATAATTCATCCCCCTTTCTCCATTGTATCCGTGTTTCTCTTGTTTCGAGTCTCGTGCTATTTGGTACGCTAAAAACACACACACAGGTGCACAGCACATACTCGTGCTGTGAGGTCTTTCGAGCTTCTCGCTGAAATATTACATTGCACAAGAATGCAAAAAAAATGTATGCTCCACTCCTACCGTATGAAAAAAAATATTTCAGCAATTTTCCTACATATATACTCGTACGAACGTTCAACATACTTTTCAAATGAGATGCGTTCGCGTAACATTTTATTTTACTTCAGCGATATTACCGGATTTTTTATTTCGAATTATTGTTTTATCGTAACGCTCAATTTTCATACTTCAGTATACGCTACTAATGACGAAATTAACGAATTCCTCGAAATGAACTCCAATATTATATATGAATTACAACTGATTGCGAAGCGTGCGAAAATTAAACTGTAATGAGATGGAATAACTTTGCATAATTCAACGGGAATACAAAAATGTTTGCCCGATGTATCGTCGGCGTGCGCTGTGAGCACACTGAAATTTAATTAGCGTGTTTTTAGCTGACATCATTTACTTCGAAAATACGCTTCGGTCTCCTTTTTTTCAAATTAACTCTGCACGGGAATTGACGAGGCAAGAAATTTTACTGTACCCAGAATACTACCCTCCTGCAATATTATACTGATATCCATTTGATGTATCACTGTACTTGTATTAAAAACAAGCAAAAAATAAAAAAGTAAAGTATTCGAACTAAATTTAACGATTTATAATATGTTAGCGTCAAAAATAAAATTTTACTAAATACATTTTTGATCATCAATAGGACTTGAACCAATCATTTTTATTTTAAGAGATAAACTAATACCGGTCGAGGCTTCAATTAGAAATGAATGAAACGATGAGATATCATAAATAAAATTAACTTTTCAAAAAAGCAATATATATTCTTAGAAATCAACCTCGCACTAACATAGAATCACAGCAGTAAACAATGAAATTTTCATGCTTTAAAATTACAATATTAAATTCGTTATAGCGCTATTTTTAATTATAGTAAATGAACTCGCCTTTCTTTCCAACTCAAAACTTCAATTTTGTAAAAATATTTTATATGTACAACATCTAAATATTAAAACATCTTCTCTCAATGATAATCCAAACGCGAATGCATTATGAGCTCATTACATTTGGCCAACTATTCCATTATAAGCTTTATTAAATCCCTTATTGTTATTAAAATTTAGGATTAAAATTTTTGAAAATAAATTGAGTTTCTTAAGATATTGTATGAAATTACGAAATTGTTCTCATTTTTATTTGCCATAATTTGAAAGCCATTATACATCGAATAAAATCTTAAAGTTATATACTTCTTCATTTACAGCACCTGAAAGAGCGGATAATGATGGGACGTTTTCCGCTCAAAAGGCGACTAAGTTTGCAACCATCATCCGTGAGAAACAATCCAGATGACGATCACAGACATTCTAGGTGAGCTCGACATGAACAATTTCATACGTTTTTTTTCGAAAATCATTTTTTAAAATTTAAAAACTATAAAACATATAGAAACATTAAAGCTGTTGCTGTTGAATAGACACTATCTTCCTTTTTTTTAGTTAGTTAAAAAGCTATTTAGTAGAAAAACCAGAATACACGTTTGGAAATATTTACTGTTGCACAGGCGGTGATGCTCCTTTCATTTAGTTTTTATAGTTTAAACATTTGAACGAGTCAAGATTGATTTTACTCTTGAATGTCAAGCGGTTCAAACAACGACGTTACTATTCAGATTACGATCAATCCATAAAGAGCAAATGAAATTAATGGAGCAGATACTCTATCTCAAACTTATTTTGACACTCACTGGTTAAACAAAAATAAACTCATTGCCAATTTATCAACATTTTATTAACTATTATAAGATTCTACGAAGTGCAGAATTTATCGACTTAAACATGTTAATGGTATTCAAGTGTTTTGAGTTTATAGTTATATGTAAGTGGATCCAAGATTGATTTTATCAAACGAAAGGAATTATAAGCCCATGAAATATATACGTAGATATCATCTAATGCGAATGTGAGCTAATATGTTCCAAATGGTTTTTTATGAATCAACACAAATGAGATTCGCAATCTTAAGACGCACAGACGAAACGTATACACATTTAATATATTTTAATAAAACATATTAAAAGTCATATTTCAAGTCTTAGTTAGAGATGAAAGAACTCTTAAAATAAGCGTGTTGTTATTTTTCTATTCTCATCTTTTCCGATGCGTATCAGCGAGGAAAGAAATTAAATTTATCGAACTTCCAAGTCGTCAGAGAATTTCATTATAAATGACGTAGCACTTCAAGTTCACTTATTATCCTTTAGTTCAACAAAAAAAAAACAATATCTATCGGATAATCACTGATCCTTTGGAACAGTGGGCCAATCAATAAATAGCATACAATTTTATTAATTTTAGAAAGTTCGGGTACAAGAGAAAATAAACTATTAACTTGTGTTTACAGTAGGAGTAGTCAACGTGGCGAATCGGCAGCAAACGGTGGAAAGCCAATCAAAGTGATAGTACTGGGACTCGCGAAAGTTGGCAAAACCGCATTGATCTATCAATTTCTGTACAATCAAATTCCAGACAAATACAAAGCAACCGTCGACGACACGCACAAGGCTACATTCAACGCGGCGAAGGATAAAAAAATTGCCTTTGAAATTCTCGACACATCTGGCTCCCTTGAATTTCCAGCAATGCTTGATCTCTCCATTAAGCAGTATGATGTTTTCGTCCTCGTCTACGACGCTAGCGAGCCGAGCACTTTTAAAAAAGTCAAAGAGCTTCGTGAGCAAATTATGCGCACCAAAGATAAAGCTCCAATTGTCGTTGTGGCCAACAAAATAGATATTTGTGAAGATAAAGAAAAGGTTTGTGTATAGACATTTATTATCTCATTTTACTAAAAATAATATCATTTTTTGTTGAGATGATATTCTTGTTATACTTATTGATGATAATGAAAGAAACGCGTCTTGTGAAAATATAATGTTGTTAATCCTGATTCAGTGATTTAGTTTATCGATTTATTCGGTATTTTAATTTGTTTGAGGATCGTCTCGCAAAGCATGGTAAACATATTATATAAACTTATAAATTATAAGGGTTAGTTACATTGGATAACATTATGAATCAACCAATTGTTAATTTTTTTTTTTACTACTGATTAAATTCATTCAGAATATTAAGTTTATTAACTAGATATAAAAACAACTTGTTTTTACTAATAATATTTAATACAATTTTCGAGTTAAAAATATAATCTAAAACTAATAAGGTTTTAATCTTCAAGAAATATTTCGGAAACATGAACTAATTGTATAAAAAGTTAAATTTCAACTTCGGCCAAGTATTGATTCTATTGATTGTAGTAGATTGTTAGATCTAAGTATTGATTGATTTAAAAAAATTTTTACAGGAGGAAATAAAAGAAAATGAAAATATTGTTACAAAAGAGTGGGGTCATGGTTTTGTAAATACTTCGGCAAAGGAGAATAAGAATACCTGGAATGTATTCCAGGAATTATTGAAGCAAGCCAACATCGAATATGATCTACGGCCAGCCTTGAATAAGCGACGTCAGTCATTGCCACCCCCTCAACATAATTCGCGAGCGAGTATAGCTCAAGTCTCTCTAACGCAAGCTCAGCTGCAGCACCTCGAAAAAATTCGCGAAAATTCTGATAGAGGCGCCGACAAAGGTCGTAATTCGTGTAGTGTTTCGTAAAGTTTTTCAAATCGAAATGAAAATCTTCATCCTCAATCCTATTGAATGTTACCCATGCAAGAGTAACTTTTGACAGATAATTAACGTGCAATCATGTGTCGTTTTAGTGACTTCATCGGCATGTTAATCTCATTTCAACTTTACCTATTTCCAAACAATTGAACATTTTATCTGAATGATATTGACAAATGTATTATTCTTCAGATACAATATTAATCCTAAAACAACGTCTCTTTCGAAACGTTCGTCGGTATTTTGTTAAAATTAGGCGTACAAAATTACATATAATCGAATTTGATTGATAAATAAATACTGATTCTTTTTTTTATATCATAATTGCTGTATTATTTGAATGAATTTTGATTCACACCTAGAATAAATGGACGAATCATTTTCATTTTTAAACTGAATTTATTTTAAATCACGAAAAAAATTTAATTTAAAACTATGGCCTTTTGATTGAATTATGTTTGATTGAATCACCTATGTCATATTATTGGATTAAAATACTAAAAGAAAAAGAAAGCTTAAAACGTAAGTCCTCAAAAAAATCCGATGTAGAAAAGTATAACGATCGCAAGTCATAAAAATTTTAATTTTAATTGTTATTTCAATAATAATAAATAAATATATTTATTACTTGTATTTGATGAATAATTTTATGCTTATTAGTTTAATTTCTCTATAAAATATAAAATATCTCGATAAATTCGATAAAATATTTGTTAAAAAAAGTCTATAATATCCCTTGCCCGTTGCACTATTTTTACTTATTCTGAAAAAATCTATAAAATATTTCGTTATTCATTTTTATTAATTCCAACCCAATTGACCCTTTGAACGAAAATATTCAATACACGCGATATAAGAAGTACAATATATATTTAATATAAAAATAAAAATTATTTTATAATAGAGCGATTACTAACTTAAAATGTTATAGAATTAATTCTAAACACAGTAATGTTCCTCTTTAAAATTAAAATCATATTTAAATCCATCTAAAATTAATATTTTTAACGAAATTTGTGATTCTTCATCGACATTTCGTAATTAATCATTCATAGATACAATTCAAAATAAAATAAAATATTTCTTATACTCAATAACTATTTTTCATTTAATATGAAGATACAATTAAACATTTATGTGTAATTCAAGTATATTGCTTGTTTTCAATATAGTTGAATTAAATTAAAAACAAAAAAAATTAAGAAATTATTGCAATAAATTGAGAACAATTTTACAGATAATGAACCTTTTTTCGTAAAAACATACTTAAAAGACTTAAGTATAAATACTGCAACAAATAACAAGAAAAAAAATGACCAAAACATTGATTAGAATTAATAATAAACTACTCAATTATTCTATTAAGAAAATAATTGTATTCAGTCAAGGAACGCCCCTCATAATGTCAGAACTACAGTTATACGTTCTTTTCATGTACATCATAATTTTGTCGCTAATTATTTTTATAAATACAATATTATTTCATAAAATCGAAATTTGAAAAATACCCAATCAAAATTAAAATCAAACTTATTCAAAATAAATTTTAAGTTGTCCTCTTAGGAAATGGTTTGAGGGCTATCAATAAAATAATTTTGAAATTAAAGATACTAATTTAAATCATGTCCTAATTAATTGCCTCATGATGTTGAAAATATTTAAAACAATTAAATAAACATTAAACGATTTTCTTACAGATATGATCATACGAACAACATATTTTTTAGTAAAACAGAGTCTTTCCATAACGTTTTCAATGTACTGTTGGCTGTAAAAAAATTTTTTAACGTATTAAAAAATAAAAACATGCAAAAAGCTTGATAATACCAATTAAATCAAACCATTTAAAAAGATACCATAATCAGGTTAAAATGATTATTTTCCAACCTATTTTTTCAAATTCCCACTGATTATTTCTTATTTTGTTTTCTAGTAATCCAAATAGCATATTAGAAAATATTAAGTGGGAATCACATAAAACGTGTTTGAAAATTTCCAGTTTTGCGTAGGGTCGGTGCTTTCTTAATACTGATTGGTAAGTGGAAATCAAAAAATAATTTAATCAAACGTAGTTATTATATGGATTTCAAATAAAACTGTAAATAAAAACACTTCAAAACTCTAAGACTATCAAATGATCTCACAAAAATGAAAAAGAAGCTGGACTTCTTCAAGTGTCTTCAATAATAACTAATTTATATTTTTTCATAAAGATATTCACATGCACTTTGATCACCATCATCGAATTTTGTATAAAAGGTATGGATTTATGTGAGACCAGTTTACATCTTGAAATGTAATTTCTTGATTTTTTCGTGAAAAACGTATGTGTGATACATTTTCGAGTTGCAGTAGTTGATGTGATAACGATTTCATTTTACCTTTCCGACAAAAACCTCATTTAAAAATTGTTGTATAATGTATATATTATAAGTACTAAAAATACATATATAATAGTGTAACTTGGTACAATTTTTCTGGTACTCAAAATTGTTCCATACATCTAGAAATAATTTATAAAGCTTAACTGCAACTCAATCATTTGTATGTGCTAAAATAAATCTATACAAATGAAATAAATTTATAACTCTATCAGCAAAACTATTGAGCTATCAATAATTTCCAATCTAATCCAAAGATTCTGTAACTCAAACATTAAAAGTCAATACAATGATCTAAGACGGTGTCCGAAAATATATAAATTAAATTATAAATCGTAACATTAAGTGACACGATAAGATATCAATTATTCATGCTTTATTAGCAAATGTAAGTTATAATTATTAAAAAATTTCTTGATGCTAAAGTTACATCGAAGTGCAATAAACTTCTTACGATCAACTACTAGTTACCTGGATGTACGGTTTTTATCACTATCATTAATTTAAGACAACTTTATTCAATTCCTATAAATAATATATCTTGAAATTCTCGAAAATTGATCAAGGTTTTTTGGATTCATTGAGAACACTGCATGTAAAACTACTTGACGGTTTTATGTTGAGCCTAATTTGATTCAAAAATCATGTTTGTAAATAATCTGTATTCGATATAATCGAAATAGACATTTTTTAGTCAAGCTCCAGTTCGTAATACTTATTTCACGCTTAAAATCATAAAACTCATTAATTTAAGCAATATATAAACAAATAAGTCATACAGGAATGATGTCGGTATTATGAAATATGATTCTGTAAAATTATTATGAATTGACGACGCAAATCGTATACATTTTTATATTTATAAATTAACGATATTAGTTTTGGTAAAATAAAATTAAACTTGATTTATCCAATGTATCCGAAGTTATTTTAGTATTCAGTTATACTTTACAGTAAGCAAAAGAATAATTGTCAAATTCTATATAGCAAGTAATGATAAAATCTAAATTTACATGGTTAGTTTTATCGACACCAATAAATATGAAAACAGATATTTAAAATATACAAATTGATATATTGAAGTGTACATTGTTCATTTCTGCAATATTCGAATCTTACCAATACTAAAGTAATAGTATCGGTAAGGGGTCTGCCTCTATCTTCGGTCTCAGTCAAGCCCTATTTTCACTGAACTTTCAATTAACTTGTTATGTCGAATTGGATCTTGATATTGCTATTTGAATGATATGTTATCTGTTGATGTTGTTCGGTTTATTCAGACAATTTGAAAAAAAAATTTGTTTGTGCAACTGTGTCGTTAATATTAAACCAGTTATACGAATACGATCAAAAATAGAGACAGACCCCTATATATTACATTATAAGCAAAGCACAAATCACATAAATAATATATAAATAATTCAAGTACAACAATATTGTACTTCATTATCGTCAATAGAGATTTGTATATTATGATCAGGAAAAATAGCGTGGACGTTTTTATTGATAATTTTCCTTTTAAATCATATTGAAGTTGTGAGAATAATAATAACTTCTTTTGTAAATAAAAAGTTAATTAATCATTAAATATATAAATCATTCATTTCAAGTCCTCAAATTCATTCTGTAGTATCAAAAAGTACGATGATACATAAGTAATGAACATAAATTCTTACATAAAATCCAGTTTTTTAATCCGATTCCTTAGTACGCGATTTTCTTTTTAAAACAGAGAATGTAATCGATCTATGCTTTCCCTCCTTTCCTTAGCAAACTTCTATAATGGGTAATCTACTATTATTTATGCGAAATTGTTAACTTGTTACTCATATCTTGCTCTTGTTGTTTGTGTATACATACACTGCTCGTCAATCATTTTTGTTGCACGCGAGCGTAAAATTATTAAACTTGAAGTTACGTAGTTCAATGATTGAGTCAAAATTTGAAAAAAACCATTCGAATGATCTTCAAAATTACTTTGTAGCTACATACATCATTTTAGGATTTATTTAATCATTTATCAAATGTTAGTTACACTCCACGAGTCGATAATTTTATCCTTAACTGCGTAACTTTGAAATTGAATAATTTTTCTCTCAGTTATGGCAAAAGTGATTGACGGGTAGTGTATATACGTAGTATAGCCATTCGGAGCACGACACGCACTCCTCGATTGTGTGTGAGTGTGTGTGTGTGTGTGTGTGTGTGTGTGTGTGTGTGTGTGTGTGTGTGTGTGTGTGCGTGCACGTATATTAATAAATCTAATGACATTTTAACATTTGATTTAGCGCAAACACGATTATTAACAAACAGGTCATGTTAATATTATTTGTAACTTTTTCATTGTGCACACACACATAAAAAGAAAAGTACCATTGGATTCTGCGTTCTGTTCCATCGGGATTTATCTCAATTTTTTTAGAAAAGGTGGATTTGTGCCGCAGAATCCAATGATACTTTATTTTTTAGCATGCATGCATAATGAAAAAAGTTACAAACAATATTAACATGACAATATTAACCTATTTACATCGTGTTCGTGTTGAATGAAATGTTAAAATTTTACTAGATTTACTCATATACACTATGGCGAAGCATCTGCATGTAAGACGTGTATTTCTTGAAAAATTCAGCTGAGCGACATAGGCCGAGTCAGTCGAGCAGACGTAATGCGTTCCTAAGTATAAGTTGAGTATTTTGTACATTTCGAGGCTCTCAATTGTGTCGGATGGATCGTCGCGTCGCAAGCGCGAGGGAGTTTCGAGTCATCGGTCATTCGTTCAACATCGTCCTGCAGCTAGAATGTATCCCAAAATCTGCGCCGCTAACTCGCTCATCCTAATCGCTGTATTTTTCATTAATTCAGGTTGACAATTTTTTTTATAACATCCCTCTATCTTATTATTTATTTCTGTTTCATTAATTGTGAAAACGAGATTATCGATATATTTTTTTGTCCTCTTTTTTTTCAATATTTTGATGTTGCTTCGACTACAGTGAATAGTTTGAAATGCTATTCCTGCGTATCAATCAACAGTGGCGACTGCTTCACCAATCCGTCCCAAAGAAAATTCATAACCGAGTGTAATCCAAGCTCGATGAGAAAGCGAATGGTCGACGTTAGCGGCATGTCAGCGTTGATTGACAACTTGATGGAGGAACTCAGTAAGAACATCATTTATTTTTTTGTCTCGGAGGATTCGTATCGACGAGTGCCAATTTCTAATCCTTCGCGTCTTAGATTACTATATCAATAGTATAAACTAACGCACAGACGCGCTAACAATAAATTTTTCCAGATTCCATCGACCTTAAGTGGGAGTGTGTCAAAATCGTCTCTAGTGAGTATATGATGTCGATTAAGTTAGCCTCATAATTTTCTCTCTCTTTCTCTCTACGTTTTTTAAATGAGATTTATTTTCTCTTTGCCCTCCTACGCGCATTCTTTATTGCTGCACTCAAACAAATACGCAGAGCCCATGGGACAATTGACAACTGTACGGTCGTGCGCCCCGATCAAATTGCCCTGTCCAAACGAGCCAGATACCCGCTGCTACCACTGCAAAAAGCAGTTGTGCAACTCCGCCGAAAGCGCGAGCCTCACCATGGGAATGTTTGCCGTACTTGGCGTCGTCGGCGTCTACTCGGCCAAATGAAAGAAGATCTTGTGTACTCATTGAACTCTTGTAATCATAAAAAAAAAAAAAAAATTAACAACGCGACAAGAGTTCGGTTGTATTTTTTGTTATACTACCCCGAAATTTTCAAATTCAAAATATTTTAGGCTTGTAGTTTTTCTTTAGTGTAGAGGGTAAAACAAGAGAAAAAGGACACTTTCACCATTGAGGTAATACGTTGATTGCACATATAATACGTGTTCAAAACTATTATAGGGTTTTAAATTTTCAAAAATCGTTTCAGAATCTATGAGGGCTCTGCTGTAACGCTCTCATTTTTTGAGATAACCCACTGAGAAAAAATTAAAAGTGATTCTTTTAGTTAGACTTGGTCTGTGCTTCCCATTAAATGTTAAAACTTCGAAATCGGATATGTCAAATTTTAGGCCCGTTATCCCCCCAAACTTGAAGAATTCTTAAGCCTAATTAAAAACATCAAATCTTTGAAAGCTCAAGGTTATAAATGAGTTACCGCTCATAACAGTGGTGTTCGTAAAAATTATTTACAACGCATCAATAAGATCATGCTATTTCCTAGTACTATTGAAAAAGGAAGGGCTCTTATCACCATACCGACCTAGAAGTACTTTTTTATTGTACTTTCTAAGATTTATCAAAAATTATTCTATCAAGAATCAATCCCATAATTTAGAGGAAGGAGCTCATTCCCGACCACCAATTCAGATCCATCGCCCCACTGTTGAACAAGTTAACCATATTCATATTCTGGTTTGAAATTTGCTCGAGAATAAGCTCCACTGGTCGGCCGTTTCACAAGCCTTCGATGTGGCTCGAGGGCCTGTTGTATGTTCATAATTGAAAACAATTTTCTAATATTAATGTTTTATATAGAGTAAAAGTAAACGCAGCAACTTCGGACCTACATTATCACAAAACAGCATACTTGGTTCTACTCTTTTTCCTGAATTTTTTAAGATTTGAAAATTTATAAATACTATAGGCTTGAAGTTGAAATGAAATCATGTTTGCGACGTTGTTCGTAACGTTGCCGAGAAGTGGTGTTACCGCAACGAATGTTCACGTTAAAAACTCAGTTAAAATTGAGGAAATGTAGCCGCAACCTTATAGTCAAAACAAACAACGCGTAGGACTTTTGTGACGATACTTTTATAACAATAGGGATATTTTATGCGTTGCTGAAACTGACAATATTTCCCATACGGAAACATGAAAAATTTCATGGTTGCGACAACGTTGCCGCAACTTTCCGTGCTATCAGAACCGTACTTGATTTTATACCCAGCCTATAATCCAGTTTCTCAAAATATCTTCACTGCTACATACGTTGATGACTATTACTTTGCCTTCAAGCAGACAAGCTACAAGATTGGCTTAGAAAATGGCAAAAATGAACGAGAGCAAATTGTTGCATACATGGAGAGAAAGCCAATAGTAAAAATTGCTATGTTCGCTCGAAAAGGTGCCCCAGAGTCACACTATGATGGTTAAATGTTGTATAAAATGTAGTAATCTTTACTGATTACTACACACTTATAATAATTTTTGACATAGAGTATAATAAAAATGAACGTTACACTGAAAAAAATCTTCGGGATGAATCCAGCAATACTGGACAGCTGCAGAAAAAAAAACATTTCGCTGCCACGGAAAAATGATTGGGCTATATTTTACAAATAGACACCAGGCTAAAGGTCTTTGAACACCTGAGAAGAGTCAGCGAAAAGGCATCGATAATGATCGGAACCCTCTCTAGAAGCATCCCAATCACTGATGGATCCAGATCATGCAGTTGAAGGAAGTTGCATGCCAACTTCGTAGGCGCCATCCTCCTGTACGATGCCCATATCTGGAGCAACGCAACCGAGACGCCGTCCTACATACGCCAAGTGGAGTCGATCCATAGACGAGCCTGCCTGCGCGTTATCAGCGGCCGCCCACACGTGTCATACGAAACGATTTACATCCTTGCAAGCATGCCACCCCAGCTGGCTCTACCCGCAAATGAGTGCGTCCGACTCTGTATACCAATGCTGCTGCGTCTGTTATGCTTCAACTATTTTGGAAAAAAAAAGTTTTGATCAGAATTTTTTGTCTACGAAAACTATCACTGTTGATTTATCTTTTCTGAAATAAATAACTATGAGATTGCGGCCATTGAAACGAATAGCTTTAAATTTAGTGACAGGAAATAAAATTAATTATTCCATGCTTGTAAATAAAGAATTGTATCTTATAACTAATTTTCATTCAAGTATAGAATCTAAGTATACAACAACACTATGTCAACATCAAGATACTTTTTTTGATTAAAATTGTCTAATTACCTCAAAAAAGGTATTAACGGGTCAAAAAACATTAATTTTTAAATTTTTTTATTAAAAATTGTTGAAACTACTTACTGATCAATTAAGCGTTCGACACCATACAAATTTGTGTTCAGCATCAAATTTTTCATGGAAAAATGTTAAAAAATTCGACGAGAGTAATTTCTCGCCCCCCCCCCCCCCTTTTCCTCGCATTAGTTGGCTTAATCTTGAGATCGAGCTTTATAAGAAGGTATAGTCCCTAGCTCACCGGTTCATATATAAAAGTACAGGGGCCGCTCGTGCGCATAAGATATGCGTCAATATAATGACAATTTTATAAGGGCTATAGCATAAGAAGCCCCTATTTCGCTTTGTGTACTGTAACATGCATAACAATGCTCGTCATTTGGGGCCTTCCATTAATTACGTAAACAGGTTAAACTGAATTGTGAATTAAAATTGATTTAAATTTTTACAACCCTGATTTACAAACTTGATTTAAATCTCGTCAACTGTGAGAAGGTATCTTTCCAGCAGTTGCGCAGTTCTGCTGGCCTGCAACAATATTTGTCAGCTGCTAACAATATGCGTCTGCTGCACAGTGCATTTCACTTCCATAGCTCAGTACTTACTCACATCTCGCTGAATGAAACACATCAGACGTATATAACTGACAGTAGTGTAGTGTATAGTTTACCGGCCGCTACCGCGACTACTGATTTAATTAATGAAAATTCGACAAAAATGTTTCACCATCTAAAACACCCGTGATTATGCTCGTTACGAAGTGCGATCATTCTGTAAACGATGCTCATTAGTTAAGGCCTCCAAACTTTGATTTGTTAAGTAACGTAAATTGCGCTGAAATCTGCTACGACAATGCGGCTGTTATATATTGTCTGGCAATTGCTCCTGTTACAATTGTCACAACTACGCCTATTCGATGCAACGACTGAAGACCCATTGGGCAAAATTATATTTGCTAATGTTGTAAGTACCCCTATATTTTTATTGTTATTTTGATTTTAATTTTAATTTCAATATTTTCAATTCACCTCCAATGCATTTAATCATTTCAAAATTAATTTTCTTGAATTGTTATTCAATTAAATTTTCAAAACTCAATGATAAGATAAGCAAACCTTGTAACTGTGAATAATTTTTACACTTATAATGGTCATGAATGCATATCATATCAAATTTCAATGAAGAATCTCTGAGTGTCTCATTTCAATGACATTGTACTTTTATTCCAAGCATATGCCAACAATTCATATACAATTTAATCTTTGTTATTATAATGATATTACATCAAAGCTTATCAAAAATTCAAAATTATGATAATATTCGTATTTTCTGTTTTAGCTTTTTAGGCATGGCGATAGGACACCTATAAATCCTTATCCTAATGATCCATATAAAAATGAAAGTTCTTGGCCTGTACCATTTGGTCAATTAACAAATGTTTGTATATTTTAATACTATTATTCAATCTTAAATATTGCTTTTTTATTATATCAAAATTATGACAAATTAGTGGAATACACTGGCTTTTTTTATAAGAGTTACATATTGGACAGTCAATATTTTTTAGGAAAAATTCCAATATAATAAAAAGTTACCAAAAATTATATTTTCATTGATTTTATTTACTTGTTAACTTATTAATTTTTTTTACAGACTGGAAAACATCAGCATTTTCTTCTAGGTCAATGGCTTCGTAAGCGGTATGCTGATTTACTACCTGAAAAGTATTCTCCATATGAGATATACATAAGGAGCACAGATGTTGATAGAACCTTGATGTCAGCCGAAGCTAATTTAGCTGGGCTCTATCCACCTATTGATAATGAAAAGTGGGATTTACAACAGTGGATGCCAATACCAGTTCATACGGCTCCAGAATCAGAAGATAGTCTTTTGGCAGGAAAAAAATTTTGTGATAAGTATTCAATTGAGTTACAAAAGGTTTTAAATTCCCCAGAAATAAAAGAAATTGAAGAGAATAATGCAGAGCTTTTTGCTTACTTGAGTGAAAAAACCGGAAGGAAAATATCTACTTTGGAAACTGTGAATTATTTATACAGTATTTTATACATTGAGGTAATTATTTTTTGAGGATCTAAATACTAATTTTTTATTCAATAAAATTTCTTTTGCAACTGTTGTGTTTTAGAGTCTATATAAAAAAAAATTACCTGAATGGACTTCAAATGTGTATCCTGAATTGTTAAAGCCTCTGGCCGAATTAAGCTTTACAACTCAAGCTTATAATAAAATACTTCAGAGATTCAAATCAGGTTGGTGAACTGTTAAAATTAAACTTTTAATTTACGAATTATTTTATTACCAATGTCATCTTTACATCAGGGCCTTTATTGAAAGAAATGATCAATCACATGGTGCTAAAATCCAAAAATGCTTTAACACCTGATAGAAAAGTATGGGTTTACAGTGCTCATGATGATACAGTTGCAAATTTAATGATGACTCTAAATGTATTTGAACCTCATTGCCCACCATATGCTGCTACATTACTTGTGGAATTGAGACTTCATCCAATCGTTGGTCATGCTGTTACCGTAAGACATTTAAATATCTGTTATTAAAAATAATTACCTCTCTATTGTAAGCACGAAAAATAATGTTTTACAGGTATCTTACAAAAATTCTTCAGATGAGCCCACTTTATTAACAATTCCTGGATGTTCAACAATTTGTCCTTTAGCGCAATTTATCAGACTCACAAAAAGCGTTGTTCCTACAAATTGGGAAAAGGAGTGCTTAATGGACTATGAAAACTATCAAATGGGAATAACAACAACTAATATTATTGGTAAATTTTTATTAATTTAGATTACTGAACTCACAAATGACAATGATTAATTTCCAATCTTTTAATTTTTTAGCGCTTTTAACAGTATCAGTTTTGATGCTCACAACATTGATTATGATTATTATTTTATTTGTTTATTGGTTGTACAAAAGAGAATATAATCAATACTATTCAAAATTATCCATGGAAGTTGCTTAAATATTGAAGATTACAATTTTTAAATAAAAGATCATTTAAATTGAAAACATTAAATTTGTGAAAACTTCAATTTTATTGATATTTTGTGCAGATTATTTTTTTGCATCATGTGTAACTGTTATCATGTGTTAATTATGGCAATGAAGAATGTCTAAGTATCTCGTTGATAATATAAATGATAAATCTTTATCAAGTTGTTTAATGGTTATAAAAATCCTTGTTAATGAATCCTATTAAAAGTAAAATACTATGGTACAAAATTTATATAGTGTAAAATGTATGTTATTGAATGTACAAATCAAAAAGAAACTTAACTTACTATCATGAGACTGATCTTTCATAAAAATTGTATAAAATATGTTCAGCATTTATACACAATTTTGTTTATCCACAAAATGTTCCCCATAGAAATGGTTTGTGTTCAAGTTATGCACGTTGAAAAAACTGTATAGCTTACCATTTTACTTGTCAAATTTTTAAATCAAAAATTTTAAGCATTTAAAAATAACTGTGATATTTTATGTAAATAATGATTAAACAATAAATTTTACTTTCAGTCAATAATAATAGATGTTTGTAAAAGTATTTCAACATTTTATTAACTCAAAAGTAACAAAATATTTTTGTGCAGCTTTAATATTATTCATACAAATTATTTTATAAATATACCTAGATTCAATCGCATTATTTATTACAATATTTTAAAGCTCATTTACATCTTTAGTTAATAGTCCTGCCTTTAACATCTGAATCTTGCATGGGTCTTCATGAATTAAAATTTTAATTAATTTCGTAATGAAACTAACGCTTTTTACACATATTAAAATATATAACAATAAATCATTTATGGCGAAGCACACTTGTATTATCAATTCAATTTAGGATAAAGCAACACTGTTGCGTAACTTGAAAGTTCCGTTTACTCCTTCATCATCACAGAATACCGGATTCCTTCTGAAAAAAGTTATGATAATTATTAATTTATGATCAGAAAATTTAATCCTGCGTATATTAGACTGGTTTTTATTTCTCAAAGCGTTTCGATCTTTGCTATAGATGTTTTATTAGGTTTTCAGTGTTCAAAAACTTTTAAAAAATGCTTCACTGGGTCTAAAATAGTACATTATGTTACTGAGTTGCGTATAGTATTTTTCATCATCGAGTGCAAGACGTCGATTTAAAGATTTTCCCGCACGCTGTGATGAAAACTAATTTTTTGACTAGACTTTTTTATTCTTTGTGTTTTTTCATTAAGTCGTTTTTATTCGAAATAGAAAATCGTAAATATTGAAAACTTGTTTTTAACTAAATCTTTCAAAAGATGTTTTATAGTTTTTTATTATAACGTTTTTAATCTTTACTATTTTCTATCCCTAAAAGAAATGACTTAATAAAAAATAAAAAAGTCTTAGAATTAGTCAAAGAAAATGTTCGAATTTTAATAGATTTTTTCCGGTACTTTTTTGAAAAATCTATTTCAGTTTTTTGAGTTATTCTTCTAACCCTTCAAGCCGTAAGAATCTACAAGAGTGTGCTGTGAAATGCGAAACAGTTGGCAAAATTAGAACCAGTCTAACGTATGTTGAAAATGACAAACAACATTCAACCATAACTAATTTAATTCTCACCTGGTGAACGACAAATTTTTAAAATCCTCAGCTACGATTTTTCATACTTTGTGAGTAGAAGAAGAAAAGTGCAAACAGAAAAAAATGGTTAGTCTTTCATGAAAATAAAAACCGCATTATTAAAAGATTTTTGACTCGTTTGTTGATGTTTAATTTTATAAGTATTGACTTCCAATTATTTGACATTAGTACGGTCAAACGTTATAGGCCTCGGGTTATGGTTCTATAGAATTTTTTTTTGAAATTCCTCAAATATTGGTCTTCTATGGGTTAATAAAAAATAAATTTTCAGCAAATGAGTCATATTTTGTAAAAGCAATTCAAATACAATAAAAACACACATGTCCTCTAATTTTTTTAGAGTAGATTTTAAGCGTTTGCCCACGTTCTATCTAAACTCATTGATTGATCATCATCCAAAATGAAAAATTTATGAGATGAAAATAATTTTGATGTCGAAATGGCAATCAAGTAATTTATGAGATTTTCATCTGCTTAGGATGTAAAAGTTTCGTTCATCACCTTATTGATAACCGTAGATTTGTAGGTCGTATTTTTATTTATCAGTGTATGCTCTTTAAACGCTTGGCCTTGAAATTTCAAAACAATACATCGCGTAAATATAATACGATGTTTTCACTCTCGCACAAGTTGATAAATTGATAAATGCAATGAGTCATAAGAATCCCATGATTCGACGTGCAAAAATTAAAACTTTCAATAATATTGAATGAAACATTACGATTATTTTCTAATAAATTTTGAATGATAGAAATCTGAAAAATCAAAACTAGTCAACTCTGGAACGTTTCATGTTTTCCTCCTTTAATAGATCATTTACATAATTTATTTTTCAAATCTTCAAAAGTACTAACTACTTTTAGTATAAGTTTCAAATTTTATCGATTGATATCACTCGGATGGCATCACAATATTTGAACCCAATTATTTTTTGAATACTTCGTTAAATCATATTTATCAATACGGAAATTTTTATCGGAGACAAATACACAGGCAGTTTTTTGCGATGAAGGACGCAAACAAATCGCATGCTAATCAACTTAAAACTACGTACCATGCGAACAATATGAAGACTATGTGACCATGGATGACAATGAATTTCTGAATCCCTAAACCACGATTGCATTTGTATTTTTACTATTTTAGCATGAGTCGTGTACGTGGTACTATTCAGATCTTTAGGTATCCAGCGAGGTTTCAGATGTATTGTTGAAACTGTACATACAGATGAACAACATATTAAAATCTTTTGCTGGTACAATATTTTTATATTATATTACATTTCTGCAGCAAGTTTGTTAAATAATTATCCACTCCAAAAGTCAAAACTAAAGTTTGATCATTACTGCAGAAAAAAATACTGTCTGCCATTAAAAATAATATAAGTATACTCTCTAACATTAGTAATTATTGATAAAAAAAACTAGTGTTACACAATACCGCAATCGTTTTAAAAACAGTTATTATATTTTTAATGGTCAATACTCATGCCGAATGTAATTATTTGTTGAAAACCACCTATGTATTAGATGCTTTTTTTGATAACTCAATTATTTATTAATATAAATGCCAATTAAATTTTACGATGAACTGAAGAGCTCGTAGGTACTTGAAAATGAATGAACCAATTTACTTATTTAGCCCCAAAAACAAGCACTTCTGAAGTGATCGAACCCATAGCTCGATAAGTATAGTTCAACTTTAATGGTTGACTCTGAAAGTTACAGCGCGTAAATAAATTTTAACAAATTAAAACTATTCAAAAGGATCCCCGGACACAGTTGCATGGAAAAATTCTAATATAAGATTTAAAAAAAGTAGGATTTTTTTAGAAAATCATTAAATGCAACATTTTCAATTTTAAGAAACCATTGAACCCTAATTATCTTGTACGATCGATTAGCCGCAAAGTGCGCCTTGCCATCGACACCGCATATTAAAAATTGATACAAACGGTACTAATATTTACCATGTAAAAATGAATATTTATGATGAATTTAATTAGGTTTGGTAAAGTTCGTTTTGGATATAATGGTAAAATTAAATTACTTGTCAATGTTATCGATTACACTTGGCAATATTCTTAACGGTCGATTGAAGAATTTAAAAGAATTACTGAAAACGCATATACACTGTTCCAAGATAGTTTCCAGTCTTGGTTCGTTACATTTTTAAATAAAATTGTTTTCATAAATTATCTATTGAAGGATATGAAAAAATAAAAAAAAATAATATTACATAATGTGAGTTATAATTTTCGTGCAAATATCTTGTGTATGTTTTACAAATCATTTATCATTTGCTTTATGGAAGCAAAATGATTTTAAAATTTTAACAAAATTGTCCTAATGCATTTTTCATAATTACAATGTTTTTGAATGACACCAGAACATATGGATAAAATAAAATTTTAACAAGTAAATGAATATTTCCTGTGAATTTTCACAATATTTCATCGTTAAACAATTCTTTTACTCTTCTTCACATTTAATGTACGATATATTTTCATAAAACAAAGACTTTTCACCTACGATCATATAAAAATCGTTCATTATATAAAATCTTCCATCATAAAAAATATCTATAAAAATAGAATTAGGTTCTACGGGAAATTTTTAAAAAATTATTTTAAAATAATTTGTTCTAATTCCTATTTCTAACTATACAGTTTATAATATTTTGTTTCGTTAAAATCCTATCTAAAAGCATGAATCTTCATTGTAACTCACACCATAGCAATTAATATAAAGCACGTGATGCATAATAGATTCATAAGATAATTGCAATGACTGTTATTATACATTTAAAAGCATACAAGTTCCCATACCATAAAGATTAATAAAAAAACATTTAGTGCTTAGCAACTATGGTAAGGTTTACGAGTATTTTTGTGTATAATGACTGCAGGTACATTAAAATATTCTATAATTTTCAATAAACATGCTTCTCTTGTGCTGCAGATTCTGGGTAATTTAAGATCTATTTACAATTATTGATCACAATCCTTACCTAGAATAAGCGATAGGGTGGGAAACATTTAAAATTGTTTCTACTGGGCCACCAACATACTTTTCAATAATCTGTAAGATAAAAATAAGAAAATTAGAACATAAAAATAACAATAATTATAATTACACATTTTATAATTACTTACGGGATAGTCCTTAAGAGAAGTTGCTCCCATACAGATAGCCATATGAATCACAAGGTATAAACAAAATATCAGATACAAAACTGCATAAATGCAGATTAATGTTTTTCCCAGTGTTCCCATATCAGAAACCTTATCATATGCAAAATAAATATTTATAGATATGACTAGGAGAGATAAAATTGTGGCTACAATTTTATTGAATCTGAAATAATAAATGCACAATTCAGTAAAAAATTAATAATAAAAACAATTAAATGTATAAAAGCTATACATACAATCCATTTCTGAATTCACCCATAATTGCGACACTGCTAGTAAAGGCAATTGTTGGTAGAGCTGCAAATGGCAACTGAATACTCATAACAGCATTAAGAATATCGTTCATTTTAGTCAGCTGACCAAATTCAGCATACAAGGCGACGAATAATGTTGGCACAATAGCTATTGTCCTAGTGAAAAGAACCCGCTTCCACCTGGCCCACTGTAAATTCAAGAATCCTTCCATAGCAAACTGACCGGCGTACGTGCCAGTCATAGTAGATGATTGACCAGCTGCCAAAATACCAACGGCCCAAATAATCATGGCAATGAAACCAAATTTACAACCCAAGAAGATACCTCCTTTGTATAAATCTACTTCAAGCCCTTGAGCATCAGTCATGTTCTACGGAAAAATGATATTTTCATTTCAATATTATTTAAACAAATTGAAGATAAAATAAAGTAGCAGAAATAAAACTTACCGAGAAGATATCAATACCTTCTTGGAAATGGTTGGCCTCGCAGAGTTGAAGCTGCAAAGAAGTAAATACTTGAAAAAACGTTCACTTTTAAAATCATATGGTAATAACTTTTTTACTTACAATATCTGATGGCTTTTTTTCGAAAAGACCGTTTGCAAAAACAGATACTACGAACACATTGATTACAAAAGAAACTAATAAGGCGATAGTAGCTTCTATGAAATAATACATGTTTGCTTCTTTAACTTTCTTTGGCTGTCTCCTGTCGATATCACGAGACTAAAAAAATAAACAATTCGACGAATGAAAAAAAATGTTAAGTGTAAAAATCTGTATTTTCAATTGCAAAAATTATAATTACCTTGACAAGAGCACTGTGTAAATATAAATTGTGGGGCATTATTACAGCTCCTATTATACCCACGGCTTGAGTTAAAGCACCACTACTGCAATCTTTACACCAAGGGAAGAACATTCCTTTGAGTATTTCTCCTTGGGGTGGAGCAGCAGTGATGTACTGAAAAAACCAAAAACAAAAAAAGAGTTAATCCATCAACGTTCCAGAAGTCAGAAAAAAGTATGCACTTCCAAATCAATGCAAAAGCAAAAAAAAAACGTACCTCGAATCCGAATGTCACAGCCATGACCGTGATTAGGAAACCGAAGAACAGTTCCAACTTTCGAAGACCGTACTTGTCCAAGAACAAGAACGTAAAAGTATCGACGATCGTGAAAATAACACCTCCCCAAATTGGAAGCCTGATAAACCATAAAGAGACGTTTGAGAAATTAGATTGAAATGAGGATAAATCGAGCCAATCACAAACACTTACCGTCCTCCAGTTAAAAGGAAAAGAGCAATGGCCGTGCCAATGACCTCTTGCATATCGCTACCTATGATCGCTATTTCAGTCATGATCCACAGTAAGAATCTTGGCAACTTTTTGTACTGGCGATGGCACATCTCAGCCAGATGAAGACCCGTCACGACGCCCAAGCGAGCGCTGAGCCTTTGCATGAGCAGTCCCATTATCGTCGCGCTCAGCAAAACCCATAAGAGCTGTAAAAATACAATGCAAGTTCGTATGAAAGTGTGACTTGAATTATGGCGCAATTAAACAAGATTCAAAAATGTATTTTTTGCTTACCTTGTAGCTTGCCTCGACTCCCGATTGCAAGTCGGATTCTATATTGCCGGGATCCAAGTAAGCAATAGACATTAAAAATCCAGGACCGGTGAAAGCCCATAATTTTCTCCAACTAAAAGCACCCTGAAATCGAAATGTTCAATAAGAATTAATGTTCCGTGAGAGCATTAGATTTGGGAAGAAATATAGAAATGAATAATTATAAGTATTTTAAAAGTTTTGAAAAAAGATGACGCTTTCGATTGTTGTAGCTTTGCAGTGAATCATTTTAATTAAAGAGATTTGATTTTTCATCACGCGCGAATGACTGAACGATTGCGTGAGTCACGGATCATTATATTTCTCGTTGAATAATCCGACAGCGAGAAAAAGAGAGTGAGAACTTGAGAAGATGATCCGAAACTTGAATGCTTTATCGCTATCACGTCACATTTTCAAACTTGCCATTATTTTTTACGTTATGGTTTTCCAAAGTTTTAATCGAAACTGCATTTATTATAGGACGGTTTTCCGTGAATCGGAATCCTCGGATCATCGGGAAAATCCACGAGGAAAATGAATGTTAAAAAAAAATTCAGCCCGCGAGCTTTGTTCAATAGGCTCTACGTGGCGTTTTAACGACGCAATAAACATCGATTTCGTATGCACACGTTTTCCGCAATGATCGCACAATATACTCACGCTTTCGATCTCCGGAATGGGAATTCTCGTCTCGGCGAAGTAGGTCTGAGCGTTGAGGTTGGTGCTCTCGGTGGCTCTGTCGCCGTTGCTGGCTCCGTTCCTGTTCTTCGCGCCTGGGCTACTCTTGAGCTCGTCCGAGCCCTGCGTCGCGCCTCCGTCCCCGGCGCCAAATCCGTTGTCCGGTCTTGAATGCATCGCGGGCTTCGGTTGTCGACTGCCAACAAACATTTAATTTATCAATTAAACACATTCGAGTTACATCTTTAAGATTATTGTTTCATAAGCATGCGTGTGTGGGTGCGCAACATAAACAATAGCTGCCGCTGCACGCCAACATCCACATACGTACACATACAATGCGGACGGGCTTGCCTCGCAGTGACGCGTTTAGCGCGAAGAAACGGAAAAAAAATGATTCTACTTTATAAGGCAAAGTTAGTTAGCTACCGCGAGCGCATCGCGCGCCAGACGTACTCAAGCGCGCACGAGACCGATAAGTTATCTAACTTTTCACACTCGCGGCGCGCGTCCGAGAGTTTATTGGCACCGCGTAAGTGAGCGCGCCGAGGACTTGGCGTGACTCTCGATTGCTCCTTACACCAGTACAAATTATGTCGAACGTAGTCGTCCATTTTTGAAAACAAAAGCAGCGAAACTGCACGTGAGAGCCGTGCGGCCAATTTCTAGCGCATCGTAAGCCGTGCAGCGTGTAAGAGTCGGCGAACGGGCTCTTACGTAAGGACAACTGCAGACGATAATGTACTCGCGAAACTCGACAGTTGCATGCAAAGCTCGTCCTTTCGTACAGGTGTAGTACAAAAAGTTGCAGATGAGCATGAGATCCGCGGGGAATTTATCGATGGAAAAATCTGTTGACCGAAGCTTCGTAGAATAGCCCGACAGTGATCGATCAAGTCTGAATCGTGTGCTAAAAAGATCGGCAAGAGGAGAATGAGTGGACTGAGTCAGCTGGCCGCGAAATAATGGCGATAACTACTACTCTCGGCAAACTCGTTGGCACGCTCGTGCGATGATTTTCAATTCGTTCAAATCTCGAAGATAGCGTATACAACGGAATATACGATCGCGGATTTGAAAGCTCGCGGAGCGACGACAACTCGCGAACACGAGGTCGCTCACGGCTCGAAGCTCCAAGTCGCGTACGCAAATGAAGGCGCACGGGAATGACCGAGGAAGCGCGCGAGGAAACGATCGAACCACATGCTCACTTCCGGCTCGACGAATCAAAAAGTCACGTCGAAGCGCCAGACCGAACAGACACGATGATCAAATTTTCAGACGTCTGCGGACGATGATTCACGCCAATGTATTCGATAACGTTCTATCGCACAAACTTTTATGGATGCGGCGCGAATCGGCGCGCATTAATTTTCACAACTTTTCAAATCGAGCGTCCGCGTGTCGAAAGTCCACAATTAGTTATCGGCAACGCTCGACGATAAGCCGCAGAAGACGTCGATGAAAGCCGATGATCGCTCGATCGAATATCTCGATGCAACTGAGAACGCGCTTCGTACACGGCACTCGCAGAAAAAAAAAGAAGAAAAGCCGTATATCTTCACTTAAAAAAAAACTATTCGTACTCACTCTTCGTTTTTTTTTTCTTATTCGCACTCTAACTCTGCGCACTAACTATTACTACTAGCAGCGGACAGGCGCTGCTCCGAAAAGTACCGAGCAAGATTTTTTAAGAGACAACGATCCGAGACGGTGGAACACGAACGATGTGCTGGCCACGACGCGTCGTACTTAAATGCTGCCACACTAGACCCACACGCGACGATTTATGTTAAAATTATCAGTGGACGCTAGCCCGCCCCGCTTCTCTATATACACGCATGGCGGGGCATTTTATCTTACGAGTATTTTTTTCTTCATCTTCGATGCCTGAGCCGTGATTCCAGTCTAGTAGCTTTCTCATTAGCCGATTATTCAATCGTTTATCTTTTGTATAGCCGCTATAAGCCTGTGTACGTGTGTGTACGCGCGCGAGTAATTGTATGCGGCTGCGTGTGTATATATTTCATGTTGATTCTCTTCGGAATGAGATAAATAACAAGAGCTACTGCACATATGTATGTTGGATTACAGCGATGCGCTACTCACGGCCATTTTCAAGCTCGAATCGAGCGAATATGGAATTTGGAGGATGAGCTTAGCCCTGTAATGGCTAATGACATTCTGAACCTATTAAGAACCCATTAAAGGTTTTCAATAGAGTCACGTAACAGCTTTGATCGTTTACTCAATAATTAGGTGGCAATATCTTCCTTCTCAAGTACCCTTTTTAATTCATCATAATTACGATGAAACAGCTCAATCTAGCATAATCCCGTTAAAAAACTTTCAATCTTTAATTTGAGAACCCTCCATTCAACTTGAATATCGTGAATAATTTTACTGATTCGATTGATGATAGCTTTACTTAACTTTTTTACACCTGTTAAATGATTTACTGTGCATTTTGTTATAATCTTACGTTTGTATTCAGATACTTAATAACATGTCCCGAGATTTCGTCGAAAAGTAAAAGTTGTCAAATTCTTATTGACTTCAACAATTAATAAATGATTGAATTGAAAGTAATATCACAAATGACGTTTTTTTTATTCAAAGCAAGTGTTATATCTTCAAAAATTGTATCCAACGTGCAAGATTCGAAATTTGCTTACAGAATATGCGCGATAAAAGCATTTGTTATCAACAGTTTTGAATAAACTAGACAATACAATGGCTTTTCTCTTGATGAAAAACAAAAAGTTTTCGTTATTGATTGTTATCGACGCTATATTTAACCAGAGTAATTAATCAGGAAAGTTAAAATAAAAATGGAAATCCAGACTTTTAAGCAAATGATGTCTCCAGTAAATTTTTTTTATTCTTAAGCAAGTGAGACAGGACGCAGGTGCTTTAATTAAATGGCACGCTTCTGAGCATAATATTTTCAATAAATATTTATGTTGTCTCGATTTTTGACCTAATTTTAATTTTTCAACTTCTATGGCTCTAACCTTGAAATGATGAAAAACAAACAAATGAAATGGAAACAATATAATTGAATAAAAATGTTATTAAATCTAAAATCGAACGAGAAAAATCAAAAATTCACAACGATATAAATTTACTTGAATTTTAAAGTTGATCGAAAAAATTGCATCTCAACAACTTTAGAACAAAAATTAAAAGGATTCAGATTATCTATAAATCCAACGATTTACCAGCTGAGATAATTTACTTTTTTAAAGCCCTAAAGATTAATTGCATTTATAATTATCGTGTAAGCTTGGATTTAATCAATAATTATAAATAATATGAAAGTGTCACCATAAAATTAAAATGATACAATGTTCGGTGAAGTTTGACACGTATATTCATATCTACATCAATTACTACAAATGATTAGATATCAAAGTACGTGAGCATTCCAACCGCAGCTCATACACGCACGTGACCAACTGTTCGATGTTATTTTTATAATAAAATATTGTAAATCGATTTGAAGAATACTTCATGGCGAGAAAAAAAAATTTGCAAAAGTTTTTTAATGCAGATGAAAATAATAATGGAGGTATTGTTTACTTTTACCGAACAATTAAAAGCATTTAAAATGAAACTGATACGATAATCATAGCACTTGAATTTTTGCTAAGGAAACAAGTACGTAAAATTGACGAAAAGATATGGTTCTTCTACCTGCGGTGAAAACAATAGAATCGCTTATTGCTTTGATTGATAAACAGATTAAAAAGTATTACCCATGTAAAGAACTAATTATTTCTAATTCTTTTTACGTGATACTGATAAGTTTACTTCATAAAATTGTGAATTATCTTAATACCAATTACAATAGAAGATAGTACTTACTATTTTAAAAGAACCTTACAATAATTAAATGATAACTACTTTATCCAACTAACAAATCAGACATCATAAAAAATAAATTGTATTGTAAATTGTTTAAAAAAATTTAGTTTTTAGAAATAATTTTATCATAACAGTATTTTAACGCAAGTTTATTAAATATTTGCCAATGACATAACGCACGTTTTATCATAAAATCAATGATCGCTTTAAAATTACGCACGTTTCTATTAATTAATTTAGGCTCTATTTTTCTTCGACTCGCGTGTTTCATATCTCAATAACATACGAGCTTTCCGTCTCGCATTTTTTTCTGAAACAATATTTAATGATTGTAGAGATAAATATTATGTCGAAATTCAAATTCATTTTAGGAAGAATGAACAATTTTTTAAGCGGAAAAATATTTCATTACCAATACAATTTTTGTCATTTTTCTGCGCATGGCTCAAGTTATAACATGAGATTAGCATTAAAAATTAGAGAATAATAAACAGTCACAGAATCAATACATTAATGAAAATATTCATTTACCTATCCAAAAATTCATGTAAATAGCATCAATAACACCCAAAAGTTCAAATCATAGAAAAACATGAATGTACTTAAAACAATAGCAGAAAAGAATTATAGTGTAATTCTCATTATTTTTTGCATAAGTTATTCTTAATTATTGACAATATTTTATAAGATTTTAAGAATTGAATAAAAAGTCTTCAAAATGTCAAAAGGCTTATGTGGGTTCATTAAAATTTCAAAATTATTCAAAGCATCTTCATAATTTTTGTTATGAAATAATTCTATACATCAAATTAAGTGTATCAATAAAACCATTTATTTTAATAATTTTTTATTTTCAATTTAATAATAAAGTTATAAAAGGATAATAATATAAAAATCTTTCATGCAAAAATATTCATAATTGTCTTGTATGAGTACAAATAATCATGCCAACATTTCACACCAGATTCATCACCTGGTTAGTTGTTAGTAATAAATTAAAGAGCTTTCATTAATTTATTTAACCATAAATGACTTCACAACTTCTTAAGTAGTTACATATGTATGTATCATTAATTTTGAGTATAATTGTGTGTGAAATTATAGCATGCAGTTACTCTACACAATTAAAAATTATTTATTACAAAGCAGTTATAGGCATTAATTTTTTGTCTAAATTACAGCTAATTAAATAAATAAAATCCACTTACAAGTAAAAAAATCATAAGAATATCTAACGGTAAAGCCTTATCATCTCAGTTCACTTGTGTATCTTCATCAACTGTTCACAAAAATAGTTTTTAACTTGTTTTATTAAAATGTACGAAAATTATGCAATAATGCAAATTAAATTTATAAAAGGTTTGAAAATAGTACAGAAAAAAACATATTTAAATTGAATTTTAGGTCAACACTAAATTTTGAGGATTTCACTTGTCTAGGTAATAAACAACATACATTTGTATTATTATAAAAAAATATAAAATAGGTGAATTGTTAATTTATTCACATGGAAATAATGTCTATGTTCGAGTAACTTTTAACCTCCTCAAAATTTTTAAAATATCTTGCTGCAAATGCTAAATTATTCTTCCTCGAATATAAACTTTCCGTTATTCAAATAACTTTACTAAGTGTATTAACATTGCGCAAAACAAGGCCAAATTCACAGAATATTTACAAAATCATAAAACAGCAAAAGAAAATATACACAATACAAAACGTTGAATTGGCCAACAATTTTATCGTCAACTCTGGTTGACATAACAGGCAGCGCCAGGTAATGCATGTGTCATTGGCAAAACTCAAAACTAATACCAACACCGACGGTACATACAAAGATTCGCATATACACAGATACCTTACACCACATAGCATTAGTATAGCCAAAGAGCCAGTTGAAGCCTGGTTGAGATATTGTGCACAGTGCAAACTTGCACACTGCACAGTGACTGGTGAGGAATACACATATACAACTGCATACACGCATCAGCACATACACATACAAGTAAGTATAACAACAATTTACCGACGACTAAATATATATGAGGCAAGCTAAACGCTTTGCCGCAGTGGAAGCGGCGAAAAATTATATGACCGCTTGACCAGTGTAAAAGTGAATTCTCAAAAGTCGCTAGAGCGCCTTATGTTTACTGTTGTCGGTGGGCTTGTCGGCGGTGTCATTAGGAATTATAATCGACATCCAAGGTACTGTCAAAGGGTTATGAGTTTCGGATTTTCCTCTCGAGTCGCTGTCAAATAACAGCTGTACTGGTGCGTGTATATTGCTTGCGATGTGTGACATATAGATTTCTGAGTCATCGATTACACACTCAGCAAAAATCTCTTACAGTACTTGCTGCACGTAAAGATTGAATCCAGAAACGTCTTCGCTTATCTTTGTAAAATTGGGTGTTTTAAATATTTATTGATTGCACGGGACCTTGAAAATACCGGCGGCAACTTTTAGTGCTGCATTTGTTAAATACCTGCAGGTATTTGTTCTTAAATTCCTTATTTTGCTGAAGGAGTTTCCCATTATAACATATGTAGTTTACACTCATTTTTGCCCTTTAGCCAATCTATAGAATATTGAAGTGCTTTCTTCAACTTATTGATTTTTGTGCTCCTACTCTTATTCTTTTAACATTTTTTCCTAAAATTTTTTTATTATAAATTTTCATCATCAATTAATGTTAAAAGGTGTGTCATTCAGTAAATTGAGTAATATTTAAAAAATCATCATTTTACCACTTTTTGAATACATAATAAAAATCAAAATTACAACAATCCTATTCTACAAAATATTACTTCGCTAATCTGTTGAATATACTGAATATAAACAGGATAATAGTTGGATACATTTTTTAAAAGGAACTATTTTACTTGAAATCTTTGCAATAATCTTAATATTATTTTTCTTTATTGCTGTTTATCTTGGTATATTATTAACCCAGCAAATTTCAATTATTAAAACCTTTACTTCATGTTTTATCAATATTTTTATTTTATATAGTAAATAAATTTATGTTTTAGAAATTTTTTCACTGTATTGAATTAAAATGGCCAATATTGGTAATTTGGAACACGAAATTGCAAATTTGCAATTAAACAATGATGGGAGCCCTGTAAAAACAATCAAAATTGGTAAAAAGGTTGGACCAGCTGTTCCACCAAAACCTAAAAAATCTATACCCCAGGTAAATTAAATCTCAAAAAAATTCAACTTTTTAATTTCTATCAATATACTATTAATTTATTGCTCTCAAAAATAATATTTATCATATTAAAGATGATTGTACTAACAATATTTCTAGGTACCACAAAGTTACACTATAAAAGCTGCATCAATTCCATCCTACAGTACAGTTCTTAATAATGTTGGTGCTAATGAAAAGACATCGAATCTGTATATGAATACTCCAGCTCCGTTTACACCTCAAAATTTGAATAAAAATGAGTACTTAGGTCAAACATCACTTAATGGAACTAATTCATCAATTAGTTATCAAAACAGTGAGAACTTCTATTCAAATGAACCAAGAGAAAAATTTAATTCAGCTTACAGATATGATGATAAAAATGTTTACTCCAATATTGGTAATTTGCCAGCTCCACAAGTGCCAGTATTAAATGAAAGATCGCACAATTCAACAAGAAATGCTGTTTACAGCAATATCGAGCCTGCAGTACCAATACCTGTTCCTCAACCCATTCAAAAAGAAAAAGATATTGTATATAGCAATATTCAATGGAATAACTCAAAAGTAGAAAATACTTACTGCAATGTACCTTCACAAGGCAATTCTAATGGTAAGCTATAGTTAATAATGAAAACATTATGTTCATGCATACAAGGAATTCCATTTTTCCTGATTTAATTTTTTATTTTTATCCTTTTTGACCTCATGAAATTACTTCAACTTTTTTAGTTTTTTTAATTTGTTTAATTTGTTTTAACCCCTGATTTTTTAGATGAATTACCTCCACCACCTGAGTCTTCTGAATTTATTACTTGTGTACCAAGTAGTTCCTTTCCTCCTCCACCAGAAGAACTTCCTCCTCCTCCTAGCCCTGTTTCATCAAGCTACAGTGAATTAAGATGTGCTACTTACCAAACAGATTTTCCATCTGAATCATATCCTAATGATATATATGGTCCAAGTTCTCAATCAAGTTCTACCTATGAATCTATTTATGAGCCAATAAATCCAAGACCACCGTCACAGCTGTCGTGCAATTATTCTGTATATTCTGGATATGGTTCAGCATCTCAACAACAGGGAAAAGTATCTTCAGTGAAAGAAGTATGAGACAAATACTTTGTTGTTGATTTGAAAAAATGTTTAAATTAATTAATTGATGTCACTGACTCATTTATGCATAGGTTGATGTATTGACTGACCTGTTGGTTCAAGGAATGGAAGACAATAGTGATGATAGTGATATATATGGAATTTGTGCACAGTGTGGTAAAAGAGTTGAAGGTGAAGGCACAGGTTGTTCAGCAATGGATAAAGTTTTTCACATAAATTGCTTCTGCTGTTTTGTTTGTAACATAAATTTGCAAGGCAAGCCATTTTATTCTCTTGAAGGAAAGCCACATTGCGAAGATGATTATTTAAATACTCTAGAGAAGTGCTGCGTTTGCACTCTACCAATTTTAGATCGAATTTTACGAGCAACAGGAAAACCATATCATCCATCATGCTTTACTTGTGTTGTATGTGGGCAGAGTTTAGATGGCATTCCATTCACAGTTGATGCTACCAACCAAATTCATTGTATTCAATGTTTTCATAAGTGAGTATTGGATAACCGATTTATATTTTTTCTGTTATATCACATATATAATGCATTCTTTTGTAGGAAATTTGCTCCTCGTTGCTGTGTATGCAAAGAACCAATTATGCCTAAGCCAGGAGAAGATGAAACTGTCCGCGTAGTGGCTTTAGATAGAAGCTTTCACATTCAATGTTACAAGTGTGAAGATTGTAATCTTGTTTTATACTCCGATGATGAAGGAGGATGTTATCCACTCGATGATCATGTATTATGTAAGAGTTGTAATGCAAAAAGAGTTCAAGCTTTAACATCACATATGATAACAGAATTATAAATTTGCCTTCGTCCTTCCAGAAGACTATCGTTTTTCACTTTTATACTATAAAACTATTTACTAATTTTATTGTAGAAAAGTGTTGCCTATAGTTTGAGCATTTTTACATTTTTGATAATCTACAGCAAGAAATGTTAGTAAACAAAATTGTTTTGAATGGCAGTATATCTATAATGAAAGAAAAAAAAATTCCAATAATATAACTTTTAGAGTATAAATTATGTTACTTTAAAAAATTCAATTTTTCTTTTTTTTAATTTTTGAATGATGTTATTTAATTTGTATTATACATGTGTAAATAAGAGAAGATTAATCAACAATCTTTGTTATATGTATCTATTGTTAAATGATTTTATAGTGTTTTTATAAAAAGGATGTATTGAAGTGTTTTTGTAGTTCAGATATTATTTCATTTGAATTATAAATTCTCAATATTTATTAAGATTACTTAATAAGTGTCATTACTTATTAACTATCATAGAAGTTATGTATTGTGATGCAATAAATTTTCGTAACTAAATAAAAGAAAAATAAAATGAAAAAAGCTTTAAAAAATACCTAAAAAATTTCGTATAAAAATACTCTACAATGTGATGTGTCAACATGTAATCGAATATTTGTAATAAACTAAGGTATTACAGACTAAAAAATAAAGATTCTATATTAATGGAATCATTCATTTTAAAGATAATAGCAAAAGAAAACTCATTGTTTCATCATTTACATCTTAGTTTTTAGATGAGATTTATTTTTCCACCAAATTTTCCATTGATTTATAATTATGCGGAGTTGTTCATTTTTAATTTCGTTATTACTTTTCCTACATAGTTATTTTTTATTTATTTTCATTTATTATGCATGATAGTTAATTATTGGTTTAATATATATGCATCTTTAATGTAATATATATATATACATATTTGTATATATACATACATGTATTCTTTTTCATATATATGCGTATTTTTATTATCATTAAAGATCACTTAGACCTTATTTTTATACTTTTGTATCATAAATCTACATGATGTATATTTCGGAATTATACATTCATACATGCGCAATTTTTACGGAGTTTCGTGCATGAGCGATGCATTTTAACAGTATTTGGTACAAATAAAATCTTTAAATTAATGGAAATAAGTTTTGAAAATCTGATTGATATTTATAATTTTAACAGTTTTTATATTTTTATCATACAAGTAGTGATTTAAGTTTTGATGAATTTAGTCAAAAGCGATCAACATCAAATACTATGATGTCAAATTCACGTTTTATCTTTGTAAAAATGCTGATATATAATTGTATTTTTATACAATGTTTTCTAAGTCTTTCGATATGTAAAGGATAATTTATGAATAAATAAAGTTCTGAAAGTGTGTAATGATTATAAATTATGAATAATTTCCGAAGCCCACAGTAACAATAACACTGTTTCATTATAAAACGAATTGCGAAAATCTACATTTTCAGTCCTACAATTCCAACGAAAACTGAAAATTTATTTATAAAAGATATATTTTTTTGTATTTATGTACTTCTAAATTATTAAAATTTTTTCTCAACTATTTTTAAAATTTGTCTAAATGCTGTAAATTATAGAGATATACAAATCCATGAATATCCTTTTAATAATTACGGTTGGTTTCTAGTGTCTGCAGTTTCAATTTTTTTCGATCAAAAATATATTATTCTATGTAAAACGTTCATTCAATTATTTTCAACAGTGAATCATTAGACAATAATTAACAGTATCGATGACACTATCTTTGGTTGATAATGATTAACAATTTGGCTATGAAGGAAATAGAGATAAGGATATGGCTTCAAGGTACTTATGAATTCTCATGTAAACATGGAATCATGTCAACAATTTTTTTTCTTTTAGAAAAAAGTAAACAATCGTTCGTGCACTTACTCCTCTGTAAATGATCATTTTTGTTGACTCCGTTCAACAAAGTTATTTCATACATATATATTTTAAATTTTCCTTAAAAGTCCGTATGGCTATTAGGCAAAATACACATATGACTTTTATAATCTTCAAAACCAATTTCCGACGAGGTGACTTAAGGTTTTGACTATATTTTTTGGTTGAATAATTATAAAAATCAATTAATAGTACTGTAAAGAATTATATAACTCTAGCGTAAAGTGGACAGTAAAATTTCGATAAACATTTAAAATTGTTCATGTTCATTGATGATTAGCCACTTACAAAATGTTTGCTGAATATCAAACTTTTCGATGCAAGTTAGCATTTATATACATTGTGCCGTAATTTAATTTACATAAAAAACTATAAGTAAATCAAGGTGAAAAAAACTCGGGAGTTCAAGAGGGCAACCAAAGTTAAGAAAATAGTTTTTAGAAGTTATGTACTCAACTTTTGTCCACTTTAGCCTACACTCACGAGTCAGTTAAATATCCTAATGCGTTTTTCATTTTCGTTTGGATGAAACATACTTTCAGTTTCATTAACGGAAACATATCACCAAGTGTGTGTAACACATTGGTTGTAATATTATCATGTCTCACTATATTTCTAGCATCTTTTAAGATTATATTACTAGATATTTTAATTTGTAAGCTAATATATATACCACCACGATCAAATTATTTCATGTTAAATTTTAGGATTTACTTGCTCGAGAATAACAATTAACAATTATCAACGTTTCTGAAAACGTGATCGCAAGTAAGTTCTAAATTTAACACGAAAACTTTACTTATAATTTTTGAAATTGGTATATGCTCTTTGCATTCGTTTATATATTTTATGAATGTATTTTCTCCTTCAGGGGTATTTTCATACAAATAGATTCATTCGTAATCCATGTGTACAATCAATCACACGCAAAGTCACAGCCACTTCTCTCATTATTAGGGTAAATTCACACAAATAATTTTTATAAAATAAATACACAAATTTCATCTGTTCTCTGAATCCCCACGGCATATATTACTAGAATATTGCTAAGAACTGACTGAGTTTGCACGAATCTGCTAAAAACATTAGCCAATTCACTATAGCTCGTGTTTTCACTACCCAAAAATATTTTTCGAAGTATAATTTTTCAAGCCAAAACTCTGAATAATTTCATTATACAAGTCAAACATAAACGCATCTTCTATCATCAGTTTTTCAACATTTAATGTATCTCTTAGCAGAAATATTTCATCAACGATAGAATTAACGTGTTATATAAAATGTCATTTTTAAATGATTAATTTGAAAATATATATTGATTAAAAAGTCCATTGGATTAATAGCAGCGAAAACTCAGCCAATGAGTAAATTACGCTTTGAGTAATAGATGCCGAAATAAGCCACTGCTTCATGTTCAACAATACTTTTTGTTAGCAATTTCTCAGAGTATTATACATTTTAGCTGCTTACGTTTAGGCATCATCTTTAATTTGTTATTTGTTCTCGCTTGTTTCTTACAAAAATCGTCAATACCAACGTAACAACATGTAGTTTTGAATTCCCAAATGTGCTGAGTTACAGAAATCCAGCCAATGGGTACGCAAATCAATAAATAAATAGAGGAACAACATTCTTCCAACGATTATCATTTTCATTTATTATAACAACTTTAGAGGCTCTGGGAACGCAACTTAACAAACGTTCAACAGTACAATCACAAAAACAAATAGAAGGCACTCTTCATTTAATAAATTTGCAATCTTATAACAATTCTCAATTTCTAATTCTGTCTAGGCCTTGTAAATTTGCAATTGTCATTTAGTCTTTGTAAACACGAGTTAAGTTTCATTTGTTTATAATTTCACGGTGAAACTTCCGCATTTTCTTGACATTTTTAAATTTTTTGAAAATTACGCTTATATTTCACCTTTAATTTGCTAATCGGCAATAATGTATCCAGTTCACGTATTCAATGCTCGAGTTATCATATTTAAGACCGAGCTAATAAATTTTCCACTTTTTGAAAAAAGAAATTCGTATTCGTTACAATTAGGTAGAATATCATATAACTTTTACAATATTATAATAATTTAATTATTGTTATTCGCTTGGAAGCTCACAGCCAACACATTTGAATCCGCCACACTTTTAAATATATTTTATTCGTTTTCTAACACGGGGCTTCAATATTTTAGCTTACTTTTCTACATTCTCTTAAAGAATTGAATTGAAACTGAGAATGGAATCGCAAACAAAACCTCCATATTGTAATCAACAATAGGTCGACTGATGATACTACAAAGTAATATTTAATTATTCAACCTTTTGTAACAATAGATTGTTCACATGATCAATCTTGCAAGCGATGCATACAACAATTTCTTACAGCGAATAGATTAGAAAAATGTTTAATATTTGGCTGTTTCTTTATGGTTTTGAAAATGACAAATTCAGTGCAAATAATAAGATAATACGTTCGATACAATAGACTATCTTTCTCGTAGAAAAAAAGAATGTGGCAGTGCTTTGAGCAACTGTATTTACTTTATCAACGAACTATGTAATTGTCCTCTCGATCAACCGCAAAGACCTCTTAATTTTTCAACACAATCATGTATAAATGTGTGTATTGCATTGTTTGAATTTTTGAATGTTCGTAATCGTGTGTGCATGTTTCTGTATTTGTATAAATTTACGTGCATTTGCGAGTGTATTTGCGCGATAACGCTTCTTCGAATCTGCCTCTAAAACGTTCCGTCTATGTATATAGTCTTTCTCGTGAGATTCTTATTTTTATGTTTTTTTTTTAACAGTCGAACCTATTGTTATCGCTCATTCATGCATTATTACACGCAAGCACGTCACGTTACTTTTCGAGACTTTTAACACGTACGCGTAATCGACATCGTTAATACACACGTAAGTGCGTTTTTATACATTTTGTCTACATGAAAAAAAAATCGAATTTTTGCTGATAATATTGTATTACGATTTTTTACCCGTGTAAGTTCGTGAGAGTTAGTACATGGTATGCATGTATACTATCTTTTAAGTATTTTCTGTATACATCGTGCCTTCATTACATCTAGAATATTTTAACTTTTACTCGTGTATACACATACACAATTCATATCATTTTAATATTTAACGTTCATGAAGTTTTATAATTTTCTCTCACTCGCTCAATTTGAATATATTAATCTTTTAATTCGTCGTTATAGTTATGATCGCTTAATAAATAATCAACAAGTCACCGAGATTTTGTTCGATGGAACGTTTTAACATCCTCATCTTTATATCATGTGTCGCGCAGTAAAAGAACGCGCACACGCTGCACGTACATTCTTATACATAATATATATCTTGATATATAATAATATATTGTATAATATATTTTTTAGTGTATAATATAATAATTATCTTCGTCATTTGTTTCACGCGCGCACACACCCACTTGTAACGTAAGTGATAGATACATATTATCGTGTTAACGTGTATAACGTGTATAACGTGTATATACGTTCATTTCTTCATTTATTTATTGTAAATATATGTACACTCATATTTACGTCATGCGTGCGTGTGTGCGTGTGTGGGCATATTTAGGTATGAATATGTATATATTAACGATTAATCAGACATTCGCTGCGCAGTACGTTTGAGATCACATCGCGTGCACAAATAATTGCGAGAGCGCTCTATCTAGACGTTGAGGCTCGTAAACATGCTAGCGTAAATATACACTCATACTTGCCCGAGACTGCTCTTTCTCTTCCTCTCTCTTCGTGTAGAAATCGTTGAGAGCGGATGACGCGCCATCGCCATCGAGCTCAGAATCGAGAGGAAACGAAAGCGATGGTTGAATCGATCATCGTCGACAGTCGAGTACGATGCGTTGACTTTGAAATTGTATGTAGATAGATAACAGAAACCGTAGAGAGAAGAGAAGAGGAAGAGAGCGAAGCGTATTATTTTCGAGATGTAGGCTCAAAGACTGAGAGCCTGAATTTGATGGCACGACTCTTGAATTTGTTGCTCGGTGCTACCGATAACACCGCTGTTAGGACTCTGCTGCTGGGGCGTTCCTGGTGGTGTGAGAGGAAGCCTCGTTATCGAGACCGGAGCGTCGCCGCCCCCTGCATCCTCGCTTTGCTGCTGCTTCGTTGTCACCGCTGACACCGATCCGGCCGTTGACGTCGCCGTGGTCGTTGGGTTAACGCCGTTGATCTTGAACTTGGACTGGCGCACTGCGCTGGACTTAGGAGCTCCACGTACTCCGGAAGCGCCACCCGGTGGATACCTGCCTGGCCCTCGTTGACCATTGAAGCGTTGTTGTTGCTGCTGCTGTTGTTGCTGCTGACTGCCGAACGATTGGACCTGGGTGGGATTGGGAGATGGTGAGAGATTCGGATTAGGATTCGACGACGTATTCGCGGGGCTCGTGTTCGAAGTGATCGGTGTGTTAGTGGTAGCGAGTGCGCTGCTGTTTGCATCAACGGTTTCGATCGCGTCACCCGATTCGGAAGCAGTTACGTTCGCGTTACTATCGGATTGCTGCGCTTGTGTCTGTGGCTGCTGCTGTTGTTGCGGCTGCTGTTTAACACTACTCGGAATGTCCTTGCTCGCGGGCTCGGCGGAGCTCATCGTGAGGTTGGAGCCACGGTAGTTGTTCACGTTGAGCCTGCGCTGAGGACGCTCGGCTCGCGCGTACTCGAAGCCATACTTGGGTCCGTACGGTGCGGGAATTGGCTGTTGATAGATGTAGCCTGTCGCGAGAGATCGCGCCCCGAACTGACAAGCGGCTGGTTTATGCACGTATAGCGTTGGCGGCAGCTGTTGTTGCTGATGTTGGTGATGCTGTTGTTGCTGATGTTGCTGTTGCTTTTGTTGCTGCTGCTGTTGCTGCTGTGGACCAGGAGCCGAGGGTCGACGGCCGAGCTGTTGCAGACGCGCGGGAGGAGTCGAGACCCGCGGATACTTCTGCGACTGAGGCGGTGGATGACTGATGTAAGACTTGCCGTAAACAGGCCCCGAGCCCTGCATAAGAGCTCTGGGGTACTTGCCCGTCGAAGACGAATGATAGGAATGCGGCTGTACGGAGGGAGTGGGAAGAAGACTAGTTGCCTGACTGGGGTACTGGGTATGATACACGGCTTGTGGATACATGGCCAGGCCGCGGTAATGCAGACTAGATTTCTGCTCGCTCGACTGCGCCTCGGCTAAGTCTAGCGCGCTGTGCGCGAGAGGGGCTGGAGGGGGTGGAACCTCCTGAAGGTTACTCACGGGGTGGAAATTGGCGGAGGGATAGCGAGGATACTTGGGATGAGGCCCGGTGCCAGCGGACGACGGATCTGGTGGCTGGGCGTTCGTGTTATTTGTGCCGCCTCCGCCACCGCCACCGCCCCCGCTGTCCGAGGTCACGTTGCTGTTGCCGCTTCGATGATGCTCCGCTGAGAGGTGGCTCGATGTCGAATGAGTCTCCTGTGCAAGTACCAGTATTGCTTTTAACATAAAGCCTTTTCTACTTTTTTTTCTCGTTATCAGAGTTGTGAGCCATTAAAATACGTGTTCGCAAGAATACGTACTCATAATCCCATAATTAAATCCGCGAAATAATTTTAACTGCGTTGATAGTTCTTACCGGACGTAAAATTTTTAAAGTTTTGAAATAGCAACAGCAGAGTGTTAGGACTTTAAAATTTTCAAGAGTTAGTATATGGCCTAATTCGACTTTTTTTTTAAATTATGTGATTTTCATTAGTTTAAATCCGAAGTTACTTTGTTAAAAGCGATATAATAATAAATATTTACCTCTTGATTAATAAGTGATTCATTGGCAGATCCTTGCTGAGGTGGGGGTACAGCTATTTCAGAATAAATGAGCAGTTGTTGATCAGCCATGTTTAAAGGTCCAGTATGATGCTGATGCTGTGGTAGTACATGTGGTGGAGGATAAGAGTAATATATATGTTCCATTTGATGAGACTGAGGTGGTCCTGACTGAGATCCACTTGATCCAGCTGTTAATGCATGATGTGAGTTTGGCCCTCCACCGTAAAGATGACTTTGATATGGAGTTGAATTATTCCCAGCCCCATTTCCTGTTCCACTGCTGTTGCCAGTGCTTCCGCCTCCAGATTGATTCTGACTACCGCCTCCGTTTGACGTGTACATAAAAGGCGGTCCACCCGCAGCCGCCCCGGGGAAGTATGGCTCATACTAAAAAAATATCATTTCTTTATGAAAAAAACTGTTACAACATGTAGAAATAACATCAATTGAATGTGAATAACATAAAAGTGTTCTGTGTTGACCCTAAAAATTAAAAATTTTCAACTTAATCAAGTATTTGACAACTTTGTTATGCGATAAAAATATACTATTTTATAAATTAACTTTTTTTTTTAATTTCAGATAAGGTACTTGAATTTTCATTAAACTTGGAAGAACCAAGTTTTTACTCCAAATTAGAACAAAAAAATGTTTCTGCAATTCTATATCTATTCCATATCAAAAGATTTAGAAAGACTTTTATGATTTTAATGTTTTATAATGGTTAAATTAGTTCAAAAATAGGTTTCTGAACTTTTTTTCTTCTCTCTAATAGTCACTATTGCTAAGTTCAAGTTAATATAATATGTATGACATTATATTTTTAATCATAGTATTTGCTATAAAATAATACTTTTCAATAGCTTATGCTGAATAATAGTGTTAAATTGGTTAACATAGAATAATGTGTGAGTATAATGGTCAAATTCATTGTTTCAAAGCTATTCAAAATAAAATTGATCAAATTATTAAAAATCAGCCATATGTCACATGCTTAAAATAGGGCCATGCTGTCAAGTGCAGTTAGAAGATGGAATACATCAGCGAGTTTTACGTGCATGCAAGACACGTTTAGCATTTAACCATGTACCTTTAGACCTCAATACTGTATAGCGTCGAGAAGAACGTAAGTAGGCATTTGCTGAGGGTTGGGTAGAAATGCTGGTGGTATTGCTTCTCCCATCAGACTGTTTGTCTGTTGAATTGTAACCGTAACGACAACTCAATTTTAATTTACAAAATAGAGAAAAAAAATCACTATTTCTTTGGTAACACATACAATTTAGCTAGTTGCAGTTACAATTGAATATGTTCAAGACAACACATTTGTAAATTTTGTGAAGTGAAAAAACAACACACTATTACATGAAATTAAGTATAACTTACAGGCATTGGAGAATATTGATATTGTTGTGGCATGTAGATTGAAGGTGTTGGCATAGGATACATCATTGGTGCAAATGTTTGATGACTGGATGATGCTTGAGGCCCTGAAAAAAAATTCAGTACAAAAAAAAAACTGTCATGTCACTTAAAAAAATATTATCTAATATAACATGAGTTTATTGGTAAATAGTTTGTACCAAACACTCCTGCTGCTTGATACAAAGTTGTAGGATCTGTAGGAGGAGCTAGTCCCGCACCAGGGGCAGGACCTCCTGCATTATAAAAAGTCATTCCATTTTGATACGGAAGACCCATTCCTATAAAAACAATTTAGATTATAATCATAAAATGAAAAATAAAATAACTATAAATAATTTTTTTTAAATTCACCATTAGCATAATAATAAGTACTAGTCGGCACAACAGGAGGAGATCCACTTCCTCCATCAAACGAACGGTTAAATGATTGCTTTTTTATTGCTGGTGCAATATTTAATTTTCTTTCTCTGAGTATGATGCATTCCGACTAGAAAAAGTTGATAGTAAGAAATTAATAATTTTAAACAAATGAAGTAATGTATGAAATAATAATGTTGCACAGATGTAAAATTATGGACATATTATTTTAGATTTTGAAGGTTATAATTAATAATCAATGACTTAAACAAATAACAAGTGTTGAAAAAAATTGCTTTAAAGAAATGACAAACCTCTTGCTGCAGACGTTTAGCTTCCTCTTCTGTTTCAAAAGTCACAAAACCATAGCCCTTTGAAGCTCCTCCTCTATCAGCAATAATTTTTGTAGCTTTGACAGTACCATAAGCAGAAAATAACTGAGCTAATTCTGCTTCACTTGTGCTTGGTGATATACCACCAACAAAAATTCTGTTTGGTACAAGAGTTCCAAATTTTGGGGCTGCCATTGCAGCTAAACTTGCTGCTGATGCAGGACTGGAGGCTGGACTTGAGCCTTCGGTACCACCAGTAGATGAAGCCTGAAAAGAATAAATTTTAAAATGTTGAATTTACTTAATTACAATAAAACAAGTGAAAGTTAAGAAGAAAAATGTATTTGATCATTGCATAGACTAGAATCTATACCTGATTAAAAGCTTCAAAAGATAATTTTAATGGTAAAAAGCCTGACTGGGCATGCTCAACACAATTACAAACCATAAAATTGTTACTTTAAAACATTTCAATGAACGAACAATACCAACAAAACCAATCAACTTCTTTCTTTAAACCTAGAAAAACTTTGATTCAGATATCTTCTAAAATAAACAAGACAAAAAAACAATTGAAGTTGCAGAAGCGCCTAGCTTCAAAGAACGACGACAAACATGACGTTAGTATAGAATATATAGGTATAAACGTATATCTATATACAGGTATTCGTCTGCAGCTATATTACCTATATACCTACCATAAAAAAATAAGCGACATCAGCAGATTACGCTCGCTGTCAGAGCCACTGTTTTTACACTTGTAAAATAGAAATTAAACGAAGAAATTACAAGAATGACACGCACAGGAGAAAAAAGCTCTCAAGTCTTTAGCGAGAGTAAAGAAGAAATGAAGAGAGTGGGAGAGAGGGAAAGACAGTGAGAGCGAGAGAGCAAGATACATGCGCGAGTGAACTGTATAGTACTAATATAGATATATGTATACGTTCACCAATGCATCATGCCTGCACATGGATCTATTCGGGGAAAATCCAATGGAGGAGCGAAGCTCTGGATCGTAGAGCATGCAAAACGGTGTGCAATTGTAAGAAAAAATAGTTGAACGAGAAAAAGATGGCTAAGGAGAACGGAAAAAAAGCGAAAATCCAAAGAGAAAAAATGAGTAGATAGAGAGAGAGAGAAAGAGAGAGAGAGAGAGGGAGAAAAACAAAACACTGCCGAGCGCATATAAAAGTGTGCGTACGAAAGTACTGCGAGACAGCTAGAGCGCGCGAGCGGAAGCTCTGTTCAACAAACTTGTGGCAACGAAAGAGAAAGAAAGAGAGACAGAGCAAAGTGCATGGCTCTATGTGTTTGCCATAAGAGAGGGAAATAGAGTGAGAAAGAGAGAAATAAAGAATAGAGAGCAAAGAGAGAAGCTGACTCGCATCGAGCAGTAGAATAGCAGTTGAAAAAAGCTAGAGACGGGACTTACCATCTTCGCCTGGGATGGTCGCGCGGGTGATTCCATTGGGAGCTGCAGCAGCAGAAACTGTAGCTGTAGCAGTAGCAGTTATATAGTATTAGATTAGCACTATTAGTGGTGGTGGTGGTAGTGGTAGTAGTTGTGGTGGTGGTGGTGGTGGTGATAGTAGTAGCAGTAGTAATAATAGTAGTCGTAGTAGTTGTAATAGTAGTAGTTAACAGTGGTGGTAATAGTAGTAGTAGTAAAAGTACTAGTATTAGAGGTAGCAGTAGTAGCAGTAGTAACAGTAGTAGTAGTGGTAGCTAGTTGACGTTTTTTTAGTAACGCAGTGGGCAACAATGTAGTATCACTAGCAGTAGATAGCAGTAGAGCAACAGTAACAATATTAATGCAGCAGTAGAACGGAGGAGAAGCAGTAGCGCGTGTTCTCCGGGCTACTGCTTCGGCTGTCTCGTGCGGGGCTTGCAGAAACTGCTGCACTGTGTGTGCACTGGCTGGCACAAGTACTGCTGCTGCTGCTGCTGCTGCTGCTGGCTATGCATACGCGCGCGCACACTCAGCCAACACACACGTATAGGATGCAGATATATATGATGCACACACGCACGCGACGACGACGACAACGACGACGACGACACACCAGTCGATCGCAGCAGCAGCAATCACAGTGTGCAATTCACCAAGTTCTCGGGGCTATATGTTTCTGCTTCGAATCGAGACTCGAAGAGAGAAAAAGAGAGAGAGAGAGAGAGAGAGAGAGAGCTCAATAGTCGAGTGTCGCGAGACACAATGAGCCACTGACACTCGCACGCGCAGCAGCACAGCCTCCTGAGAAGCACACGATCGCGGATATTATACATATCCTTCGACGAGCTATATTTGCCAACTTGCGACGACTAGCATCATCCCCCCGCGCATCAACACGCAGTCTCCCAAAAATCTCAGTCAGCCACCCTCCGCCAAAACTGAAGCCAAAATCGCATTTCGAGCTTGTCGAGTCGGCGGCTTTATTAAAAGGCCGACGAGCTTTATCAGAATACCGAGCTTTTGTTCGTTATACCCTCTCTCCTCAATGGTTAGCTACTTGCGCAGCTCCTACTAATTACTGCTGGTACTCGTGCCAGGACCTCGGGTCGACAATTTCGTCATTAATGTTCTAGCTTGAAATTGGAGTATCGTCAAACGCAATCGATTACAAAATTTAACTCGGTCCGTTTGCGTCTGCGATGCTTGCAATCCTAGTGCAGATGACTCATTCAGGTCGTCGTTGTTCATTTCAATTCGTTTCGTTCTTTAACGAGTCCTAAGTATAGCAGCAGGTGTGTACACCGTGCATTAATATTCCATGGCATTAAAGTTGGTGTGCAGCAACGACGAAATGCCCGTGTATGTGTGTCCGTGCGCACAATTATCGGTCAGTGCAGCTCATGCGCGCTCGTCTCGGTGGACACGCGTATGTGTATATGTAGCTAAGTCGGAGTAGGCAAACGCCGATAATGCACAAACGAGCTGTCGAGTTGCCACTAACAGCGAATGAGAGAAATTGACGGGGAGAGAGGGAGAGGAAGAGAAAGAGAGAGAGAGAAAACCATCAAAGGGTTAAATATAAGAAAAATTAAAAAAAAAGCAAATAGAATTAATTACGAGTAATTACGATCGCTTATCTATGTGAACACTTTTGGTTCCTGAGGATCTATATGATACGTAAAGACCATTAATATAACTCAAGCATCTGGGGAAAGTATTGCTACCCAAGCTCAATGAAGATATGAAACATTTCAATCAATGTATAAGATTTGATAAATTTCAAGCAAACGAGGGATTGCTTTTCGATTAATCTTTGATTGAAAATTGAGTGTTTTATTTGTTGGTAAAAATGAAATTAAAAACGAAAGTGAAAAGAGGATAATTTTCGCACGAGAAATTTCATATTAATAAAATGTGACTTTTAGGTTAACAAAAAGCCCATGAATATTTACATTGATCAAACATCACAAGAACATAAAATAAAACAAAGCAAAAATAAAAAAAAGCCCTTAATAATTTTCAGATTCCGTTTTTTTTCTTTTGTACAAAACGAATAAATTTCTCATTAATGAAGTGAACGAGTTAATTGCTTATTAAATGACATCGATGATTAAAAAAGTCGATGCTCAACGTACTTATTAATTATGATATACCCAAAAGTCCTCGTCCGAATGTCAAGATAATCAAGAAATACTAAAAGATTAAAACAAGCAAGTCGTCCGTTATTCTTTGTGCACACGATCACGCTATCGGCGGGAAAGCAAATCGCATTATACTGATCGAGCTGAATACGGGGTCAAATTCGAATGCAGAGCTTTGTAACCCAAGTAACACGATTCTTTACGGTTTCGGGTTACATATCAATAAAGTCAAAATTTTCAAACGTCTCTCTCACAGTCACCGATAACTTCCGTTTACAATGGTGGAACGAGTCGTCTCTCGAGAGAAGCAATTATATTCCGAAGTAACAAAAACAATTGAAACATATTATTCATGCCGTTTTGGCCTTGGCCGTTTATGGCGGAACGACGAAACGTTTTCTCAGAATTGGATTAACAAAGAAAGCTCGTTACGGGCGTAGATACGCATGGTATTTGAAATGATCAGAGATGAACGGATCTTACCTGGTTTTATCGAGTGACAAGTTGTCCCAAGAATGGATGGCTGCTCCTTGGTGATAATATGATATCCGTCCTCTGAAGCTGTGCGTCACGAGGCTTGTAGACGCTCGCTCAAACGGTGCGAGCGCGAGGAGGAATCGGACCCTGAACCGTGATTTTCTCGAACGCCAGAATCACTGCGATTAAATCAGCAGCTTCTCCGTCAGGCGAGTAGTAGTGGTGTTGTCCGGGAGAAAGTCGATATCGATCGCAGGCAATCGACGTGCAAACGACGAACGAGGAGACCCGCGCGTGTCGACGCGACAACAAATTCCGCCGCACACAAGACGAGCTTGACCGTATTTATTCACGCGGAACACAAAAACACAAAATAACGACTAATAACAACATGTAATTACATTAACACGTATTTCTCTCGATCAAACGCGAATGAACAATCAAACGATCTCGAACAAACGAGCGAGGGGAAAGAAAGGGGATGCAGGTTGGTGCAGAACGAGCGAACGAAAGAACGAACAAAAAAAAGGGTGAGGAAACAAACAAAAACGAAAAAAAACACAGCGTTGAAACAGCACAATCATCAACTCATGATTGATAATACTTGGAACGAGGCTTGCGTCCGGCAAAAGGAGCAAGACGGCGACGAACGACACAACACATAAGGCACACAACGGCGCACATGCACTACTATACTGATCACACTCTGTCTCGCGGCGCGGCGGCGGGCAGGCAGAGCGCGTGATTACACGCAGGATTAACGCGCGGAGAACAGCAACGAATCGGTCGGGCCACGACGTCGTCGTCGAGTGAGCGCTCTGGGTCAAGTGTATAGCAGCGTTCGATGGTGTCGCGCGGCGCGTGCAGGCCACAAGCAACTGAACTCGCGCGCGCACACAGTCTCGCAGCGGCGCAAGCCGTGTCCGTGTAAGGTGCCCCGTCGTCTATATTGGCGCGCTATACAGCAGCAGCGTCTTAGAACGTCGCCTTATCTCGTAGGTATCTCGTAAGGAAACAAAATCCTAGCGGCATACGAGCCTTACTTAATTGCCCAGATTAATGAATCGTCCTGTTCCTTTTTCGTACGTCAACTCCGCGTGGACTGTAAATAAACAAGCAAGCAATGATTGCGCTAGCTAATTTTTAACGTTAAACTGAAAAAAAAGTATTTAAGGAGTCATTAACCAGACGGAGAAACCTGATGATGCGACTCAAACACCTGTGATACCTAATAACAGTGAGTGAAGCGATACGTTCATTAAAAAATGAACTCGTTAATGAGAGAAAATCATGATGGGTCGAGATCGAATTATGTGAATGATAGAAATTTCACTGCTGTGGAACGGCACTGACTGTCATTCGATGCTCGTTCACAAAACACGTGTTTTTCTCAAGTTTCCTACGAAAAAATCCATGCCGTTATATTCTACCATCATACTAGATATGTGCATTGTATTATCCAAATGCATTACAATTTATATTCGATTTATAGGACCGGATGCGATTACGGGTAGTAGATTTACCCGTACCTAAAAGCAGTGGAGTATTACTAAACAATAAAGTGATAATACATCCAAGCTGTGCGAGAGCGTGTTTATATACAGGAGTACACCGCGCATAACATAACGTCACATTATGTGCGTGTGTGTGTATATGTATGTATAGGGAGGTTGTTACTCATGGAATGTCGTCAAGTCGTCGATGAGCGAGACTCGCGTTTCGTAGAATTCCATCCGTCTCTCTCTCCTTGGCGTTCTCGCATGCTCACGCGAGCCGCACTGCTACTATATACTTACTCGCTTTCGGTTCATGCCCCTTTTCGCGCCTTGTATGAGATGTTGTAGCGCTCTGTTCTTAACGCATCTCGCGAGTCCCAGTGTAATGTAATGCGCGCCGCTAAATATGTGCACGCGCGCGCGCGTGTGTATGTGTTTACGGAGTCTACACACGTCAAGCCAATCTTACATAGTATAGGGCTTTTACTTGAATATATCTTTTACCGATTAGTCGATGGATAATTGCAATCGAACCTCTGCACCGGTTGAATCAATGCCGATCATCTGCACACGTACGCTTTACGCCTACGGTAGCCGGCAAGGGGGTACCGAATCAAACGGACACGAGTGCACTTGTCGTGCTTTTTGCTCACTTTATCGACGTATCGATCGTGACGAATCCTAAGTTGCAACTATGATACTTATTAGGCGCATATTAAAAAAGGATTATGACAAAAAATTTATACGCAAACTAATTAGCTTCGATAATCTGTTTACAATTTCCCAGCATTGCTCATCTTTTCTATCTGTACCTATAAGTTTCAAAAATTTTTCGTTAAAGCACAATTTTACCCACAACAAATCTCTGGATAAACAAAACTTTTCTTCGATCGAATCATAAAGTCGTATACTAATTTAAACTGGTGTAAGTAAACGGGAGAGTACTGCGTACTTCTTTGAACACAGGGGGTAGATATCTATCCATATGATAACGATTTTTTAATGAAATTTACAATTAATCATATCTCCCTGTATCTTCCTAGTAATCAATCTGTACCATTAAGGTAGTGCATACCTTTTTTTGAAGCTTTGAAAGATAAAAAATTGGATCTTTACAAATACATTTACCTATATAAAAGAAAAAACGGGACGTATTGTTAATACTTATTGTATGTAAGAGTTATCGCATGTTATGCGGTATAAGAATTTCAGTGTTGCGTTTTAATAGATTTATCTTAATCTAATATATTAAAACAAGATCTTCTTATTTCCCACACTAATTATAGACATCTATTTCAATTCTTTTACTTATGTACTACATAAGATACAAAAGATTAAGTACTTTAATATTTCTTTATATTTTATTACTCTTTTTATGATGAGAACATTATTACTGATGATCAAAAAATTAAAATATTTTTTTGAAATATTCGGAAACTTTAAGACGACCTTGAAATTAAAAATTTTTTAAATACAGTTACGAGGCTTTTCCAATATTTCATTTATAAAATTTAATTAGATCAGTACTTATGTTTTTTACACCGCATTATCTAGCTTTATTTGGAACCATTCTTTTTTCACTCTACTTCATTATATTTTCTAAGAAATGCGAATACGTAAACAAGGTAGTCCCTTGCTGCAGTAAAAAATATCAATTCCTGTTTATATGAATTCAGGATATTGAGTAATCTACTGTGTACAATGTATAAAAATTATAATTTCGTACTCTGTAGATTATGAGAATGAAAAAAAAACACCGAATAGCGATTTTAGTAAGATCAAATGCTTTGATATTTACATCGTACGGTCGAAATTGGAGTCACAATGGCTTCACTGTTTTCCCTTGCTTTTAGAGAAACATAAAAGCGGTATTTAACATTTATCGAATAATATGATGGATTATGTGAATAAATAAACATAACATTTTTGTTTCTTCTTAAAATGTTTATTTTAAAATACAAAGTAATTCACTCTGCCTATAATATCTTTCAGTGTAATAATAAATCATCAAATACTGTATAGATTAAGTATCAGCATGTCTCGGGGGTAGGGGGGGGCGAAGGTCGGTATTCAAGGAATAAAAAGTGAAACCTTGCAAAAGGTTTTCGCATTTTCTTTTCTCAATATGGCCTGACTATAATTATAAGAAATATCAATTAAAGGTGTCGCGAATAAGTTACATCATCATTACGTTACTGAGTCAATCATTATAATTGATCATTATTACATTTTTATTAGTACATTCTTCATTCTTACATACTTTGATTAATTTAGATTCTTCATTCAACTAAGCTTAAAATTTACATGCCTCTTTCTTTGACATAGTCACGATTTTTTCAACTTCAATTAAAAAGATACAAGCAAATCGTTTATTTTCGTGGAAAACAGAACCTGCACGTGTGCTGATCAGAAAAATATTGTTCCTAGTCCATAGCAGAAAGAATATTTCATGATATAGCACAGTCCATGCTTTTATAAATATTATCTAAAAAGTGTTTCAACATTTTAGAGAATATTGTATATGTTGCTGACACGCAAAGGCGCGATCGCAATCTGCGGCACGTTAAGAAATACTCCAAAACGTATGCTTGTTGATAACGCTTCATTTCTACAAATGTTTATACTTTGGTCATTTTGTAGCATTGTTTACAAATATTTTATCAACCAGTCACAAGTTGGAAAAGTTAGTATTCCAAATTTTTTCAGTGATCTATGATAACATAAGCGTAATCAACTTTAAACTTGTTAATTATGAGTTTACATCAAATTGTACACTATGTTTCATCATTCGTTTTTCATTTTTTAAATATACATTCTTATTATGCAAATGCATCACCAAATACTCAAACTTAGCTTACTTGATTAAGTAATGAGATTTCGTTCTTAAATATTTAAAAAATCAATATATAATTGAATTGATCGTCAAATATATTTTTTGATATTTAAAAAGAAACTATAGTACCAAGTTATTAAAAAAAAACAATAATTTCACACAAAATAGTAAAAACTGGTGTTAGTTTGTACATAGTACAGACATACTTAAACTGCCATTGTGTTAACATCAGATAATGCCTGAAACGGCAATTATACAAGTTAAATTATTCTCTTTCGTTCAAACACAGAAAAACTAATAAAAATTCGTCAGGATAAAAAGAGATTGTAGCACAAGAGAAATTGCCACCAGTTGAGGCGCGTCAACCTTAGTCGCGCATAAAATAAAAAATAATATACATATCGCTTAGTGCTTCTTGTAAAAATTGATCGCTATATTCAGAGAAGCTAGACTATGCTAGCTGTTTGTAAATATATCTATATTAATATGTATATATATAATTGCTGCGTGTTTATTGTATTTACATCAACATGTTACATACGACCGTAATCGCTTTATTATTTTTTGGAGAATTAAAGAATTCCTTTATTTATATGCATATATCTAATGTTCCATTTTTACGATCAGTTATGCAACTTTGAGGAAACGTAAAGTTTAGCCAACGTATAAAACTAATCAATTATCATTATTCATGACACGAGGCATTTTTTAAAAATCGAAAGACGATTCACAAGATTTCGAGAAAAATGGAGAGAGAATGTTATTTACGGTTGTTTTTAAAATACTGAATAGAATTTGATTTGCATTGCTCTCCTTTTTTCGACATTATAATTGATTTTCTGGTACATATAATATATGTACGATACGAAAAATTCGCATACACACTTATAACAAATAATAGTTCTAAGCGAATTTTCGCTCTTTACTTCATTATACGAGTTTTCGTAATAACTTTACTTATAATACCTATTTTTCTAATCGTTTCATCTTTGCTTCAACAGTTAGGTACATAAGCAACGAGATGATTGTGTTGTTGCGTTTATTCGATCTTCCCTTTAAGGGCGTGATCCACGCGAGGCTTCTTCCATTGCACGAACTTTGAGCTCACGTTCACGTTGTTGCTGCCTATAAAATATATTATTTTATTTCGCTACAGTTAAAATAATAAAGGCATCAAACTTTATCTTACTCGAATATTATGTTTAACGGGTATTTTGACGCCCATTAAAGACGTTTATCAAATTTATTACACTTGAATTAAAAATTATTTGAATCAATTATGTTTCAAAAAAAAGATAAAATTCACTTAATTATGACATAAGCGACTTCTATAATCAAAACGATGTTGATATTTTTCTAAAAGCCTCCATGTGTTGCGAATAACAATAAAACAATGAGTCACTGTAGAACCTTTTTTGAAAAATATATTGTAGAAGTCTCAGAAAATTTGTTTGAAAAATTTAATTTTCACTTTGGTTTCGATATGTGTTTGTAAATAAAAAAAACATGGTGTAATAAGAAGAATAAGTAAGATTGGATTAAACTTTAATAAGAATATTAAATCAAATTTCATATGTACAGAGGTAGTTATAAATAATACAAATTGATAAATTGCAATATCAACATAAAACTCATCAAGAATACAACTTTACAATAACGAAAAATCAACGGTTTTGGTCGAAAATACGGGAAAGGGCAAGATTATACCTTATATATTCTTCGTGATGTGCAACAATCGATGGGTGAGTTTGAAACCGGTCACGCTCGAGCATTAGGTGACGCTGCAATTGCTCGTGGTGTGCTGCTGCCATGTCTGCGTAAGGTCTGCCAATAAGCTCCGTTGGATGCAGAGCCAACGTGGACTCTCGTCCAATAAGACCAGGTCGTGGATAATTACTGCTTGCCGCTGTAACATTACAAACACATACAAAAAATTATTAATATTGAATGTCATTTTAAATATGAGGATTAAATTGAAAAATCAAAAAATTTGATTGAGTAGTGAAATTAAGATATAAAACTGAAGAGCTACAATTATAAATTGAAAATTGTTCTTCAACATTAAGGCTTTTATATTAATAGGTTTTAGTAAAATTAATCACGCGTTTATGGTTGATTTTGCTTTAGTACGGAAATATATTAATAAAAAATATTAAATTGTATTAATAAGTTGCCGCGTAGAATTCATTCATATCATTCACACGAACGGCTTAATCTAGACTACATCATGAAGTGTGCAGATAGGACGAGGAGAAAAAAAACGTACCAGGCAGAGGGAAGCCAGCAGCAGCAGCGGCAGCTTCTTGCTGTTGTTGCTGCTGCTGTTGCTGCTGTTGAGCCGCGGCGGCTTGCTGTTGAGCAGCAGCTTGCTGCTGTCCAGGATGCAGATGGAGATGAGTATGGGCATGTGTGTGCGCGTGCGTGTGCGCATGATACTCCGGTGGAATGCCTGCCATTTGCAATCGCATCATTGGATCGGCACTCAGCGCAAGTCTTTCGTCCAGGGATCCGTGGGGATGGTTCGCCGGGTGGGTCGTCGCAGCTGCCGCTCCAGCGGCCGACGCTGCGTTAGCTGCTCCTGCCGCGGCAGCTAAGCCTAAATTCGACATCATCGCTTCAGCACAAACATACATCGGTCATTTTATTTGCTACATCTACTTTCAACTAGAGCCTACTCTCGATCCGGTCGTTTCCTTACTCATTTATCTCGAAAAACGCGTTTTGCTCCGGCAGATGCCTTGCTTAGCTTATTCCGATCTGTGAGATTTATGATTTTATTTTTCGTAACTACGCGACTACTAACTACTGCTAATTATTTTTTACTATTATGATACGGTGCAAAATCAAAGCATAAATAACATGAATTTAATAATAAATTTTACTCTAATAAGGTTTCAAGCAAAAAAAGGATGGCTAAACTATTAATCAGAAATTAAAACATACTCTACTTCTAAGTATATTCATGTAACTAAACCAATAAAAGCTTATCTCTAGCATCGCATGAAAATTAAATGTAATCATACAATTCTATATACCATTTGGAACATTACAGGCACGTTATCCATAGGTTTACTTTTATTATCGACTATTCAAGTCAACTATTGCTCTAAAAAATTACAAATACTGCCTTTTTAAGTTTTCTAAATATAATGATTAAAAAAACATGGTAATATGATAATCAAATTCTAGTGTATAATCGCGCCTTATAAATCATTATTTACCAAAAATATTACAAAAAGAGCGGACAACTTTCATACATTAGGTTACGGAATTATGCAAAGATGTTCAAGCTAGTAAACCTTTCAATCCCGAGTTTGTGCTACATTAAAATTAAAAATAACAATCGATATGAACTTACCCAGCCTCTCAAGACGTTCTCGATCCATTTGGCTGGGTCCAGGTGGTACTGCATAAAGACCAAACTGATGTGGACCTGGGGCACCAGGGTGGGCTAAACCACCGGCAGCATATCGCCTATGAATTTCCAACCAGTGAGGATCTACTGTTGTAGCCATTGTTCGAGGAGCTCCTTTCAATAATTCCTCCTAAAGATTGAATTATACATTATGAGATATGTTTTTCTTAACAAGATATAAAAGCTGATTAGAATCAATGTAATTGATTTATGAACAAAGATAATGATGTAAAGACGATTTAGGAATTTATGTAAGACATGATTTATATGTATTTCATGCACACTAAAAAAATTTAGCTATTTACAACTGGTTTACGTAAAATTAGTAAATAATTGTTTAAATTTGCATGTTTAGTAAATTCAAACAGATATTTCATAAATTAAAATAAATTGTTCATCGATTCAGAGAGAATTTTTCGAATTTCCGCGAAAAAGTCTTGAATTAATTAACTATTGATGCTAATTAAAGAAACATTTGATTAAAAAAACTAATTTTTTCGATGCTTCAAAATATTTATCTAGGTAAAACAACTATTTCATTGACACCAATAAATTGTAATATTTGGTGTACCTATTATATTTTAATGGCCCGATCCTGCAAAGCGAGTTACTAGTAGAATTAAGTTAATATACATGAAATGTTAAAATCGGTCATCATACCAGTTGAATGAATGTTAATAAATGAAAGCAAATTATATACAAAAATATTGTATTATTATACGTTTTTTTAAATTTTTAATAATTATTAGAATATACTAAATGGTTATTGATGTAACATATGGATGATTATGAAAATATGAATTAGTTTTGCAAATAGTTAATAGAAATTTGGTTCATTAATTAGTATACAATAAATCACTGACTTACAGTTGGAAATACGCTACCAAATGGAAACTTTTGATACTATAATAAAAAATAAGGTAAAATTAAAAATTGATTTTCATTTAAAATATCATTTATCACCGAGAGAAAATTTTATATTATTTTTTGACAAAAATTTAGGAAAAACATGTTTTTTTGATAGCAATAGTTTAAACGCAAAAATACGAAATTAAATAAAGCAAACTATCAATATTAAATTAAATGAATTGAAATGAATAATTTGTTTTTAGGTATCATATTTTATCAAATCTTGTTTATCGTCAAGAAAATGGTTTTTCTCATACAAAAATAATGTTTGATTCAAAGCGAGAAATAAATTTAATTTAATAAATACGCGTAAAAATATAAAAGTAGTGAAAAATATTTTTAGAAAACAAGTATTACGCACCTTAAGTCTGTCATTGAGCTCTCTTTCTCTGAGTTCTCGAATCTCGCGTTCACGTTTTTCACGTTCTAAGTGTTCAAGTTCAATCCGTTCTCGCGTAGGACCGTACATATAATGTAGCATGGCAGCGTCTTGAGAGCCAGGATGCCTAGCCGGAGAAAACCCTGCATGTGGCCTTGCATACTCAGAAAGCTGTCTCAACGCAGGCGTGTCTGGATAAGCACCGGGTCGAGCGGCATATCGATCATATGGTGAAGCCACAGGTTCAAGAGGTCCTCTACTAGGAGGCTTACAACCATCAGCACCGCCAGCGCCTTGCTTTTCTGGTGTAGCCATCTTTCGAGCTTGTTGCTGTTGCTGTTGCTGCTGTTGTTGCTGCTGTTGTTGTTGTTGCTGTTGCTGCTGCTGTTGCTGCTGCTGTTGTTGCTGTTGTTGTTGTGCTTGCTGCTGCTGTTGATGCGCTCGGTCGCGTTCTTCACGTTCTCGTTCGGCTTGTTTACGAGAACGCTCTTCACGTTTGCGAGCTAGCTTAGAGTCTGGTACAGGCTTAAAAGTGAGATCAGTACGCGTACAAGAGTTATTTTCTCCACGATTCCAATGCCGCAAGAAGATCGCGGACTGCGAGCGATGGCACTCGGAGTCTTCGATACGCGGTTCGGGCGACGGGCCCGTCCGCGGACTCGGTGGTTCCTCCGGTTCGGGCTCCATGAGATCAGGTTCGATTTTAGGCTCGGGTAGCGGTGGCATTAATGTCACCGGTGGATGAGATATAACTGGTCGATGATGATGCGAATGTAGCGAACTCGAAGTCGACATACACGATGCCGAAGACACCATCGGCTTATTGGAACTGCTGCTGCGCTGATTGCTACTACCGTGGCTCGTCGACGAAGACGAATGACTATGTGAATGCGAAGAGTGAGACGAAATTGTGAGCATCTTTTCGTGATGCAGCGTTGTTGCTTGATGCATCGATGAATGATGATGATGAGTGGCTATCAGATTCTCGCCTTCTTCACGCGTCGAGACGCTCGACGTCGTGCTTGAATGATGAGCCGTCATCATTGTCGTGGCTTCACTGCGTTGAGGGGATGGCGGTGGAATAGCATGAGGCAACGGTCCGTAAGGATAACCAGGGAACGCTGGATAGCCCGGTACGGCTGGATATCCCGGATACGCATGGGGATGATACGGGTGCATAGCTGCGAATAGCGAGGGATGCATTAACGCTGGATGCGAATGGAACGCCGGGTGCGCCATGTGTGGACTCGTCTGCTGCACCGGGTGCATAACCGGTTGAGGGATCGATGTTGGCGCCGGAGGTAATCCGGGTTGCGGCGACGCTACGACAGATTGCAATGGGCCCATGTGTGAACTCGGGGTAACAGATGAAGAAGACGAAGACGCATGTTTACTGGGCGTAGACGGTTTTAGAGCTGAACTCGTGCTCGACGACGAACCCTCTGGTTCTTTCTTTATATTGTCCAAACTTGGACCAGGAAAACTTGCGCTTTGGAATCCCGGTACCTTGACCTCTTTCAAGCTTTGTAATGGATCAGGTTCCGGTGGTAATATTTCTTGTTTAATTTTAAGATTTTGTGGCTCCATAGGAGGTGTTCTAGATAATCCATAAAGTGGCCCAGGACGATCCGTGGGGAGCATTTGTGGTGGAGGCGGTTGAATAGGTTGGAACAAATTCAAAGGCTCCGGTCGGCTTTGAGGCAGTGGCGGAGGTGGTTCGTGATCTCTGTCGTCCCTTCTGTCATCTATTCTTTCTGTTGTTCCTGATGCACGTTCAGAAGCTAATCGATCGGACATTCTGTCTTGGTGAGGTGGAGGTATTCTCTCATGTGACATCCTTTCAAGTCCTCTTTCAGTGGGTAGCCGATCAAAAGGCCTACTATCCCGAATCCGTTCAGGCGCAAGTCTTTCATCTGGCATCATGCGTTCAGGAGGACCCCTACTCTCGCTTTGCATGACTGTCAGACCCAGAGGTTGTGGGGATCCTGCTAATGGTGGTAGAGGTGGAGGAGGCAAGCCACTCGTTGACAAGTTTTGTGAAAGATTGAGGTTTAATGGTCCAGGCAAAGGTGGCAAACCCAAGCTTGACGTAATTGTCGGTGGAGCACTTGTTGACATATTTTCAGGATGTGTCTGAGGCTGTAACAAACTTGGCGGGGGTGGCACTTGCAATCCTGGTGGTATTTGGATACCAGTAGCCGACAAATTTTGAGGCACGCTTTGAGTGGCAGTAACGATTGACGGTGGACCGCCATACTGCATGTTCAATGGATGCACTTGTGCTCCCACATTGGTCGAAAGGGACAAGGCAACTTGCGCTGGACCCGAAACGATGGCTGCAGCCGTTGGTGGCATTGGAGGCATATTTGTCGGCATTGGGCCGCTAGAAATCATTGGACTGCTCAAAGAATGCGAGAGATTTCTTGGTCCACTTTGACTCAAGTCGGCCACTGTTAAAGTTGGTTGCGATGTGCTGTGTGCAAGTTGTGGCTGTGGTGGGGGCGGTGGACCGGAAGGCAGTGGTGCTAATGTCAATTGCGACTGTGTCGTTGGTGGGGGCAACGTAACTTGAGGCTGCTGCGTAGGAGGTGGTTTGTCAGAAGCTTCCAAGGGTTCATCTTTTATGCTAGGCGGGGACACCGTTCGATCATGAGGAACAGGCATAGCCAACGGAATGGGCACCTGCATAGGCTCAAGTTTTATAGGCATGGGCTCAAGCTTTATTGGCAGTGGCTCGAGTTTGAGGGGCACTGGTTCAAGTTTGATTGGCTGATTAAGTGACATTGGCATATCTTCAATGTGTTCTTTCATGTCAACTGGCTCGTCTATTCTTGGCTTCTTTTCGATACAGACCTCTCGAGCATGTATGACCGGTACCGAAATCGGTAAACTTTGAATTAGAGGCTGAGATTGTGTAACCGTAGGTGCCTGTGACTGCATTGTGGTTGCAATCTGTGGTGGTGTGATTGGAGTAATACCAGGCGTTGGTGGACCGGAAGGCTCTTCTGGTGGTGTAGGCGGGCTTATAGGTATGTGCTCCACATTACTTAACACACTTGTACTGCTGGTCGATGCAGCGGCAGTGATAGTGGCGGAGCTCGTGACCGTCGATACCGGGGCTATGATGATATTGGCATTACTACTAGCATCCATTGCATCACTATCAGCTTCACGCTCTGGTTCATCCATCAGTGAATTACTGTCAGTCGTAAGTGACTCTGAAGGACTATCTGTACGGTCACCTCCTCGTTTGCGCTTAGGTGTATCTTTCTCGTCTTCAACTTCGTCAGAGTTTCCTCGCTTCTGAGTCTTTTTCGGTGTTTCCGCTTTGGAGGAAGACTTTGATTTTTTCGACTTATCATTAACCTGAGCTTGAGATTGCGACTGTTGTTGTTTTTCTTGATCAGGAGTATCTGTGCCACCAGTGCGACGAGGCCTAGAGTGCCTTGGATTTTCTTTAGCTTTGTTACGCGTTCGCATTCTTCCAGGACTATCTGGAGACTCGACCGGCACTGGTCGGAAGAGATACGACGGCGCAGGTGGCAGTTCACCGTTCTTTTTCAAGTGCGCCCGGCATTCCGCACAGAGCAGCAATCTGTCCTTGCCCGTGACTTGATAGTCTTTCGAGCCATTGGAGAAACAGTGCTGACAGGTATGGGGAACACCGTTGGTATTGGTATCACGAGAGTCACTGTCTTCCTCGGAATTGTCATCTTCCGTGACAGAGCTCACTTCACCGCCGGTAGCAGCATTTATGTTACTATTGGTCGCTGCCTGAGTCGGCTGCGAATTGTTCGTGCTCGTGGCAGTCGTGATGGTAGCAGTCAATGATGCAGCTGTGGAGGCGGCAGAAGCGCTGCCGGCGAGCGGCCCGCCGCCGTTGCTGTTCGTTTCGTGCTCCGTTGTGACTGAGGCTACAGCAGCACTAGTCTCCTTAGAATTCGTTGCCGTGCTGGCTTGGCCGTCGGAGTTGCTCGCTGAATTAGCCGCAGCGGCTGCTCCAGCTGCTTCTTCCTTTGGAGTACCAGCTCTTGAATTTCGTGTATTACGAATTCGACGAAGAGAGCTTTGCCTCCTTCGTCTATGTGGTCGATTATTATTTGCTCCTGGTGTCTTCTTCCACAGGTAATAATATTCGACCAATTCGGGCTGTAAATTAAATTGAATTTCATTAGATTGTACATAGTCATGCATAGGTCATTTTAAAATTGATAGAAAATAGATACAGTATAAAATTAAAGACTAATGTAGCATAAGTTTAGTTAAAATCGATTGCGGTACAGTGACAGCGCATAAGATTGCTGGCCGTGTTAATTATTGTCTTTTATGCATGATATTCTAATGAAACCGCCAGAAACCAGAAAATTGTTGCATGTTTAATCAATTCTATAGTTTTAACAATTTTCTCAAAATTTTATCATCCAAAAATTTTGACAAAGATCGGTAAATTTAGATGTGAACTGTCGATAGTCCGAAATCGAATTTCACTTAATGCAAAAAAGTTTCATGCCATGAATTCAATAGATTTCTTATAACTTACAGTATCTTTATGAGGTAATAAATCTTTCCTAATACGAGTAAAGTTTTTTCCAAACTGTCGTAATCCTTTGACAAAACGTTTCTGTAATTATTAAAGTATTGGGTTATGAGGAGATCTAGCATAGATTATTTTTTATATCAAATTTATTAGTAATATACTATTTTATTGAATATTCAATGAAAACACTTACAGTTTCTTCGTCGCTCCACTTTTTTTCAATATTTTTGGGTACAGCACATTTGTACAGAGCTTGTAAGGCTTTTCCAGCATCATATCCAGAATCATGCAATGTATCAAGTGCATTAATGGTTGTATCGTCTTGTGATGCAGCTACACAACCTTCAGGCGATCCACCATCACACATACCGGCAAAAGCAGCAACTGACCTCGCTGCTCTCAAGTACATCAGGAGGTCTATATCTAGTGTCATTGCTGGAACCCATCTTAATTCTTCTCTCTCTTTGGAGAATTCCGGATCAGGAGTAAGTTCACCAGGAGGAATACCTGGTCGGTACTCGGGCAATAGGGCCTTATAAAAAAAAGTTGCTATTATTTAAATATTCTAAACTAATGATTAAATAAGTGAAATGTTTCTCATTAAACTTTGATTTAAATGATTCTATAGAATTAAGAAACTATTATATATTTTGTTATTCAAAAGTTTGAGTTAACACAAATACATTAACATAAACTAAAGTTAAGATTATCCATACCCCAGCTCAAAATTCAAATTTTCAAACATGTTTTCTAAAACTTTTACTGAAGCTTTCATACATATTTTATTACAAATTTGTTATCAAATTTTTCAAATTAAACTTTTAAATATTAAAATATTATTCATTCAATAAAACTTAAGAAAGCGATCTCAAATTGAAAGAGATTATGCTTACCTGGTGTGATGGTCCAACCCTTATCTCGCCTTGGGAGCCAGCTGACATCTCCTCTCCTTCGGAATCTATCTCGTCTTTCTCCAGCTTTCCAGTTGGATTTTAGGACTTTGTTTGAATAAAAGCCTACCATTCACTCTCTGCAAAAAAATTAATTATTATTGATTAATATAATTATAGAATTTATTAAGCTTTTTAAAAAGTTTAATGAAGATTTAAATTTTTTATTAGTTTAAGAAATATACATAGTCTATAATAAAATGAACCTATTTCGGTAAGTACATCAACAGACAGTGATTCATCAAATTCAAAAGTTTGTTCCAGTAGTTAAGTCATGTATCAATTTTCAATTTTGGATTAGCAAAAGTATACTTGATTTTAAAAAAATACTTGCTCAAACTATGAAGTTGTGTATTGCTTATTCAGTGTGTACAAACGTTATCTTCTTACAAATCTATCTAATACACTTGTAAACTAAATGTATCAAATAAAGAGTCGGGAATATATATCTCTAAAGATAACTCGAAAACGTGACGCAGAGTGACATTTCAATTTATTTCAACGAGTTTTCGAACCAAAGAAAATATGAAAAGCATACATTAAAGGCCAATACTACTATAAAAACAATATCTAACCGTAAATAAAGTAAAAAATTCAAGACGCATAGTGAATTATGACAGATGGATGGATGGGTTCTGATTCGGTTCTGATTCATGCGTGCGCAGAAGAAGCCAGAAACACGCAGCGTAGTGGGGCAGGTTGGAGTGAAGCAGCGAGCCGAGAATGATATTTATAAAGATGGGCCGCGGTTCGCCTGTCACTACTTGTCAATGATCCCAAGAGGGAATCGCGATAATTCACGCACTGTAGTGCTGTTTAGACACGGCAGCTGATAGTCAAAACTCTGCCGTTGCTTCAAGAACAACAATGCGAGCGTAAAAAAACACGTTATACACGGCAGCTTTTCGGTATAATTCCGAATCCAATGCACACACGCCGACTCGCGTGCGCACGCGTATGCGGTGGTGGGTCGGTACTGTTACAATATATAACATGACAATATGTCGAAAAAAGTGAGGAGTTTAATGGCCTGCTGAGATAAGATTTTTTCGATGATTAGTCGACATCGTGTTTAGTTGTTGGGTTTTATGAGAAAAAAATAGATAAATATTTATTTTGACACACCACTTGCACCAATGTTCAATTTTTTTCGATTTTTAACAAATACCAAAACGTGAAACTTGGAGCAAAAAATCGTTGTCTTTGTTTATAATTGGAATTTCATCTTGACACGAAGTTTTCGACATTGAGTAGGTGTACATTCTTGGAGGATTTTGAGATGAGAGAGCCTCGATGGTAGGAGAGAAGAGCGAGAGAAGAAAAATGAAGAAGATGGAGAGAGAGAAGGAACAAGAGAAAAGAAGGAGGAGGACGAGGATGAGGAAAGAGAAAAAGGAACGAGAAAAAAAATTCGCGACCATACAGACGGTAATATACGTATATGTGTATAGAAAGAAGGATCTCAAGCTCGGAGAGAATATATATGTGTATAGCTGTATGTTCCAGTCTATACACCAGGTGCGCGATCATTTTGTACAGTCATACTTAACCGCGCGCGTGCTTTGATCTCGTTGCGTCGCTACTCGCTGCTGCTCAATGGCTTTAAGTTTAATCGAGCGGCGGGACTGCTGCTCCGTAAATACGTTCATACGCGATATAACACGCGCAATCACATCTTTATAAGTACATGCAAATATATACTGATTGCCGATCAAACTTGTGCCGTGCGGACGCCCGCAGACTTAATCTCAAGCAGCTCGTATTTTAACTCCGCGACGTACGATGCATTCGTAAACATACATCGATACACAAGCAATATATTTACGTATGCAAGCATTTATGCGCGCGTAATAGACAAAAGTGTATACAAATAGATTTGTAAACATAAAAATAAGTATATCAATGCGTGTGTTGGCACTCTCTTTCGAGAGTTGACTCTTTCAGCAGGAGCTCCACACGGTGTGCTCTGGTCGCACATATATGCACGTTATGTATAGAGAGAAGAAACATATAGTGGTATATCTGTATATAGGTGTATACGAACGCCAAGCAGAGCATTGGGCTCGCACAGTGCGCCACGCACCTAATGTGCAAATGGCTATGAGTTAGGGGGCTGTCCTCGGGGTGGGGGTAGCTAGTTGCTGCTGCTGAAGTTCGTCTTTCATATTATATGTATAAAGTACACACAAGTCTATGGACAAGCGGCAATAAATACATGAGGGCACACAACTAGCTGTGTGTCCGAATATACATATAGGTATATGCGGTTATATGCGTACAATGTGCATCGTTGAATCGCTGAAAATATATACTAACTAAACATATTCGATCCACTGCATAGCGAATCTATCGGGCGCAGGACACGATCCTGCGATTATATGAATTAATTAAGCGCGACGCCTTGTCACGAGAGCTGCAAGGCGAGGAGGAGCAAAGCCGAGTATACATAATACACACCTACTGCACCGATGAAGAGAGCGAGCGAGAGAAGGAGGATGGAATATTATGTATAGACAAAGTGAGTGATAGAAACTTACCGCGTTGAAGCACGGAGCTATTGGCCCCGGGCGGTGGCACGTACGTCTAGTAGAACTCGGCAGTCGATTATCTTTCTTCTTGCCAGTGCAGGAGACACAGCAGAGCAGCGGTGTTATAATATCTCGCGCTCCCTCTCGCACACACGCACACACAGGCACACACACTTGCACGAGTAGGTTGTTGCAACTAGACTACTCGAACGAAGCAGCGGTAGCAGGGTGCTGCGAGCTCATGGAGCATGAGCGGTACAGGACGGCCAGATTTCGGCGTCGTCGTCGCGCACCTCGCATTGTTTTCCACCAGTTGACGAGTGTCACCGAGTTCTCACTCACACACGCACGCAGTCACCGTCGCCGCCACGATATTATACTGGTATATAACGCGCACAGCCAAATGCACACATGCGTGCAGTTCTGCGTGTGTGTATACGTGTCCATGTATGTATTCTCACATGCACATATACAGAGAGATATGTACGCGTGAGAGATGATGCGTATATATTGCACGGGAATAGCTGCTACCTTTTTGTATGAACGCACACACGCACGCACACAGACACGCACAGTCAGTGAAACTGTTTAACACGAATGCACACGAACACGAGGACACATGCACTGGAAAAATAACGCACAGTGTAACTCTCTCTCTCTCTCTCTGCTCTCGGATGCTAGTTGGACGACGAGCAGCTCCGAGGTTGTTGCTGCTGATGCACGGGGCCTTGCAAGTTGGCGTCGACCGTCGGTGTCGGGCGCGCCCGCATGTGTCGCGGCGCTTTTTCCGCGACTATATCCTTGCGCGGCCTCTCCTCGCTTTGTTCGGGGGCGGCTGTATACACTGCACTTCACACCGTGGCGCGCGCGGGGTCGCCTACACTGGTCCCACCGATTGTCTTGGCGGCGGCGTCGAGCTGCTCCGAAACGCTGCGTGTGCTCGGGCACACGTCTGGCTACTGATCCGAGCGATGTATAGCGCTCGTTCGAGCTGCAGCACTGCGGGGCCCGTCGTATTTAGTAACACTAGCAGTGGAAGCGGAGCCGTCGAAAATGCATTCGTAGCACACTACTATACTCCTACGAACGACGACGAGTACGGCCGACCGACGTCTATTACACCAAGACAGAGTTGCGCAGGCAGACACAGACACGCACGACGCATCGGTCAGACGATTGGGCATGTGCTGCTATACGCGTACATCTCACTCTCTCTCTCAGTCGGTCGTGCTTCTCTTATCTCTCGGCACTGTGTCTGCGCGCCCGTTTAGTATAAAGAGTGGCGGGCAGCACACAACAATTGCTGCTTCGACGACGAGGACGAGGACGTCGTCTACTTCTTGCACTCTCGCACAACACCGTGTCGTCGCACGTTAAACACGTATTCGCATGCCAAAGGCACACACGCACACATCAAGATGCACGCACGCAGGCACGAGCAGCAGCAACGGAGGCAGGCGCAGGGAGAGCGGGGGGCACTGGGGAAGGGGGGAACCGCTGAGCCGAGTCGAGTCGAGCAGCGGCGGCTAATATAATGTACGCAGCAGCACCAAAGGCCCTACTGCTGCTGTCGTTGTTACTGCTGCTGCTGCTGCTGCTGCTACTGCACAAGCCTACGCTCGTACCCATACGATAATAATGCCGTATTGTAATGTATCGTATGGCAGATGTAGAATTTGCGTGCGCGAGATCGAGGAGGCTCGCTCGCTGCCGGCCCAGAGAGCTCACACACATACACACACACACACACGCACACAGCACCGCAGCAGCTTAGCACGCAGCGATGTGTCGTGGCACAGCCGAATAGCCGCGCCAGTCAACTAATACGAGGCGGAGTAGCAGCGGTGGACGTAGTCGACGACGATGCGGTGGCAGCGCTGCTGCTGCTGCTGCTGCTGTTGATGCGGCAGCGGTGGTGGTGGCGGCGGCGGCGGCACACGACTCCGAATCGTACTCGAGTAGCCGGATGACGAATCTGCCTTCGGCCCTGCTGCTGCTGACTGCTGCTGCTGCTCTCCGACGCTTTTCACTGGCTTGGAACTGCTGCAGGTCGTCGCGCACATCACCTCCGTGGCAACGACAACACTTACTGTTGCTCCTAGCCGCGATGTCACGCCAGAGACACGGCTGCTGCTGCCAATGCTGATTTTGGCATTCGGGCGCATACACCAAAGCACTGAGATCGCCCGAGCGCGGCACAAGACAGTCTCTTTCTTTTCTTTTCGCCTCGCGCGCTAATTGCACGCGTCGCACCGCCAAAGAGCTCCGAACTCTATGTAACGGGGATTATACATGTACGCGAGAATTCTAAATGTATATAGGATGGCCCACTGACGAGCAAATCCGAACGTCCCGTGCTTGGACTCGCGGACGAAGTCGATGCTCGCTGTTACAGTGGAGGAGCGAGTCTGCGAGAGGGAGAGAAAAAGAGAGAGAGAGAGAGAGAGAGAGAGAGAGCGAAAGAACCTGTAGAGGTGCTTGGGCGCTGATATCGGCGATACGCGGATCGAAGTTGGCTCCGTCTCTCCCTGCAGGCCAGGGGCCACCACGGGCCAGACCTTATTAATTTTTTTGCTTGGCTATAAACGCCGTCTATTAGACGAGTCTCTCTCGACGACGACGACGAGGCTCGCCAACGGTAGCAGCCAGTGGGTACTGCACTATTTTTTTCTCCTTCCTTTCTCGCTCTTTCGCACGACTCGCGCTTTAACAGCAGCAGCACCCACGACAAGCAAACGACGCCATCTTGTGCTCGTAATGCTGGGTGTGCGTGTGTGCGCGCGAGCTTGTGTACGTATGCGTGCCGTGGCCCGTGTACGTGTACGAGCTATGGCCTATGTATCGTATACATATACGCGTGGTTGTGTGTGCTCTGTCTTTTTCTCTCTCTCTTTCGCCGCTCCGACTCTTCCTCCGGCCGCTTCTCTCTCTGCGCTCGGCGCTATGTGCTGCTTCGTGCCGCGCGACTGTTGGGAGCGCTTTGCTCGCCTCCACCACACTTATGCACGCTCCAATGTATACGTACACGCCAGCATCGTATGCGTGTGTGTGTGCGTGTGTGTACGTTTGTAATATACACTCGTGTATATCTGTGTATATGTATAGGATTATATGAGGCTAACATTATACACTACTCTATAATCTGTATATATGTATAGAGAACGGAGCGAGATATATGTATGTGTATGTACGCTCAGTGTAATGTGCATGCGACCAACGAGCGGCGGCCCGCGGGTGGAATGAGTGTACGTGTGTGCGTGTACGTGTGTTGGCAATTTCGCACACGCACACGTAGTAAGCAGCGAGAGATGTGCACTCGACAGCTAAGGCTGCAGGACGCTCTGCTCCGGTGCTGCGCTATGTTATGCTGTTTGTTATGCCGCGCGGACGGGCGACGCGCGCTCTCGGCTAACACGCAGCGTTCGTTTGCCTTGCTCGTTTTCGTCGTTTTCCGGCAATCTTCGGCGCACGAGCGAGAGACGCTGCTCTACAGTCTACCTTTCTCTCTCTCTCTCTCTCTGTCTCTCTGCCTCTCTCTGATCGACTCGCTCCGCGATTATTCGCGCGTACTCGGCTGGTGTGCAGGCGAGTGCGATTCGAGCCGGCGTGCGGCGGCCGCACCACTACTATCTGCTGTCGGCAATTGCATCTTTCTTTCTCTCTCTCGCTTCGCTTTGTGTGCCGCTCTATATCTATATCTGTAAATGTGTAATACTGCACGCATGCTTAGCTTATATTGTATCAACGCAGTACGCCTATCATGGATTTGGGGGCACGCGAGGCCGCCGCGGTCTACGCGATCGTCGATGCGCACGAATGTAATAGGGACTTGCTAAAGGGACTTGCTAAAGGGAGCGCGACGAGGGACGATCCGGATAAGAGCAGCAGCTCCGACTTGGTCCTTTGCTCGATATTATTGCTTTGGCCACCATTGCCACTGTACATGTATTGGAGTGATTTTGACGGTAGCTCAACCAGCGGCTTCGAGACCGTCAACCGCTGCGATACTCGCACACGGGCCTCGACGAGCAGCGACTCTCCTCGACTTGCCGTGATCGTGTGGCTTGGCCCGTGAGCGGACTGCGGTCTCGTATTATGTACCGCCATGTATAGCTACCCAACTATATAGGTATATGACGAGAGAAGCTATTGCCGAAGCTCGAGTGTGTCGAGCTGTCGAGTCGATCATCGGCTTCGCTTGATTCTTCGCCTCGGCACTCGCTTATACCGTATAAAAGTAGGCTTACCCCTCCAAAAGTCCTAGGCATTGACTGGTATAGGCGACACGCGTACAGCAGCAACTACAAAGAGACGAAAGCCGCGGGCAGCTACTCCGAAACTAAACATCGGGCCCGTCTCGTTTGTACCAACACATCATGCTATTGGACTCTCGGCCTGCTCCGAAATCTCATTACGAGACTACGACGACGACGACGAAGACGACGACAAAAACAATTGTCGCGTGTTACGGTGTATTAGTCCGAGCGCACACTCCCCCGCTCTCGTCGTTTCTTTAATTACTTTATTCAGCTTAGAATCTTTATTTGATACAGCGACGACGACATTTCGCGCGAGGGCCCATTAGCATCTTCAATGGCCTACTCGTAAGGCATATTTAATCTGCGAGAATATTAAGCGGCAGCTCATCAGCTCTCCGCCTCTTTCTCTCTCTTCAGAGCTCCTGCGCTCAATTAAATACAATACTCGATGTCGCGCGCAGCAGCAGCAGTGCAATGCGCTTACATATATTTCATGTGGACTTTTACTCGGTGCACTTCCGCACTGTTACATTCGAGTTGGCTATATTACGCTGCCTGCGCCTTCTTGTATACCTACTTGATGATGCATGCGTATGTATATAAGCGTAAGATTGCGCATACACGACTGCAGCTCATCATGGCATTATTTATATTGCTATATTTGTAGTTAGATATAGGTATAGTAGGCATACATAGAAGGCAGGCAGCCGCATAGTCATATGCGTAAAATATATATATCAAGGGTGGTATGAGAGAAGCCGTGGGGTGGGTGAACGCGCGCGCGGAATATTACAACTCCACTTTCCGTCTCAGTTTGCCAGTGTGTATGCGCATACAAGTGTATGTGTGTGTGTGTGTGTGTGTGTGTGTGTGTGTGTGTGTGTGTGTGTGTGTGTGTGTGTGTGTGTGTGTGTACGTGTATGCGGAGCTATATGATACAGAATATATAGATGTGCTTCTGAGCGCTCCCTTCTCTTCTCTCTCTCGATACACAACGAATACTCAATACTCGGCACTACTCGCGACAACGAATATATATAAGCCTGTCGTATACGTGAGTCAGTGCCGCTGACTCTGTGTGCGTGCGCGAGCACATATGCCGGGCTGCGCGCGTGTGTGAGTGCAAAAGCGCGAGAGAGAGAGAGAGAGAGGGTATCAGTGAGAATACAATACACTGTCAAGCCGCAGCCGTCAGGTCCGTGCATGCTGTGCAGAGACTCTATGTAATATGGGAGTTGCGCGCGATGGGCCGCCATGTAAGAGCGCAATATTACGTGCCAGGGCATTTGGACGAAGAATATTATTATTATATAGATACACGACGCACACGGGGCTATATGTACGTAGCTCCACCGTGCATGGGGGCACGCGCGACGATCTGCATGCGCGACGATATTTAAGCGCATAAAGAAACGCTTTAATGCGACGATGATCGAGTACGGTGTACGAGCATGGCCCTCCGCGTGCACCTTGTATATGTTGCGCACGAGAAATTGCTGCGGGAGAATCCGCCGTCGATACCTGATAAGCTTATATACTCCTAAAAAACGGAGCAGGCCAGCCATTATCATTATTATTATGTAAGCGCGCGTGTATAGGTATCTAATAGCTCAGTTTTTCTAGCGCTTGTCTGTATATACATTTGTACGCGATCGCGGCTCGGAGTAATTGACGAGCGTACGCTCAGAGAGAGAGAGAGATATCCATCTTATGTATACTATACATGCTTACACCGTGCGCGTATGAGCTCTTAATTACGCTCATCCGCCACTCACCTATATAATCTCATCCTTTATTCTTAATCGCTCACAATGTGTAGTATATACCTATTAATAGCATCTCTCTCTTTCTCTCTCGGCTCTTTTCTCTGTTCTTCGACTTGGCTCGAGATCGTAGCGAACGCGACGGCTTTTAGCAAATGCTCATTGCCGTACTCGAGTGTGCATCATTATTTTATAATATGTAAGGCAACAAATCGTTCAGCCAAACACTGTGTCATTAATTTATGCAAAACGGGCGCAAGGTGCATTATTTATGTACAGCGAGCGAGACCCTTTTCCGCTTTGTGGTGGGAGAATAAATCAGAAATTTTCTAATTTTAATTTGTTATCGCTCGCTCGATCGCGCTTACCCAAAATTTTGTAGTAAAGATAAAGCTACTAATTGGAAAGCGTCATTCGAACGCCCGTTCGATTATCCATCAAGTTGAAATTATAATTCTAATCGATGATCGACTTTTTCGGTTTTGATTTGATGAACAGATAATAACAACACCAAAAAACTTTTAATGGTGTTTACCAGCAATAGTTTTTTCCTTTTCTTCCAACAATAAGTCATTGTGTCTTTTTTCTCGCCAGGAAAAAATTGGACCATTTAGTACTAAAGCATAATTCAGTGACAAATATTCCAGATAATAATAGCTTCGATGGATCATCACAAGGCGTATATTAAAAAAATGTCTGACTCTGACAAATTTAGATCGACGGCTATACTCTCTCGTAATGTCGAACTCTCGTTGCCGAGGATTTTTTATGAACAAATTTTGATAGAGGGAGAATATGAAAAGCAATTAGGAGACGGCCACGTGACCGAAGCTCTGAAAAAGAGTGAAAGTAATTACATTATCGCTATAGGAGCCAGCTCGATTCAGAAGCCCGAACGTAAACAGATATAATTCGAACGAGTTTCCTGTGTCCGCGGCATATGATCTATTTATGAGACAAGAACACCTGGAGTGCGAGAAGAGAAATTGAGATAAAGGCAACGAACGAATAGAGAGAGAGAGAGAGAGGCCGCAATTGTAGTAGAATTTCATTGCGCCTTCTTGCGCTTCGTTGCTTTGACTTTGCATTATATTATGTGCACAGACTATTCAGTACACAGCGCACTACAAGGTGTACAAGCTAAAGGCAGCTACAGCGCCAGAAGTAGAGGGACAAGATAAAAAATATCGCCTCGCAGTATGCGAAGGGTTGAAATCGTGTACATATATACTACACCGCTCGAGCTCATACTATGTAATATAAACGCTTGCGAGTCTATTTGCGTAGTCTGCGTGTGGCTCGATGGGTGTTTAAAGGGTGCTTTCCACGAATCTCTCCTCATATTGATTACAAAACTCTACTCCCAGTGTACGAGCGTCGCGCTGTTGCTGCTGCTGCTATACTGCTGCTGCTCCACCTCTTCCGCATATACGCGCAGATAGATATGTATTATGTAGAGCCGCGTCGCGTATACACATGTGGCTTTGAATCCAGCATCAGCAGCACGACATTGAATTTTCGGATCCACTGCCTCTCGAGTATACCGAATCGACACCTGCGGACAAGCGGCTCTGGCCTTTTTTTTGTGCCCATTAGCACTGGGCTGCGCCCTTTACTTGATTGATTATATATTAATGACGGATCGGTTTTTCACTTTTAGCCTGTAACCGTAATTACATAGACTTGTGTTTTGTACTTCAGAAAAAAGGGGCAGTCAACTTGAGACCTACCTTGGCTATTCAATTGGACTCGTAAAATGGCAAGTGATAAAAGAAGCTTTCCACGAATGAGGTGAGTCATGATAATTGGAGCTCTTGTGTCCAGCGCGAGGAAAGTCTATATGGTTCACTGGCCCATGCGAGAGACTTTAGTGTGTATAGTGTATACGTAAACGGGACGCTTTTTATTCTGTATATAAATCGAAATCGTCGAGTCATCTTCAATTCAACATATCACGAAACAATTTTTCACGCATGAAAATCTAGGGTCCGTCGCATAAAATTGAGAAATGTTTTTCATGCGACAAACAAAGCATTCATAATATTTTTTGTATTATATAATTGATTAATGAAAATCATGTGTATTATTTCAATTCAAATAAAGGCTTGATAACAAAAAATAGTCAAATTGAGAAAATATGACAATTTCGTCGTTTGATCGCTGTAAACTTAATCCTAAACTTTTCATTTTAATCTCTATTTTCTTGAAAAAGATGCATTTTTGGAACTTGGACACATACAGATTTTTCTTCGTGATCATGATTTGCATGCTCACATATTCTTGATTACTGCCTATCTTTAATTTGCATCCATACTTATGGTAACATTTACCGGGACTCATACATCCATTAGTCACGAAGGTGACTTTTCTTATGTGGCTTGACGAAGAATTTCTTGCCACAAACGATTTTATTTAATGTCTCATAAATTTTCAGATTTCATAACACGTGAAACGAATTTTTCTTGATGTGATAGACGATTTTTCCGGTGCAGCGGTTTTATCTTTAATCATTAATTACTTTTGTAACAAATAAAAGAAATGTTATGTTGCACGGATATTGTGACCTGAAAATACAATTTTTGAAAATAATTGCTTTAGTACGGCTAGAATATTAATGCTTAAGATTGATAAAATAATACATTATTTTTAGCACTTGAGAAAAAAAATGCACTTCTTGCCAATGTAAAAAACAATGACGTATAATTTTTTGAATTTTAATCAAAAAATACTCATCGCCAACTCGGACAGAACCAAGACATTATTATAACGTTACTAAAGTATCAGCAACAATAGGCTGTTCATAATTCTGGAGTTGACCGCATCGAAGATGATGAAAATACGACGAACGAACAAATGAAGGAGAGAAAAAAGGACTGCACGGATAACTGTTATGAAAAGAAAAAAATCAAGCAAGACCACCCGCAACGAAATTTAAAAGTCGATCACTAATGTCAAATATTCTAGACGGGATTAAGTCGGAACAAAAAATAAGCGTTATTTTTTTCTTAATTTTTTCTTCTGCGCGTTGACATTTGTCAAAATAAAAAAGACGAGCAAGAAAATAGTTATCGATTATTAATGCAAGAAAGGAAACAAATATAATTGTATTCAGCTATGTAAATTTGAAGAATGTGCTGTTTCGGACCTTTCTCACTTTCATTCTTTATTAAAAAATCATGTACTCATATAGAATATATTTAATACTGATTTTTAAAATATTAATTGATCTCACCGCGATTACTTATTGAGATCAAATGTTTGTCGCATTTTGTCGGCGCGCCAAGTAAGTTCAATGTTCGCAAGTAGTCGATAATTAGATACATTGCTCGATTATTTACGACTAGTTATCAGTATTTATGCTTGAACCGACACTTTGTTTTGACATTTGTGAGTTTAAAATGATCCATCTGTTGATGGAATTCCAAAATCTTTCGATTAAATATTGCACCTTTCATAACGATAAAACCAGTCCCAATTCAAAATGAATTTTGGAATATTATTTTTTATATTTTTCAAAAAAGGATAATTCGTTTTATAAATAAATAAGCAGTTGTATAAGAACAGCTATTAGAATTAAAACTTCGATAAAATTTCACATAAATTGTAATTCTGAACAAATTAATTACATTCATTAAAAATGTCCACAAAAGTCAAACAAGAAAAAAATTCACAAATGAATTCGTATTGATAAAATACGTTCGATTTTATTTTTCAAATAGATACTTTACGTAACGGTAGTTAGTAGCGAGGATTGACGGTGACGCGAGCGAGCTTATGATAATCGTTGACTCCACGAATGTGTCGAAAAAAATTTTTTGAACATTTCGAAGCTGGAGCCTGGACTAGAAGGACGAAGACAGTTTTTGCGTGGCTGACGGCTGCGATTAAGCGATAGTGGCGCTCGATTCTGCTGTGGCGACCTATGTTCGAGTGTAACTGTTTAGTGTCTCTCTCTTATTCGCTTGCCTCGCTCGTGCCGTGCGTGTTCGAGCGGATTCGTTGCAGTCAAACCGACACATCATTTTCAAAAGTATACTGTTATTGCAGCTTTGCGCAAGTGTTTACAAAATAGATCGTAGTGTACGTCAGTACATGTGACGAAGTCACAGCGAAAACAACAAAGAAAAGTCTCGTCGAATACAACAGTGATTCTTGTGAAAAAGAAAAAATACTCCACTTTTTAAGCGATTGTGAGTGCGATAGAACCATGGCCGACGACGTGAAGTGTTTGAAAAAATTGAAAGCTTTGCGAGAAGGGGTCAATTGGGAGATCGAAGAAGAGCGACGTGAGCTTCTTGATCAACTTGATTCTTTAATCAGCGATTGGGAGGGCCAACTTCCAAATCTCCGAGACATTTTTCGACGGGAAGAAATTGATTGGCTCCTCACAGAGTCAATTGACGGCCAAGATGAGCCCACTTCGCTCATGGATTTTGTGATCAAGACAGGTTACAAAGACGAGCCCGAAGTTGATAAAGACGGCAAGCCATTGTTGCGTCGCACCACACCAGTGCATCTCGCAAGTTCATTCAATGTCGGTCGTACCGTCATCCATGAACTTTTTAAAATATACGGTAAATTCGACGTGAATTACACCGACGAGGCAGGCCTAACTCACTTTCATATGGCCTGTGAGTATTGCCTTGAAGACATCGTCGAGAAATTCCTCGATCACGGCCAGGATCCTAATGGCCTCTGGCCACCATCAGGTGAACCGCTGATACACTGGGCTGAGACGGAGGGATCGCAGGAGATGTTTGAATTGTTGCTGAGACGTGGCGCCGACCCGAACTTGCCTAACAAGGACGGATTGACTCTTCTGCAAATAATTTGCTCGAGTGGCGACGATGCATTGGCGGATATAATCTTTGAGCACAGCAGCGAAAAGTACCAGGTTCAGCTCGATACCCGAGACAAGTTGGGTAATACCCCGCTACATACGGCTCTGGAAAAAGGGTTCAAGTACATAGCCGAATTATTGTTGACAAACGGCGCAGATCCTAATGCAGTCAAAGAGGATGGAACGACTCCTTTGCACATTATTTGCAACCAAGAAGATAAAAATTATCACTGGTTCATTGGTAACGCTGGTGATGATTCCACGTTGGAGTTATTTTTCAAGGTCAACGAGGAAAAACATCAGGTGGTGCGAATCGACGCCCAAGACAAGATGGGTAACACGGCGTTGCACTTGGCTCTGCTGCGCGATGACCAGCAGATGGTCGAACTACTGCTGAGAAAGGACGCTGATCCTAATTTGGCCAACAACGAAGGATTGACACCTCTGCACATTGTTTGCAAGAGACGCGTCGATTATGAGAACGACGAATACGACGATTATGACTACGCGAATGAATTCTTCAATATCATCGACGAAAAACGTCAAACGTTGCGAGTCGATGCCCGAGACAATTTGGGCAACACGCCATTACACTATGCTGTGGCCGACGACCATAGAGAAAATACCATCGAAAAGCTGCTAAGCAAAGGCGTCGAGCTGAATTTGACCAACCAAGATGGATCGACTCCTCTCCACGTTATTTGCACGAGAGACCCTGATCCAGACGATGATTTGCCAAAAACGTTTCTCAAGCTCGTCGATGATTTCGGTGATTGGCTGCAGTTCGATACCCGGGACAAACGGGGTCGGACGCCGATGCAATTGGCCGTGGCGAATTTCATGCCGCACGTGATGCGCGCACTCTTCAAGCACGGCACTCATCTCTACAATCACGCTATGTCGAACTTCACTTTTCCCACCGAAAGTTACTTTGGCGAGAGATACAATTCAGAGAATAAATTTCAACTAGCGTCTGGCGCTCTGGCCGTCGTCGAGCAACTCGAAACAAGACGATACAATTTCGGCCGAAGCAACGCCCTGACGGTTATGAAATTTTTCCGCGCACGCGGATTGTTCGATAAATCGGCGGATGATCCTCATAAAAGTTGGTGCGACGACAAGGTGTTTACAAACAAGGCGAAAAATACAATGGTAGCGCATGGGCACACATGGATGACGCTCTACCAGCTGATCCAATTGCGACCTGAAAAGGCGGCGAAAGAACTCACGTACTGGGACTACTACAAGTTGGCGTTCAGCGATCCCGTCGAGGAGGCTGTTCAGGCTTGCGCTGAGCATCTGTGCGAAAAGGTAGCGAGAGGATTTTTCCTACGATGGGCCCTGGATCCTTTCTTGGAGATGACGAGCCACCAACTGCCGACCGAGTGCTCTGACATGATCATCAAGCAGCTAATGAACGAAGATTTATGCAATATTTGCTTGGCGGCTGCAAGCCAAAATTAACGATGACGATTTTCATATTTGTAGTGCGTTTTTTATATTGATAACATATCGATAACTTTATCAAATTATATTTCATAATTCAATCAAGTTGGTATAATTATTGAAATTAACAACACCTTATGCGAGATAGTTTGTTTATTTTTTTATGCTACGAACGGTTTTTTTTACATAATAACGACGAAATTTTAATCGAAGCTTTTTTATAAATTGAATGAAATTTGAAAAATGTTCAAACATTAATCGAGAAGTGTCTTTTATCTTGTATTGAAAGCTGAGATGTAACGATTTCATTAAATTTTTCTAAAAAATATTGAGTGTTTATATTTCATTCCATAAAAATAAAAAAAAAACAATAATTTACGAAAATGTCACAAGACTCAAATATGAAAGCGTGGCTCGCATTTTCTAGTAGAGCCTTACGCGGACTTTATCAAATGAGATGTAGAGTCGGTGGCACTTGCAAGTTCAACACAATTGACTCGCTTATATATTAACACACTTCTCGCACTGCAAATTGGACAGTCTGTCACCCTCACTAGCGTCATCTACAAGCGTTTACGTCCGATGAATAACATAATTTGATGTCGATAATTCTCACGTGCTTAGCGCAAATTCGCCCTCCCAAGAGTTATTTATTTCGTCGAATTTGTCAAGGGCATTGCAAATTTTTGTCTACCATGGCTGACAAAACGGCGGTGTGTCTATTGGCCGAAGGTGCCGAAGAAATGGAGGCCATTGTCACTGTCGATATTTTGCGACGTGCCGGGGTATGTATGTGTCGAATAAAACGCACTCTAATGCGCGCTGATTTTTCGACTTATAACCCCTCAGAAGTGCTTATAATATCAACTATTTCTTAACACTTATATTTTATGCATTTCAGGTATCAGTAACTGTAGCAAGCATCACTGATAAAGAGTGCGTAAAATGCAGTCGAGATGTCAAAATTTGTACGGACGCAAAGATTGATGATATCAATGATAAAAAGTACGATGTGGTTATACTTCCTGGTGGAGTAGGATGGAAACATTTAGCCGCTGTAAGCGCTGACAGAAAAACTCGCTTTGCTACGCATTAAATAAATAATTTCTTCATAATGTTAAACAAAAGCTTTCTTTTCTAGTCCCCTAAAGTTGGAGCAATATTGAAAGCTCAAGAAGCCGAAAGTCGTATGATCGCCGCAATTTGCGCTGCACCTAATGTTCTTAAAGCGCATGGAATCGCTAAAGGAAAGAAAATTACATCTTACCCTTCTGTCAAAAGCGACTTAATTGAGGATTACACATACGTAGATAATGATATCGTCGTTTGTGACGGTATTTATACAATAAGTTTCCATTTTTATACTAATACCAATGAAGTTCCACTATATTATAATTAAATTTTGCAGGTAATTTAATAACTAGTCAAGGACCAGCAACTGCCTATGCATTTGGCTTAGCAATTGTTGAAAAGTTGGTTAATAAAGAAGCAGCAAAAAAAGTTGCAGAGGGTTTGCTGTACAAAGATTTGAAATAAAAAAAATAAACCTTTTTGCATTTTGACTTAATAAATTGTAATTAGTTTTGTAAAAACAATTAAATATGCAAGTACAAAATGGTATTTTGATTTAAGTGTCATTGCTATTTACAGTAGAGTTTTAGAAAATAAAATAAAATTTACAAATTATTTTGTAGGCTTAAGTTGAATATTACGCAACATGCATAAGTCTCGAGCTATTGCTTTGCGACCCATTATAGTCTGAACATCATACAATCTAAGCAATAAATCTGTTGTGAAGCATTCGGGAAGTGCTTTTAAAAGACTTGGTACCTGAAAATATGAATAATCACAAAATATTATTGGATGCAAACAAGAAGTAGAAATTTTTAATAGTCAATCATTTAAAAATCTCACCAAAGTTTCTGGCATTTTTTGAAGCACAATACAAGCTCTATCTTTTCCACATTGGACTGTTAATTGAAGAAATTGTAAAATGAAATGAGTATGTTGGGAAACTTCTCCATTTCTTGCAGCTAAGAAATTAAAATTAGCAAATAGTTTTTCCAATGCAGTATGAAGTGGTTCTCTTAAAATAATTGATTTGCCTCCATTGTTGGCTCCAGGTACTTGAGGAGAATTAGAACCAAAAATTAACTTTGTATCAGTAGCTTCATTCAGTCTTAAAAGTTTGGCTGGTGGCATTCCTATGTCCAAGTCTTCATTGTCTACTTCTACTCTTACTCTTTTTCGACTATTTACTTGTGGTGGATTGTTATTATTATATTCTAATGCAGAAAATATACAATAAACACATAGTTTTGCTAAAGCTGATGCTTGTGGTTCAACTAATTTTTGACCCCTACAAATTAATAATTTTTTTCTATTGTATAATTTTTCTTGATACTATAATAATTTAATTTTTATGAAGATACTTACTGCAAAGAGTTATATAAGTACTGCGGTAACACTTGATTTATCAATTCTAAAGTACAATTTTCAATATCTAAGTGTAAAATTGAAAAAATTAAATCTAAAGAACGATCCAGTTCTTCTTGATACTGGATTTTAAATAGTTCTTTAACTAAGTTTGTCACAAACCATAGAGGACCACCAGTTTTCAAAAGTGATTCAAGTGATTGAGAAACTTGAACATTAACCCAACCACGTTGATAAATTCCTTGCCAAATCTGTTGAAGTTGTTCCAGAATTGGATTTTTGGAAACGATACTACAAAATTGAAGAAATAATTCAATTCAGTGAATGTACTCAGAATACAATGAATGAATAATCAATTACTTACCTGTGAGATACTGAAAGTACTTTAGTTTTAGATTGTGTTGGAGGGTGAATCTCATATTGCATTTTTCGTATAATTTGAAACATTAGACTTGACCTGCAAGAACAATTTTTTTGTGTAAAAGAATGTTCAATTTGAAAAAAATTTTAATTAGTTAATAAATCAAACATACCTCTCTTTAAAATTATCTTGTCTTTCATCAATATTAACTGGAGTAAGGAACTGTTGGACCATGTTCATGGGTTTGAGTAAAGCATCTTGATGAGTTATACCCATGTATGCACAGAGCCATGCAGTAGCGCAAACAGGTAAGCAGCAAGAAGTAGCTCTAAGTCCATTTAAAGCTCGCTTAACATCTGCTGCACTAATAGCATTGCTCTCCCAAGCATATAATAATTCTTTAGCTACAGCCATAGCTGCTAGGCATGAAACATGCCATTTATTGTTATTTGATTTAAGATCTGTGTCAGTTGAATTAACCTGAGCCAATAAAAGATCAACTTTGGTTGAATCAACATTTTGAAGCATTTTGTAAGGAGATTTTGGTTTTTCTTTCAATGGCATACATTCACGAACCCATTGCTCAAAAAAAGAATCTCCGCCTTCTTCGAGAACTACCTAAATGGCACATATATTATTGTAATCTTAGTAGATATACTTTTGAATTTTCTTCATACACAGATATGAAAAATGAAAATTAAATACAAACCTCGGGTCCATGTGTTTGAACAATAGAACACAGCATTAAAAATGAAATTTCAAATAGCAATGCTCTGGTTGTTGCTGTTTTACCAGGAACTTCATTGATTTGTTTGCTACATTCATTGCACTTAATTAATCTAGAAACAAATGTTTTCATTTTCCCCTCAACTGTAGCTACAGAACACATCAACTCAAAACTATTACCAGTCAGTACTTGACAAAATAAACTAAGTAAAGAATCTTGAATTTTAGTATATTCTGCATTTAATGTCTTCAATAACCCTGCTAGAGTAGGTTCAGCACGCATTATAATAGTTCCAATCGATGAACCAATGCTCGGGGAATCAAATTTCTGCAATGATGTAAGTAAACCATCCCTAAAGAAACAAAAAGATTAATTTATGACTTGCTCTGATTTTAAGTAAATATTATAATTTTTTACCTTCGACTACTGATCTGTTTTGCCTGTTCTTCAGTAACTAAATTCACTTTTTGCAATTCATTCAGCAAAAATTCAATGCTATTTCCAGAGTATATAATATCCATTTTATCTAATAAAGGTGTATATTTCAACAAAAGTTCAAAAGCATCAATAACATCTTGTGAATATTTGAAATTTTCATTTTCACCTAAAAATAAAAGTAAGTTCAGCAAAATATCACAACTCAACATTTACTTCAATTACTGATAATTACCATGAAGGGTACTTGAATGAAGTTCTTTCAAAATTTGAGGTAATTTCAAAACTGTGAAACCCCCCCAATGAGATTCTTTAAAAGTACCAGTTACATCATGTAAACACATCATACATGCTCTTATTACTTCACAGTACAATCTTGAGTTAGAGTAGTTCTTCAGTCTTTGTATCATATGTAATTGACTAATATATGTACTGGTTTCAGTACTTGGATTAATTAAATTTTGAACAGCCAGTAAAGGTTGTAAACAGTAAGTAATTGGCTCGGAATCGGGTTTTGAAAATTTTAAAATCATATTTTCGATTTCCAAATTACCCAATTTTTTCAATGATTCATCTATTGACGTGGAACATTTTAAATTACTTTTCGATTGTTCTTTGTCAATTTCCTGGCATTTTTTCAGAATATCAATGTACAAATCTGCAAAAAAATCGGAGTTAATGCGTATATTTTTAACGTGAAAAAAGTATAATTTGTAACGAGTGCAATAAAAAAGAACATTCCTAAAATTACAAATAAATTGAAAATAATCTCAAGAAATTTAAAACATCTTTTTTTAATTTTTGATATACATGTAAAATTTTAACTAAATCCTTTAGCAGAAAATAAAAATTATGCACTGAAATTTCTATATAGTGAACACTCTAATTAGCTGACATCTCCTAATAGCAGACACTTATAAAATAATTTTTTTATGTTCCCCATTTTATTACTCTTCCAAATAAGGGACATTTTCCGATATTGGATAGTTTTTAACGTTTTTAGGATGTTGTCTATAGAAAGATTTCACTGTATATCGGTCACCTTACTTTCAGTTACAATATTCCAGAAAATTAATATTTTGATTTTTTCTTACCTTTATTATCATGTTTTGCTGAATATAACATTGCACAGATAAAATCAGATGCTAGAAGTGCTTTTAAAAGATGTGCTGATTTTTCCATTAACTCTGTCGGTTGTGGCGCTAATGGATTGCCTTGAGGTGTTTTAGTAATAGAATGATGATAGCATTGCAATAACCAATGAACAATTGAAAGACAGGCAGCAGCTAAGAGATCTTCTTCAGGTTTACCGCGACATGTAATACCCGAATGAATTGTATCAAGAAAATCAAGCAGACTAATAATACAGTGGAGTTTATGAAAAGAATCATATTTACTAATTCTTTGTAATACTGCAGCATAGGATACAAGCTATAAAAAATTTTTTTATGTAAATATATAAATTCAAAATTGAAAATAAAAAATTGTACAGTACTTACTTGTGAACAAAGTGAATGCTTCAGATATGAAAGTACTAATTCATTTGGTCCTGGACCAACTAGTGCTTGTTGTAATATACAATCTGCCAAGTTATGAACATCACCGCTTACTCCTCTTGGTAATATCTGAAAAGTTCATTTTTTGAAAGTCAGTATGAAAATAGAGGTAAGTTTAGAAGCTTTTGATAGTAACTCTTTTTAAAGCACTCACTGTTTTGATGTTTATCCCCCATTGAAGATCGCTCCATCGTTCTCTCCAAGCTCTCAAAAGCAATGCTTTCAAGCTGCTCGTTTTACTAGTAACTTTACTTTCCATTGCAGAATTGAGCAAGATGCACATAATCTTTAATGCTTCTTAAATAAACTAGTACAGAATTACTAGTTGTAATATCAAACCAACTTAGTGAACTTATTGTGACATCGTGTTTTTAAACACAATGATATCCAAATACCATTTTAGAAATGAAAGAGCAAAAAAATCTTCAAATTTACTTAAAAATAGTAGTTCTAAGTTTAGGAAAATTTGGTAAACATGAAAACCCAAATCAGCCAAACTTAATTTGACGTTAGAAATGATTAGTTAGTGACGATGCAAAGAGGAGCAAAGCACCTCGTGTTTATCGTGTCAAAGGTTGAAGACAGGCAATATGTATACTACTGGAGTTGTGCCATGAAACTACAGCGGTGAGTGGACTCACGCACACTGTATATTTGTGGCTATACGCAGACGAGTCGCGAAGAGCGCAGGTACGGAGTACGGACTTTCATGCATAGGCATTAGCAGTCAGCGCCGAAAGCCTGACGGCCGATACCACAAACTGTAAAGTTATCGAAAGAGCCGACACTGTATGTACACTAGACCTACTTTAATTCTGTCCAATTTTTCGGGTGGAATAGGAATTGGAACGTGTATAAGCATACAAAAATCCACATTCCTCCGGACAGAATTAAAGTAGGTCTAACAGTACAATGCACTTGTGTATGCAAAATTCTATAGCACATCATCAAGTCCTAGCTGTCGTTGCTGCAAATTACAAAATTATCGGATACCTAGTTACACGTGATTAATGAGTAAACCGCATTGCTTTCCCTCTCTCTCGAAAGGAGCACTATACCGCTATGCTTGTATTTTGATGACGTTTATGTTATCTGTTTGGTAATAGCCAAGAATTCTAGGCATCGACATTCGACCATCGTTTCGAAACAATATTTTATTGCTTAGCCGCGAGAGGCAGCACAATTACAGGATCTATTCTAAATGTAGCTTGCAGGATAATCAGAATAGTTCCTTTACTAGATATTCGGTGAATCTTTTCCTGTATATTTACAGCTTCCTGGAACTTGTGTTCAACAACTTGCAATTGAATAGCGCCAAATTCAAACATTGAAAACATTTTATCAAAAAATATCATGCTTAGATGTAAATCAAATCTTTGTTTATAACCGCGATAGTGATATGAAAGTGAACAATATAGTGCCAATTAAATTCACATGTAAAAAAAAAACAATTTTGGAAAAGCAGCTTATTTTTCATATTATTTTATATTTTGTAATTTGATATTTTCCATCTTTTTTATGAGTAATCTTTAGAATTTTGATGTTCACAATGGAGTGTAATACAAAGTGTCACAGAGTTAAATTGAAAAATGAAATACTGTGTGAGTTACTGGAAGATTTTCAAAAAATCAAAATGAACAATTGTTCCATAAGCCGAGCTGAGGCTGAGGTAAATATTTTTTTTAATTATGTTGTTTTTAAATTAAGACTTTAACTTTAAATCAATTTTGTATTCGTAGATGATTTTGAATGCGTTTATCGCATGGTTAAGTAAAACTCCAAAAAATTTGGTTTATCGAATAAATACACTTTTGTGTCAAGATCAGCAGTATGTGTGTGAAAAAATAAAAAAAGCTTTAATGCAGGTATGAAACTGATTAATAAAATTGAAAACAATCTGCAATTTATAATTAATAAAACTATTGATAAAAATAGGCTGAAAAGATGATTGATCAAAAAATCTTGACTTATCAAAAAGTTCCGGAATTAGTAATTATTCAGTGTTTGAATATCAATACTCTTAACTTAGAAAGGTATAAAAATGAAATAATAGTAGATGCAAATTGTGGTACAGCACTATTGCGAGGAGCCAACATTTATGCACCTGGCGTTTTAGGAATGCCTAGAGGTAGATACTTAAATTAGGGATATTTTTTATATTTATAATTTAAATGGTAAAAAATATATAATTTAAAGATACTTCGCAGGTTTGAGTGTAGATGATGTTGTAAGTGTATATGCTGATCTTGAGCATGGTTGTAAAAAAGGGGCAGTTAAAGAGTATGTGAAAGAAAATAAATTGTTCATTGGTAATGGAAAAATTCAAATGACTAGAGAAGAAATTTTCAATCATAGCAATGGAATCTCAAAGTACTATTCACTAAATATTATTGTACATATTGAACCAGATTAAAAGTACATTTCTAACTTCCTCAACATTTTTAGTGGAATTGCAGTAAAAATGACACATGTAATTTCTTCTGTACCGCAATTAAATAGTGAAATTTTACCAACGGGTCACATATTATTACAAAATTTACCATCCATTTTATGTTGTCGAGCATTAGATCCACAAAGTGATGAAATTGTACTGGATATGTGTGCTGCACCTGGAAATAAAACTACTCAAATTTCTGCTTTAATGGGAAATAAAGTATGTACAAAAAGGCTTGGTTAAAAGTCAAAATACTAATCATTTAATTTTAGGGAACAATAATTGCCATGGACAAAATAAAAAATAAAATAATCAAGTTGGATGAAACTATAAAAAAATTTCATACTACAAACATCAAGGCCTTTTGCTTTAACTCTGTAAATGCAGTGTCTACGGTTCCGAATAAGTCCATTTTGGAGGGACCACCTTTTTCCAAAGATAGCTTTGATAGAATATTATTAGATGGACCATGCAGTGCCTTAGGTCAAAGACCTCAAATTAGTAATTCAATTAGTTTATCTCAATTAAAATCCTACGTACCATTGCAAAGGAAACTTTTTACTGCTGTAAGTTAATATTTATAAAGTATCTTTGATATTGTTTTGTAATATAAAATTACATTTATTTTATAGGCAGTTGAACTTCTGAAGCCAAGAGGAATTTTAGTTTACAGTACCTGTACAATAACTATTGCTGAAAATGAAGGAATTGTTGCTTGGGCACTTAAAAAGTTTCCAAATCTTCAGTTACAAAATGTTCACGAGATTTTTATGAATTTTGATGTCGATCATTTTACTTCAACAGGATTTGAAGTGGAAGGTTTGTCTACAGAAGAAGCTAATAAATTATGCAGATTTGGATGGAAGGAGGATTTTGTTGGTTTCTTTATAGCTCGTTTTATTAAAAAAGAATAAAGAAATAAATAAACTTTGTCAAAAATGAATTAAATTATTTATTAAGTCATTGGAATTATAATTACAAATATGATATATTTTATATCACTGTATTTATTAGCAATGGGCACTAGCTGATCCTTTCAAAATACATTTACCTACTAGCCCATCGAATTTTGAATAAACTTCAATCACTGATTCGTAATTTGTAATTTCCCTGGTGTTAATTAAAATATTGTTTTAGGTGAAACATGAAGTGATATTACTCTATGATATACATTTATTAGGTAAAAATTACTTAGGGTGAAATGTAACTTCAATTTGAGTAAATCTCTTATCAGCACATGAGGAAGAAGCCAACAAGATGTGTTTAGGATAATATGAAAATACATTCCTGAGATCAGTAGTTTTTAAATCAACTGTTTGACGAAGTTCTAAACATCAAAATTAAAATGGTTGGTGATGCGTTAAAAAATGCGCTTTAACAGATTTTACCTGAAATATTTTCGACGTCGAATGTTAAGAATTTATTACTGCCCATTGGTACTCGACCAAAATCGATACAAGTACTGGAAACTTTTATAGTGGGGAAATAAATTTTTATGGGCAGTTCCACTAACTGCGAGAAAAAACATCAACTGTTAAATTTATTCATTTTGAGCATATAATTTCTATTTACCTGAGTGAAGCCTTCCTTGAACGTAACAGATAACGTTTTAGTGATTATTTTGCATAGTCCGGTACATTTTTTAAAAGTTTTACTCATCTTTTCAATCCAATTCTCGTCAATTTGGCACTTTACTTCGAGCTTAATTCAAAAATTAAAATTACAAGAGTTTGAGAAAAGAAATAATTGTTTTCATTTGCTCGATAACTTTTGCGCGACAATAATTCATAACGCACCTGGACAATTTCGCTCGAATGTATGATTACCCTCTTGGATTTGAACAGTTTTCGTTTTGTTGATATTTTTTTTATACAAAGAGGCTTACACACATTGAAAGAAATCCGCAAAGATTCATTCTCGGAGTTGATGAATGAAATCACACTGGTCGATCTATGATGAAAAAAACACTTTTGTAATAAAATTCGTATTATTTGGCGCAGCAAGGTTCGATTGGATTTATTACTTTAATTTTGTTTTGTTCCTTTGTAAGAAATCTTTGGTGTGAAAATCGAAGGAGAGACAGTTTTTTTCAGTCTGTATGAAAAAGTACGGCCTCCTCACTTGGCACTCCAGTAGCACTTGCATCGGTGGCATATAAAACCCGTCTTTGCGGTAAAATACATTGTCTTTATATCTATAAACGGTAGGCGAAATTAATTTGCGGATTATAAAAGGAAGATTCAAAAGCCGCTCACTTGAAAGTCGGTGCTATCCGTATGAATCCACAAGCTCTCGCACAGAGTAGCTTATTCAAAAACACGTAAGGAATCTTTTCTGCGTTGACGACAATTTCGATGGATCGTTTCCCTTTCGGGGGTAAAAATAATTCCCTCGGCACGATCTGAAGTTGAAAATTCGATCAAGTTTCCTGCAATTTCATTCGGTTCTCTAATCAATTTAGTAATTGCCAACTAACGCTGAACAATGGCGTAGGCTCGCCAAAATACGGGGTCAGCGACAGGCGAAACTCCGTTCCCTGAGAAATGTTGGGCCTCCGCGCAGGTATCGGCAAAGTCGACGTGGAATCGTCTCTGGTATCGTGTATCTTTTTGGCCCTCGGAAAGAGCTGGTACATCATGTCGCTGAGCTCGATCGGCGCACTGCCGACCGCCTCCGCGTTCAAGGCGTGCGCGAAGAATTGCTTCACCGAATCGTAGAATTGAGCGTCCGTTTCCATGTGCTCGTCGAAATCCATGAACGGACTGAACATGTCCAAGACGAGATTGAAGGGCTTCTCTTCGTCGGTTTGTGCCGCGTTCAGCGCAAAGCAATGCCAGTTCACGTACAGCGGGATATTACTCTTGTTCTCGATCAGGACCTTTTGATTAGGCACGGCAGAGCCTGGGTTAAATACTTTGAAGCTGAATAATTTTAAAAGATGAATTGATTAAGTAGTTATCGAATCAAGCACCCGTGCATATTAAGATATAACTTACCGAACCAATGGATCACCGGCTAAGGGCGATGCGTTTTCATTACGAATAGGATAGCACAGTGGAAGTTCGTCGTTTGTGATACGAATCCAAAATACGAATGGAGGTAGCAAATTTATGTAAAGCGTTACTTGATCGACGTATACACCCCAAGTATGACTGCTAACTATGATGTCGATGGCTATCGTGTCATGCGGTTTGATTTGACTATTCTTCGGATCAATCTCAATTTTCACGCCTGACATAGAAATACGCAATTCATCTGTAAAAGGGAAAAAATTTTTATTCCATTGGATTTCGCTTTGCCAGAATTTTTTCGCTTCAAACGATCACTGACCGCCCAGAAAGTTTCCAGCTTCGTTTTCTACCCACTTATTCTTGGTCGAAACGAAAAACGAGCTTGGAAGAGGACTTTGATTGATTAGAAATATTTGTTTTCGTTGGCCTGGGTAAATATGCAATGGTTCATAATTCATTTTTTTTTATAAAGTGCGAACGTACTAACTTTTTTCCGACGTAACATTGAAATCTATTATTACACCATTGTTCAAGTAATACTCCTCCATTACACGAGCTCTTACGTCGACGTATGTCAATAACGATGTGTCGTAGCATTGGCTGCTACAAAATGACTCTTCCTCTTCATCCGCACTGTACCACGAAATCAATGACCTCGATCGTTGATCGATCGTTGTTGTATCGCTTGAATTGTCCGACGTTACTTTGGTCGAAGTAGCAGAACTGCTCGCATCTTCTTCGGCCTGGAAGTCATCGGTAAAATCCGCTCACTGAATAGTCGAGCGAGTTTTTTTATAAAATCATTATTGATTGTAAACTCGTACGTACTGTTTCTCTGGATTCCGACCTGCTGCTATCATTCACGGAGGAGCTTCTGTTGGAACGCTTCTTGTCGCCACTTTTCGAGATGATGCTTTTTATTTCCACCTCTTCTTTTAATCGCTGCTTTAGTAGAATTAACTTTCCACCCTTTAAGGATATTCATCGATTTTTACGATTTTCCAACGAAAAATTAAGATTTTTGTTTTGTTTAATAAAAGTATTATTGCTCCTCACTCGCTTATCGTATTTGGTGACGTAGTCGTGAGCATCCCAGTGAATAATCGTCGAAATCGAAGGGAAATAAATGCACAGGCGGACTGCTCGAACTTCGCATTCGATCGCCAGCGTTACGCGCTGTTTTTCGTTGAAATTGCACGTTACAAAGAGAGAAGAAATCTTCCCCTGATCAAATAATGCACCTGATTTTAAACCACTTCTACTGATAGCCACCTCTTACTTTTGAAAAAAAGACCAATTTACTCACCGTTTTCATGGGCAAACATTTTATTTTTATTATTTTACTCGACTCCGGCTCCATGTGATTGACTTTTGGGCTAACCTTTACTCTAACTCTCGAGTGATCTAAGCCAACGGGTGGACTCCACCAATATCTCACTGATTTCAAGCTATTATTGTACAAAACAACGGAGAAAGTCTCTTCCACGGCAACGTACAAGGGCCTGTTTGTATTCGCGTTAATAATTACGTGTTATTAATTGTTCGATCATTAATATTTTGAAATAAAAATCTAACTTTGGTGGTCTTAAGATAGCTGTGGCAGTTATTTCGATTGGCTGACAGTCGCACGTTCCGAGACCTTTGAGAAAGCCACAGACTTGGTCTTCTTCGTCCTCGCCCGAGCTTTCGCTGTTCAAGTAATCGTTGAAAGTCTTTGTTTTCACCTCGTTATTGCTCACAAAGTCTAAGAGGTTCGACGACATGATGAAAAAGAAACCACCAGAATCATCCTCAGCTGCCGAATTCGAGGTGGTACTGTATGAAATTCATTCAGTTTTCATTTAAACTCATTGAATAGTTTTTTCACCAAGACAAAAAATCACTTGTAATATTGAGAAAAGTCCTGAGCAAGTTGAATGGTCTGCAAAGCCTTGCATTCGAAACGAATATCAATGTTCTTGAAATCTATATCGGCAGACTGTGAAATCGAATTGAGCAAGTGAAAATGAATCTCTATCGAAAAAAGTCGAGACTATCGCATTTGTGATGCTTACTTTTTGGCACGATCTTCTCCTGGTCTGACTTTCTCTCAATGAGAAATTATGTTTGGCCGGAAGAGCTGCCACTGGCACATCTTCGATTATTAATCTGCAAGGTAATTGAAACGCACGATCGCTGGTATACGAATCATTGAACTTCGATAATTGATACCTCAAATTTGAGCGATAGCGCCCGGGTACAGAGTTGCTCAAATCGGCTTCCAACGTAAACGTGACGGGTTTATGGATCCTGAGAAGTCCTTGGCTAGGCTGAATCCTCAAATTGCACGGGCAGAAATCCTTTCGTTCCAACAGATTCGCTCGTTCTTTGGGGCAAGTGAGAGTATTATCGATCTCCCATCGATAGTACAAATCAACTTCGCTGCGATCACACGCGATAGAACATGAGCTTGCGTGAAAAAACTGCGGAATTTTATGCGTCCTAATCGTATTAGGTAACTGTTACCATTTACTCGTAAGAACGAAGCTGATTTTGGGCTTTTCGTGCCGATAACAAGAACCGAGATCCAAGTAGCTGATCGTGCACAGGGTATTTTCTCGTGTTTGGATCCATTGATACTGAACGTTCTACTGTCGGAACGATGATAAAACTACTTTTTTTTTTATTCCATTAACCAATAAAACAAAGATCCATACTTACCCTATCGAATAGTAGCAAACGAGCCTCGAAAACCAGCCCATTGCCGATGACCTCGATTGTTTTTACCGAGCAATTATCCGTCACGATGATTAACTTTTCAACCTGTCAGAATAAAATGAAGTGTATCATCGTGTGTCAAGCATTCTACTTGATAATTCGTGCAATATCTTTCTGATTACTTGTAATCCCGAGTGCCTTGGGTAAAAAGACGTGTCCAATTGTAGCTGCTGATCGGGCTCCAAAATAAAATATGCCGGCTGCACAGCGAATGGCGGCACGATGAGAATATTTTCGACAGATACATCCTGTGAAAGATCGACAACAACGTCGTACCGTCGAGATCCTTTCGATCGCAAGTATTGCGCATTAATTCAATAAGACCAAATGAAGTAAAGACCTTGATCGACATCGAGCACCAGTCCATCTCGCTCATGATGAAAAATCGTGCTTTACCTCCGACACTGTGCAGAACATTCCTGATCGTCGTGCGCTCGCCCAGGAAGCACGTTTTGCAATCCAAGCTGGCTTCCTTCGACGCGTGTATTAACATTAAGGAATCTGTGTCTTGACTCGTGTTGGTCGAAGTGCGACTGCTGCTAAACTGTCGTAATTATCGCAGCTAATACAGTTTTTGATCTTACGTACGACTGCCTGTTCGAGCAAATAAATTACCGGCCAACAAAGCTTACATAGGATGCATTCGATGAATCGCTATCGTCGATGGTATCGAAGTTTGTCGATTCGCTGCTTTCTTCTGACGAGGAGTTTGCTGACAAATCTGGACAACTTGGATTTTTCGCTGAAAACTCGTTGAAATTCACCTCGTGAAGAAATGACACATTGTTGCCGGTGAAAATGTATAAAAAGAACCTATTATTATTGGGACGTCTCGCGTCGCACGTAATTTCACATTAACGGGCTTGCCATTGACAACGGAAACGACGAGTAATTCTTCGGGTTCGTCCAGTGGATCGCAACGATACTCGACGATCAATCGAATACTTATGCCTGGGGCTATTGTAGTATGATCGCGAGGCTCTTCAAAAACATCGAAGGCTGAATCATTGGTTAATTTTTCAATTTGGTATCGTGCCAGCTCCCACGTAGATATGTTATGAAGAATTATGATTTTCTGTTTTTAACATGATTGAATAATTATTTAATCCTCGACTTGGAAACAAAATTAGATTTACAATTATTCTACCTTGTAAGTTTTGTTTGCTTCGCAATTACGAAATTCAATGATATCCGGCTCGGCCATCAAAATAATTTTTGGTAGCGGTGGTTCAGGAAATTGACTGCTTTCTTTTAATTTGACTGGCGCTGCAGGACTTTGCACCATCGACCCCAAAAAATTGATTAGATATAACGACAATTACAACCAGCAGTGAATTCAATTAAAATAACTCACAGACAAGTAGACGAAATATTACTTTTCGAAGACGAATCTAATAGCTCACTAATAGTATCTGTCTTATTTTCACATTTATGCATTCGTTTTTCTGCAATTGATTACAATTTCAAAACTCAATTGCATTGATGATCATAAAAAAAAAGTATGAAGTAGAACTCTACCTTGTTTTGGCGATATTTGCAACGTTTCAAGTAAATGAAACTTGTTAATAGTATTTTCTGAACGAACATGTTTACTCTTATGATCAGTGCTGATCTTTGAATCTTGGGTTTTTTCGTCAACAACTACCTTAATTTTTTCAATTTCTTCCACGGCATCTTCAAAAAACTTTATGTCCTAAAAATTAACAAATAGCTGTTGCTCATAAAGATTGAAGTCTAGCTTTTTTTATCATATTTACGTTGATAGCATGCAGATCGATTCCTTTTGATGAATTTCTGTTGTCTTCATCTTCATTAGAAAAACTTAGAACCTTTGGTTGATTACTTGACGATAAATCAGAATTCCAGAGTAAATTTTTATTAGAAAGAATGAAGTTCATTGTGATTAAAGAGCATATAACCAAAGTTTTTAATAATATCACGTTACGCGGATAAGTTCACCTCATGCGCGGTTCAAGGCAGTCGAAAAGGTCGAACAGGTGAAGGATACGATGTTCTCTAAGTTTGGGAAATCTTGAATGATTAGTAAATGCGATTGAGTAAACCTGAAACCTCTGTAAAATTTTATATTTATGCATTCAATAAATAACATTGACAACGTAACCATCCGCTTTTTCCCTCGTTATACACGGTACTTTTTTGGGACGTAACTGCCGCGTATCACGAGGCACTCCTGTACATTATTTAAACTTATGTCAATGGTTTATTGAATAGTCAATGTCATTCACTCGAGATTTCTATTTTCACAATAAGTCGATTATGATACACCGAATTCTAAAAATTATTTACGTGTAATGTCGTCTTACTAACTAACATTTTTTCTCAAATGATGCAGATTTTTAAATGGGTAATAAAAGTCAAAATCATCTTTTAAGCAATGAAAAAAGTGCTTCAATTTCTTTTAAAAAATGAATACATTTACATTAAATTTTTTGATTTCCAGCACGTTGTTGAAAATCGTATTAAAGGGTGCCAAAAATGAATTACTATTTGTTTTAAATAACTTTCAAGGTAAATTATTAGATATATTTGATAATCAAGATTTTTTTCTCTCTATAACTTCCTGAGAAGTTTTGCAGGAGGCTATATTTACATACCAAAATAAAGTTAGAAGAAATTATTTTTTAGTAATACACGATAATAGACTTTTAAATTAATAAGAAGACCAAATCATAATTTTGAAATACTTGAGATTTATGTTTTAAAGATCCACCATTTTAGGAGTTATTATTTACATACAATACACAAAGTGTCACTTTTCACTTTAATGAACTCTTCATTTATGAACTTAGCTGATTTATTTTTCAAGTTTTAATGCAGCATATTGTTCTTCATCAACTTCTGTCATTACGAATTGTCCATCAGGCAGCAGTAAAACTACTTTTCTTAATAATCCAACTAAAAACCATGAGTTCCAAATGTTGTAAGACAAATAAAAAATGTTATTATAACTCAAGATGATTTTATCAATTTGAATAAACGCACCTGGAGATGGTTCGTCATCTTGAACTTTATCTTCATTCGTTGTCGAATCTGCTTCAGTAACAACAACAGGACTATTTAGTTCATTATCCATTAGGGTGGTCCACTTTTTCAAAAATTTTTTGTATCTCGGGAGATCCATCGGAATCAGAAAGTTTGAAGTTTAAAATGAACTTTCCCGTAAACTAGAACTCAAACAAATGATTTTAGATGGTGACGATGGATTTTTGAAGTTTAAAAACGTGCTCCAAAAAAGAAGCAAAGTCGGGCTATTCTTCGATTTATTTCAAACTCTTTTTAGAGTGTAAAAATAATCTTGACAATACATTTTCTTACATATTTTTGTCTGGAGAATCGAATGCCGTAGTCAGTTTTGACCTAGGAGCACAATTTCATTAAAAAAAAATACACTTTTTCGATCGTTCTTGTTCGCAAATTCCGCAAAGTTCATTTTCGAGCGAGCGGCAAAATGAAACAGAAAAAATCTAGAAAATTTTTTGACACCACCAAAATTTAGGATTTTTTATGACGAATCCAATGGTATATATTAGTATACACTTTGAAATTATTTTAATACAGAAAATTACAACTTTATCCCAAAAAACGATATTAAAGAAATGGAAAAATGAAAAATTATATTCGTTTCTTCAAGAAAATGGCTAAGTATAATCACTCATGAAAAAAATTGCATACAAATATCTGATAGGTTTTTTTCTCACCTTTCCAACGCCGTTTAGCAATTTAAAAAATTCGCAAGATTCGCTGAGATACAGCTGTTTTTGCACGATGCATTTTTTAAGTTTAAAATTCAATAATTCTGAGCTAACTCTATTCATTAAAAAACCAGCGAAGCAGAATTTAAGCTAAAAAAATGCATCATACAAGCATACAAAAATTGGTCAAGGTCCCTTTATTCACATACGAACAAGATTGGTCTGGTTGGTGGAATTATTGTTATTTTTCACAAGAATCACTAGTTACTGCAGTTGATTCGGTCGTTCAGTACCGTTTTCACATGTCAATACGATCTATGTAGAGTGTAGGTAGGTACACGTGTGCGTCAAGCTCGCTAAGAGATCATACAAGTGGCGCGAGCTATGCCGTTTTTCCGGTTGTTTGACAGGCAAAGCAAGCGAGCGAGAGTAATCGTCGAGCAGTAGTCAACCACGTGTGTGACACACGGCAGCGGATGCAAGAGAATATGGGATCTTGGGACTGATATGATGAGCCCCGCCCAATCACAGCGCCCAAAAGATTCTGTTTCCGAGGTGTTTACGCAGACCTACGATTATTCAGCTCCATCGCTCTCATTTCATGGATTTAAACTCGTTGCATTTACTCAACGCACATAATTGCACTTCGAAATTACTTCAATTCCACCAATTTTCTCTATTATTTTCTGACGAAAATGAGTGTATCAAAAATTAACTGCGGATTCCTTTGAGTCGATACTACAAGGTTTTTCTTGGCGCGTGACAAGACGATATAAACATTTGATCTGTAAGTTATTGCAGGGAGATAGATATTTTAAAAATTAATAGTAACTTCAGTTTGTTATACAAGACTTCTACCCTCAACATACTAAACTAGTTATTGGGCGTTTGGGTTTAAATTGTTCTAAGTAGCGCGTTAGAAATATTTTGAAATAAAAATCTCACTCTGCTGTGGCAATTATTTCAATGGGCTAACTGAAATTGCAAGTTCCGAGACCTTTTAGTTAGCCGCAGATTTCGTCTTCTTTGTCCTCGCCTTTCGCTGTTCAAGTAATCATTGAAAGTCTCAATTCATTTTCACCTCGTTGCTCACAAAGTCCAAAAGATTTGACTACACGATGAAAAAGAAACCACCAGAATCATCCTAAGCTGATAAATTGGAGGTGATACTGTATAAAATTGATGCAGCTTATGTTCAATCTTGCTGAATAGCTTTTTGATAAAAAACAAAAAAATTTTATATTGAGAAAAATTATGAGCAAGCTGTAAAGTCCTAAAATTTTGCATTCAAAACAAAATATAAATATTTTCGAAATCATTATCGACAGATAATAAAATAAAATTAGGAAAATGAAAATAAATCTCTCTCAAAATTATTACTTCCTTTCAATAATATCACATTTTTTCATTTAAATTTATGTCATTTGTTTATTGAATAGTCAATCCCATTGACTTAACATCTCTGGTTTTACAATAAGCAGATTTTGATAAACTAAATTCAAGAAATTATTTACATATATGCCGTCTTACTTACTAAAATTTTTTTATGATGCAAGTTTTTAATTGTGTTATTATTTTGTCCTTGAATCCAGTTGAAATTACTAAACGTAAAATTTATACTAATCAATGCCATGAAATTCAATTGAACTTATTTTTGACCAGTTATTTCATTATTATGCAAAGTTTTTAATAAAAAAAAAATAATAAAAAAATTTAAGATTTAGTTATAACTGATCGCGTAGAAAGTCACCTTTTATGTATATTATATAATACATACTTGTGACTGAACGTTTAAAATGTGCAATATAATATAACGTCTTTTTTCAGAGCAATGAAAAAAGGGTTGATTGTGGAAGAAAAATAGAAACATGTCTATTAAAAGAATATTTTTATAAATACGTATGTATAAGTATATAATTCTTATTGATATTGATATACATAGTATATTAAATTTTATTGATGAATTTTGCTGAATATTACCTACTATTTGTTAAAACTAGATTCAAGGTCAATTATTTGATATTGTTTGATAATCATGTTTATATCAAAATAAAATTTGAAAAATTTGTTTTTCTAGTAATTCATGATGATAAAATTCTAAACTAAGTCTAATTCGCTAATTCTAGAAGTATAACAATTTTGCATAACACAAAAATAGTACTATTACGAATATATAAATAAATGATCCTGTAGAGATTTTAAAATCATAATTTCAGTGTAATATATCAGATACTTTAACATCAATTTTTAAAAACTTGAGTTAAGAACATACGTTTTTTCATCGACTTAAAGTTTAATTTATTTTTTACATCATTTTTCAAAGCTACTTTATCATTGAAAGTATTTCATAGCTAAAAAGTATTATTTTCTAAGGATCCACCATTTTAGGAGTTATTATTTACATACAATACACAAAGTGTCACTTTTCACTTTAATGAACTCTTCATTTATGAACTTAGCTGATTTATTTATCAAGTTCTAATGCAGCATATTGTTCTTCATCAACTTCTGTCATTATTAAGTTTCCATCGGGCAGCAGTAAAACTACTTTTCTTGTTCCATCTAAAAATTAAAAAAAAAAACATGAGTTCCAAATATTATAAGACAAATAAAAAATTTTATTATAACTTAAGATAAATTTATCAATTTGAATTAACATACCTGGAGATGGTTCGTCGGCTTGAATTACCTGCGCAACAACTTGAGCTTGATTTTCACCTTCGTCACCTTGCATCACTTGCGTTACACATTGAACTTGATTTTCACCTTCTTCCGTTGTCGAATGTGCATTAGCAACAACAACAGGACTACTACTATTATCCACTATAGACATAACAACCTGTTGTTCATTTGAGGAAGTTGTCTGGGTATTTTCCACGACTGCTCCTTCTGCGCCTTCTTTAACGTAAAACTGCGGAGCAACAGCCTGATCGGGACCCATTTGAGCGACAGCTTCTGCAACTGCATGATCGAGTGTCAACATGGTTCCTCCTACTTCACCTTGCTGCTCTGTAGTTGTGACATATAATTGCTGTTCACCGTCTGGTCCTCGAGTAACTAGTATTGTCTGACCATCTTCGCCCTCTCCAGTTACTTGGTACACAACACCATCGTCGCCAGTAATTGTCACTAATCCATTATTTTCTTCAAGGTTGAGATTGGATGTTACTGTTGTAGCAGTAGGTGCAGCTATAGTAGCAGTACTAGTTTGTGGGAGCTCAGCAGCTTCTTGAGGTGGTTGTACCTCAGGCAAAATAGATGTTTCTTGAGAGATATCAGATGCTGGTACCACCAAACCGTCACTTGTAACAATTTGAGGAACTTGGGGTGTTTGATTAGGTTGATTACCCGTTGTTTGCGTGGGTGGCTGCATTTCAACATTTGGATCATCAAGACATGGCAGATCAGGTCCTGGCACTCCTGAAATGGTCATTGTTTCCGAGGTCGATGGTTTATCGGTTGGTACAATCATACCAGTTGTACCACCTGGGCTCATTTCCACCCGCACACCACCTACATTATTATCTGTACAAGTGTCAAGACTTGGAAGAACAAGTTCACTTGATGCAGAGGTATTGGCTATGATGCCATCAGGTCCTATTGTAGCAGTGACTGTTGGGTTAGATATTATAGCCATAGGAGTTGGTGCAGTAGTACTAGAAGTAGTTACTGGTGTAGGCTCTGGTTCAGGCTGCTCAACAGGCTGGCCATCAGGACCTATTATACGACCTGTTAAAGGACACAAAGTAAATTCACGAGTTGGGCTCTCGGGTTCTGCAGGTGCAGGTTCCGGTTCAGGGAACGGAGGAGGTACTTCTTCTTCACTACTTTCTTCTTCATCAGATACTTCATGGAACTCCATGTGAAGCCCATCAGTTTCTGCCAATTTACTCTCTTTAGGTTTATTACCTGGTTCATTGGCAGGTTTACCTTTAGGTCGTACAGCATTCGGACCGCCTTTGGATCCCAAAACCCTTTGAACAGGTTTACGTGCATCTTCAGCAAATTTCTTTCTTGCATCAAGCATTTTCTGTGTAGGTGTTACTGGGTTTTTGCCAGGTGTTGATTTAGTCACTTGTTGGCTTACAGTGTTATTAACTGTTCTAACTGGTTTACCTTGATTATTTATGACTGTAATTTTAGGTTTGGCTAAAGGTGTAATTTGTGGCGAAGCTAGGTTTTTTCTTTGCGCTGCTATCTGTTGAGGAGTCAAATTTCGTGGAACATTTGGCCTTACTGGCGCACGTTGTTGCGAGCTAACTGTACCTAAAGGCGAATTACGAACCACGCCTGAACTAGGTCGTGAGACAATTTGGCGTTGACCTCCAGGTTTAACAACTGTGGTAGTAGTTGTAGTATGATGGCTCAAAGGACTTGGAATAGCAGTTACTACGTGATATTGCATTTGATTATTATCCGGCTTTGGTTGAATTTTGACGGGTTCATTTTTGATACTCATACCTGAAGGTGAGCCCTTAGAAACAACTTTCATTTGTGTAACAATTTGCGTCCCATCGGGCTTTGATATAACTTTGATTGGAGTTATAGAATTTGGCGAAATAACTTGTTTTTTCACAAATCCTTCGCGGCTGGGTAGTACTAAGACATTACTTGTTGGTGTTTGGTTTTGGCCTTTAACAGCAATTTTGTTGGTGGGGGTTGAATCAAGTTTTATGATTCCATCTTTACGATGTACAACATATACATTAGAATTCGAGGCATTACCTAATTTCATTTCTTTTTGTACAGCCTCTTTTGCAAGTGCAGAGCCAGTAAGGGGGCCACGATTCGACCCATTAGATTGGATATTAGCACGGTTTAAAGCCCGTTGAATAACATCGCTCCGGCCAATCACTACCTTATCTTCTTCTGAATCTGCAGTCCAATCATCACCACTTGTATCAACTTTACTGCGCTTCATATTCAATGTAGTCAGTCCTTCATCTGAATCACTGTCCGAGAATGTATTCTTGCGTTTACCAAGTACTGTGAATTAAAAATTATTTCATTATTTTATTAATTGTTTTGTACCTTGTAAATTTAACAAAATTTTCTAATACTCACATTCGTTTTCTTCTTCTTTCATAGATCCACACCATTGTTTTACTTGATCCATAGCCTTTGATTTACTAGATCGCATAGGCCGGCTGAAAAATTAGTTATGAATAATTTACCTTAATTTAGGTACACTTATCAATTTCTACATAAAAATATACACACTTGGTAGAACCAGATGGAGTAGCATTTGTTCCAGCTTTGATATTTTCTGTTTTGATAAATTTTTGAGTTACATTTAATTGACCTGAGCGATTTGCAGTCTTAGCTACTTGCTGAGCTTTCATTTCTTTTTGTTTGGCAAGATTTTTTTCAAATTCATCCATAAGTGCTTTGCATGTACTGCTCACATGATTGACTTCTTCCCATGTGTTATATTCACTATAAATTTATGGTTGAAATCCATGAATATGTAAATCTAAGTGTTTTAAAAATAAATATTTTACTCACTGTGCATATCCTTCCCACTTGAGTAAATATTCGTAACATTTTTTCTTTGGATTAAAACGCTTTGCCAATATTTTTTCAACATTGAAGTCTTCTTCACTGCTATGTTCTCCAGACTCATTAGTTGACTGCGATTACAAAAATTAAGTTTTCATATTAGATAATCATGCTTTTAATGCACAATTTATTTTACCTTTAAAGTAATTGAAGGTCGTAAATTTACCTTTACTTTTTTTTCAGTTAATCCAGGTTTCAAATTTGATTTATTAGGACTTATTGGCTGTCCATTTCGTATAACTTTCCTTACAACAACAGTTTTTCCACCTAGAGTCAATAAAAAAATTAATTCAAATTCTATAATTTTAATAATCACAAAACTTTGTCAACAACCTTCAGTCGCTGTCCCTTGGGTTGCAATATCGTGCATTTTAGAATTACTAATTTTAGTAAAAATTTGAATGGTTTTTCCTGCAGCAATCCAAGAATCTCGTGTATGAGCATCCATTGCTATCCATTTATTATAAAGTTGCCAGGTATTATCTTTATCTGGCTCAGTTTGAATTTGAGAGTCCTTCCATAGCAGAAAAGCCCAAACTTTGGCTTTTGATTCATTCTGTGAAAACAAAAGTTTTGCATTAGATGTATTATTAATTAAATTATAAATATCAAGATAAAATGATTTTACATTATCTCTAAGCTTTGATTGTTTGGAGCAAGCATCTGCTTTGGATTGATGTTCTTGGAATTCATTGATAAAATGAAAAACAGAATGGCATTCACCACATACTAAAACATCCAGTTTTCCAATCTCTTCTTGTGCAGCTGTAAACAATAAATTTGTAAATCAATAATTTTAAACAATAATAAAGTTAATTAATTTTACCTTTTATACACTTTTCATTGATTTTAATAGCCGGGGACTCATCACTTCCTTCCATTTTGAATTTTTTTGTATTTCAAAGAATACTTAACTATTTGAATAAAAAAATAAAATTTTTATTAAAAATTGACAGAGATAATTTGAAAAATAATTGTTTATTAATATAATTATACTATACAGACCTATACCTAAAAGATCCAATAATATATGGAATGAATCTTGAAATAATGGGTTGTTAAATGTTGCATTGCTTGTCAGATCATTTAGCTGCTTTTATAAGCCATTGAGGTTCCAGTAGAATTGCCTGTTTTAATAAAACAGAAAGAGATCAGTAGTATTTATTATTAAATGATGAAATATTTAAAAATTCTAATACAAGTAGCTTCAATTTTATAATTCACACACATTAGTAGCACGATTCCAACCTCAAAAAGCAAATAAAGAAGACGCTCAGCTTAGTCCTTATCAGACCGCGCTGCGCGCATTTACTATTTCAGACACATACACATACACATAGCGTCGGAGCCTTATCGCTTAAATTTTAAATGAGAAAAAATTCCTACCATCAATAATAATTGAATAGGAAAGAACGAATGAATAAGACAATAAATTTGGTTCAAACTCGCATGGAAAATTACAAAAAAATGCAAGTGAATTTCGATAAAGAGCAGCAAGCAGTGATAATAGAGAAAAATAGGGAATTGTTTTGCGGAGCATAAAATGCTTTCACGGCTCGGATGCCATTGTGGTGGGTAAAAGAAGAGATTATATGCGAGCGGGGTGCGCGCGTCGCACAAACATAAATACAGTCAAATCCGTGCAAGATGCCGTATCTCCGTTAATAATCTAATATTAATTAATACCTAAAAACGAGGCGAGCTAGATCTTCCGATAGAGATCCTTTGAGTGCGATAATTAGCCCGGTTTGCGGTGATTTTTTTTGTTTATGCAGGCGTTTGTTCGCAGATAAGAGAGGTGGCTTCGAAACAAATAACACAAGAAGAGGCATAGACTGCGAGAGCCAAGCAGTAAGCAGTAGGTGCAGGCCGTAGAGTGACGCGAACACGATTGCTCCGTCCTTGTTGCTCGTATGCGCCATTTACGTTCACGCCGCCGGGCGCCGACTATTATATGCGCGCGTGTGTGTGTGTGTGTGCGAGAGAACTGCGAGTGTATAAGCTGTGGCGGCGGCCGACCGACCGACCGGCTTCGCTCCCTACTACTCTCAGTCTCGGCTGTTCTTTTTTAAGTCCCGAGTTCTCCGAGTTTCTAACATACACGAAGAGGCTGGCATACTCCGAGAGTGGCGGCGACTACCTACTTGTATGCGATGCAACGCGACTGCGATTGATTCTGCGACGAGAGGTCGTGATAAAACTCCAATTGGTACAAACGCGCATAACCTATAGAATGCCTCAGCAGTGCACCTCGGTTCTCGAGGCGTAGTTGCTGCTTTTCACATAAATGTAATACATATATTTCGACCAGGGAAAAACTAATTGGTCGAGTAGGACTCGTTCATGATTTTTCAAAACATTGTAAAATACAATCCGCGAAAATACAATTCTGAAAACAAAAAGGTCCGAAGGAAATGCAGCAGGAGTTTCTAATCATTTATCAACAACGCTCGCATAGTGGATATTCAACAAGCTCGCGCTCGTTTGATTATTAAGTAATTATTCTCCGCACGATGGTCTACTGCTCTCTGCTGCACAGACACACCGACTCATGATCAAACATACACGTGCACACACACACTCGCACACGGCACACGCTCGTAGATTTATGTACACAAAAACACAGACGTAAGCACAACTTTACCATTTAACGTGGATTAACTAGATTGTAAGTTCGGCTTCTGGAATGCTATTGAACTCGGTCCTGCACGGCTCTCGATGCGGAATAAAAGGCGGGATGAATAAAATCCGCGTGTAAACTGTACTATGTGACACACACGCACACACTGCTGCTGCTGTTGCTGATGCCTCACGATGGACTTTTACGTACCGACGACACGAGTGTAGATACGTATATCTATATCGTAACGTCACACTGCCAGATCGCGCTAGCGAGCGATATTATGTACCGAGTACCGACGGATCAGTAGCGTGACTGCACACTGCGCGAGTGGTGTGGCTGTAAGCTATGCAGTAGTCAGTACCGTAACGGTGCGCCTTCGGGCTTCGCCACCGCTCGCTCGCGCCAGCACAACAACGCGGTCTCCGTCTCTCTCTCTTTCTTTCTTATTCTGTTGCCGCCTCTCGACATCTCGGATGAGAGTCTACAGAACAGAATACCATGCAGCAGCGACTGCAGCGCCGCGGCCCAACGATAATTAACCCATACGCCTCGTGCAGACATACCAATGCAACTACTCAAACTATGAATTTTGTCAATCGGACGATGGTCCATCGTTATTTTCTCATTTCTCAATCAATGCGAATTTAACCCTGAAAAATAGTCATATTGATTATTTTTCATGCTATGTTTTTCATGTATGTTGATGAAAGCACGCCTTTCATTTTGAGGATGTACTTATTAGATCGGCTTCCCGGCATAATACGCCCTTTTGTCATTTTTGCGAGGACAGATTTTCAAATTGGCTAGACTGATGCTTTGCTGACATATAGTTTATCTGACTCTCTTACTGATTCTTACATTAGAAATGTAATAAATTGTGTTATTTTACCCACACGGAAGAAACACACTTTTCAGCTCAAACCTGTAATAATTATGATGCGGAGCTACCGTTTTCTCATATTTACTAGCGTTGAACTTTCGATTATTTATAATTAAGAATAAAATTATTATACTAAAACGTTTTCTTTCATCATCTTGTGATTTTTAGATATTTATGTAACTTTTTAGACAAATGTATGAAGTAAAAACATTAAGCAACGTATTTCAACACCTTCATTATTTAAAGGCTTCAGTATCTCGTTAATTTCTAACAGTTTGTATACTTTTACCCTTGAAAATAGTTATCTCATTCTGTTTTTTTACACTGACTGACGTTCGTATCTCTCCAAAGAATTGTTTGTTATTTCGTATTTTCAAATTATGATTGAGGCTTGCGCTCATCAAACTCTGAAAAAAAACTGTAAAAAGAGTGATGTGTATATCTCACTTGACATAATACTATTCTTACTCGATCAACAAAAAATTTATCTGCTGAAGATGCTCATTTGCTTGGAAACAACCACCCCGAATCAATGGAAACGTGGCTCGCTCGAGAATGATATAACCATTATAATTTTCATTCACTTGGAGCTGTCAGTACTGCTAGTCGTCAACAGAGTGCAGCAGATTAGCCGGTATTAATCCAAAATATAGTTTTGGCTCTCGTGCTGAGTGCATGACATAAACAAAACGCATTGACAATACGAAAAAAGCATCAATCTAGTAGTCTTATTCAGCAAGTAGCTGTCAAAAAAAGTAACGTAAAAAGTTTTCATTTTATTCTATTCGATGAATTCATAGATATCTTTTTGTATTAATTCATTAACGACTTATCCAATATTTGGTTATATATAAATAATAACAGTGATAATAATGCGTTTGATCTCTTATAAAAATTTCCTATAGGATCTCGGGAAATTCCTGCAGGAATCCTACAGGAGGATTCCGGTAGGAATTTCGCGGAATCGTAGAGGATATTTTTATAAGGGATTGTATTATTTAATAAAATAGTAACATCTCTGTCACTGTATTATATTTTTAAAAGATTTTTTTTAGTAAATATGTTTTATAATGATTGGTTTGCATTATTTCAGAGCATAAAAATGGCTGATGATGAAATGGAAGATGAAAAAGAGTATCGCTGGGAGTCAGGATACGAAAAAACATGGTAGGCAATTCAACCTTTATTTAAATTGATCATTTATTTAAACTTAAAATTTAATTTAAATTATTGGAACAATTTCTAGGGAGGCTATCAAAGAAGATGATCAAGGCATGCTGGAAGCCTCTGTGGCAGATATCATTCTCAAAGCCAAAAGGAAACGACAACTGGATAGAAAACAAGGTTCTCGTTTGGGAATGATGCGACATATGTACCTAATTCTTGATTGTTCTGAATCCATGACAAACCAAGATTTAAAGCCCACCAGATTTTTGTGTTCTATTAAAGTATGTGAATAAACACAACACTGATAATGCTTTGTAACTTATGAGTAAATAACGAAATTTACTAAAAAAAGTTATTATTATTGTAGCTATTGGAAGATTTTATAGAAGAATTTTTCTACCAAAATCCAATTAGTCAGCTTGGAGTCATTATTACTAGAAATAAAAGAGCTGAAAAAATTACTGATTTAACAGGAAACCCTAAAAAACCTATTAAGGTAAGAATAATCATCTAAAAATTTTTATTTATCTATAAATGATAAAATTTTTTTAACTACCATCATGTTTAGGATCTCCAAGCATTACAGCAAACTTCATTTACTGGCGAACCTTCATTACAAAACTCTTTAGAACTTGCTTTGAAAACCTTGAAAATGTTGCCTGCTCATGCAAGCAGAGAAATTTTAGTAATAATGGGTTCCTTAACAACTTGCGATCCAGGTGATATAGGAGAAACAATACAGGTATTGACACTTAATTCAATTGTTATTAAGTATCATGTTCACGTCTATCTTATGATTATATTTATACTTTAGACTTTGAAAGCTGATGGAATTAGATGTAGTGTTATTGGTTTAGCTGCTGAACTAAATGTTTGTAAAATATTAGCTGTAAATACTGGTGGTGAACATGGCGTTGTATTAGATGACAAACACTTTAAGGAAAAATTAACAGCACATATTGATCCTCCACCAGCAGCTACAAGACTAGATGCTGCATTAGTTAAAATGGGCTTCCCTCATCATGCATTGCAGGCTTCTACAACAGAACTATCTGTGGCTGTTTGCATGTGGTAGATATTCATACTTACCATACTTGATTATTTTAACTAAATAACCATCATAGTAATTATTTTTATAACTTTTATAAGTCATGCTGATCAACCAAATGAAAATGGCAGATATACAAACCCAGGATATTTATGTCCTCAATGTTTTAGTAAACATTGTGAGTTACCTGTAGAGTGTAGATCTTGTGGACTAACTTTAGTATCGGCACCTCATTTAGCCAGATCATATCATTATCTATTCCCCATTCAACAATTTCAAGAAGTAGAAAATCGACAGATGCAAACCAACTGTTACGCTTGCCAAAAAAGATTTACAGATGTTGATAAAAAGGTGCAGGAAATTTTTCACATAGTTCAATATGATTTATATGATACAATTCTTAATAATTATTATTATTAAATATTCTTATTTCAGGTATATAATTGTGGAAAATGCAAAAAGATTTTTTGTGTTGACTGTGAGATATTTATCCATGAGTCTTTACATACATGCCCAGGATGCGCTACTAATACAGATTTAACAATGCAACAAATAAGCAACAATAAATCGACGTAGCAATAATTTTTTAACAATTGTTATTATTTAATACTCAATATGATGTAATGCATATCTTGTAGTATAGTCATTAAAGATCTAGAATTCAAAATACTAAGTCGTTATTGGAAAACTTGATGGATCAATAATTTCTAATAAAGAAATATTTTTGTTTACATAACATTTTTACCAAAAACTATCCATATTTACGAGTGTAAATTTTACTAGTTTAAGCCCATATAATGAACAATCATTAAAACCGAAAAATGGTGCTTAACGAACGCGTGGAACTTTTTTCAAATTGAAGCTGAATCTATGTAAAGTAAGTCTCTCTTAACTCAAGGTTCAAAAAAATGATAAATGTTAATATAAAAAACGCAAACAAAAATGACATAATACATTTATTTAGTTTAGTACATAATACATTAATTATCTCCGAAGGTACCGATTTTATTCAGAATCAACTTTTAGATAAGACTTAAATCAAGATGAAAGAAAAAATCAACGTCGTCGACTGAATTCGAAAGACGAAGGTATACGTCTCGCAAGTGCTGGGAAATCGAAAAGAAAGTTGAGCGCGGACTAACGATAGAATAATTTTTTTCGTTCCCAATAGATATACGAACAATAATAACATTTGTTATAAAGTCGCCTCTGAAAGATGAAATGTTTATTCATGCGTGCGCATTTCCGTGAACCGTAGTAGTTGTAAAAAAATTGTTGTCAACTTATCACGATACCAATAAATCCTCGATTTCAAATTATTTACGTACATTCAAGTCAACAAATGTGTCTGATCACGACATTTTATAATAATATAAAATAAGTATTTACAAAGGGTGATAGCCGGGGCGGGGGGAGTGAAAAGTTGTAAAAAAAGAATCCGAATGGGGCTGAATTCGTGCGTACAGGTATCGGCATCCAAGATATAATGTTGTTATATAGCAAAACGCGGTACATATATAGGTGTATATAAGCGAGCGCTCGTTCAGTGGGGAAGGGAGAGAATCGTTTTGACGTTGCTCGTCGTCGGTCGTGTCATACCTCGCGATCGGTGCCCGCTTGCATACGCCTGACACTTGACAGTCGAGCGAGTCGCCGACAGGTACAGAGAGCTGCTGCTGCTGCGAATTATATTTTTTATAAATTATACTATAGAGAATTTTACGAGAGCGCAACGAGTCCGCGCGCGCGCGCACACGCACGGGCCAGCCACCGTCGTCGCTCTCAGCTGCCTGCAGCCACCGATCGTCCGAATCTCTCGACGAAAATTACGCTGTCGTCGCGCAGACAAAATATATATAAACGGAGTAGACGCGTCGTCGCTGTGCAGCCGCTGCCACTCGTCCACTCGTGCCTGCCGCTGCAGCCGCCAACGCTCACGACAGACAGACGGACGGATCGATCGTATATCTTCTCTCGGAACTCGTGAGTATGATTTTTTACGCTTATGCAAGCATTTAATTCTCTCTCTCTCTCTCTCTTTCTCTTGCTCGAAAACTTGTGCTCGCGCACTGTCAAGGGACATTACCTATGTACGTAGAGCGCGAGACACCGAGTGCGCGAACTCTTACTAGAGAGTACTTCCGTTATAGAGATCGGTAAGGCCGAATCGTTACTTTGGCCCTTCTCGATTTTCGCTCCTCGTGTCGTTGCGCAAGACTCGAACGAAGAGAGCAACTCGTGATGAATGTACTGATCGATCGAAAGCTTCTTCGGCTCGCAAAAGCTCTCGGCGCGTTCGCGCGCGCGCGTGATCGACGATCGACGAATTCGGCCGTCGTTATCGACCGAACGATCTATATCCTTTGTCTGTGATCGATTGCAATTATGTAATGGCGCACAGCGTGCCGACGTGTGCGCTATTATTATTTATCGCTCGTAATGTTGCGCCGTCGCTGCAAAAAAAAAAAAAAAAACAAAGAAAGAAAAAAACTGTTCCGATGGCGAATTATGACCGTGACCACTGCCAAACGCGGTCCACGCTCGCAACGAAAATAATATGGCGAAGGATAAAAGTTTGCAGCATTTGAAATTCTGCAATCATGCTTTTTCTGAAAAGCGAACGTATTTCAAGGAGCTTCTGTTGAAATGCCACTATTTAATCATAGTTTCGTTACAGATCGGAAAGTATTGTAGCTTTTCTCGTTTCAATGGTAGTTTCATAATTGCATCTGTAGCTAATTACAGATCGCGTGAAAAAGAATTGAGCAAAAACGAATAATGAATTTTCGATCGACCGATCGATATGGGATCGATGCAGCTTCGTTCAAAGAATCGAGTTGAAAATACTTGTGCTCACAGTTAAGCTTACGTACTTGACCACAGACATGCACACACACATGGACGAGTTCACATTTTATTATAAATAAGTTAATCGGATGCTTGTAGGGCTCGTGTGGTTATATTATACATATGTGTGTGTGTGCATAATACACGTATGTGCGCAACGGGCCGAGAGCTTTTGACGCTCGTCAAATGCCCGTGTCATCGTTAGCCTGGATCCGTTACATATATTCCGCCGCGCTCAGGGATACGACCAACTGATACAATTTCTTCTTTCCATGCGTTACAGTACGCAGTAGAGCGCGCCGTGTACTTACGCGCGCCAATCTGTCTCTTAACGAGCGCGCGCGCGCGCGTATACGGCGATGTAATCTCGATCGTTTTGTGCGCCGCAACCTTTTTTTTTTAACGCTCGTTCGCACAGCTGCCGCTATGCTGTACCGCGGTGGCATTTGCATCGCCAACGTTATATATTTCAATTTAACTCGCAATTATTGAAAACAGTTAATGTGCCGATCGGATTGCAATGTAGTATACGTCCGCGTGCCAACGCGCGGCAAAGAAAAAAAACGATAAGAACATTATTATTGTAATACCTAGTACACGAGTAGTCGTATATCGTAGCAATTATATTTTCTCGACGTCCTCGCGATGCGATTATTGTTGTGGCTGCGGTAGCGCAGCGAGAAAAAAATCCTTGCTACACGCATTTTCTTTTTCTTTTTTTTTTTCCCCATCAAATCTTTCGTACGTCCATCCAAGTTTCGTTATCTCGCGTTAACGTGCTATGTGCAGAACGCGTTGCAAGCTCCGCTTTTTAGGCAGCGATATACGCGGTTGCCGAGTCTCTGGCGCTTCGCTGCAGCAACAAGGGCGCGCGCGACATTTGATTCGAGTCTTTCTGCTTTGTATCGCACGTAAACTACGATTGAATCATTTCCAACGATCGCAGTTCGTTACCGAGTTGCGTTTTATCGTTGGCGAGGAGAAATTTTAACGCCGCTCGCGAACGCGATTAAAATGAGCCAAATGTTCCAACTCGACCGAGCGAGCAATAAAAAATGTGACTTTGGAGGTTCAAGGCGTTAATAATTTGAGCAAACTCGGCTCGCGCGCGACTTTGTTCAAATTTTCCTCTCTTTGTGGATGCCGAAAGTCAACCCAAAGTAAAGAGGGTAAATGATTGGCAAACATTTTCGAAGGACTATACCCAAGAGGAGGAAATCGGTTATCAATCATCAGCTATAGGCTCGATTCCTCGACGGCGTTAAATTTTCGTCGATCGCAATGCGTCTTTATCAATAATATCTTCCTATAATAATAATGTACATTACGCGGCGTAATAGCGCTCGACGATCGCGCGTAGGCCGGGGTATGTATTATTGGAGCGATGCTCTTTTAGCGCGCGTTATTTTCCGTGAAAATAACATCGAGAGTCGCAAGGCGTTGCGCGATAATCGTATGTATACATGCTGCGACGACGAAGACGACGACGACGGCGGCGATGATCGGCTGCGGCTCTCGCGCGTTGACGCGCTTCGTATATAATAATCTGTCTTGAAAACGCTCAAGGTAAATTTGATGCACACACTTAACGCCCTGTACAAACACGAGTGTCCAATGAGCGTCGAACGCCGCATCTTATCGCGAACGCGGCGTTGCTTCTCTTTCGCAGCTAGTATATCGTTGAGCTGGCGCAGTGTACCGGCTGCAAAATGTATGCATACAAAGCAATCGGCGTTATTAACGCCGATAAAACACTAGCGCGCCTTTATCTGCTCGCGGCTTTGTGTAAACTCGAGCGCGGCGTAAATATATATAGGCGCGCGATCATCGCCGCGATTATAATAGGGTCAGTAACGCCGATCAACAGTCAGCAGCGCTGCACCACCTTTGCACGAGCAAATAGCTCGTCGGCGCGGACGATGCGAGCCGACAATTTGTAACGCGCTCGATCGCTGCTGCTGCTGATAAACGCCTCGCGTATACCGCACCGATATGTTCCCGATCGCGTTATAGTAGCTTGCGCAGGCTCGATACAACGTGCGACGTCGATGATCGCGATGATCGCATCTATTAGCCAATGCATATCGACGATAACTCGAGCTTAGGCGTTTTAATCGGACGCGGCGCGAATAATAGTCGCGAGCTTATGCACATCTATCGCTAAAATAACGCCGCGCTCGATCGGCGTGCCGTGTCTTATAGTATATTAACGATGAGCCACCGCCGCGGACTAATTAATGCTCGCTCGTGTATGACTTTGTATGTACGTGCGGCTGCGTTCGCGCCTACATATAGAGCTCGGCGTTATTAACGCCGATATCGCGGCGACTCGCTTCGTCGTTCTCGCGCGCCCACTCACACAGCCGCGTATATACAATATAAAGTCCGTCTGCGTGCGCTATAGCAACGCTACGCTGGCTTATCCGACCCGCGAGCCCGCGCAGTTTGCCCGCGACGCCTTCACGCACCGAAATTAGCCGTTCGCTGATCGCGGGTCGTTCTCGACACGATCGATTTCAACCACAGCAGCTGCTACGAGTCTTTGATTCGACGTTTGGGCAAAGCGTTCCTTGCGATTGCCGTAATATTGGTCGGCGACGGTTCGGCCGAGATGCTACTTTACTTAATTATCGCGCTGTGATGATTCGCTTACCGTGACTGACTTTTCACTTAGAGAATCGGTCGCATTCTCGAGCATCAAAGTAAATAGTCGCACCTGCTTCTAATTTTACGTAAAGTTCAGTTTTCGGATTCAGTTTTCGTAGAGGGGGGATAATTTCAATTTTTTCCGTGGTTTTGGTATCGCCCCTTGCTCTATACCTTAAATTTTCAAAGGATAATTACAGCTTGAACAAGAACGATTTTTTTCTCTGCAACTAACGATATACAGCGTAGCACTCTGCTCGGGCTTGGATCGTGACAGCTGACAGTATAATATGCATTCAAATGACCGACGTTTCTTCTGAACGTACTCACCACATAAAAAATCTCGCAGCTTTTCGATTTATACGCTTTGAGATGGAGCTGTCCATTTTTTGCCGCTCCGATCCGTAATATGAAATCTTACGATATAATATAGACACGAGTGTAAATCGTGCATTATGTATCGCATGTATAGATACTTTATAGACAACAATTAGGTCGCAACCTTGCGCGAGCGCGTGTACCTGCACGGTTAATAGCCCGACGAGGATTTTCCTTGCGGCTCGCATCTACGCACAGCGGTACGTACAGCAGCTGCCTTTGGCTTACGATGGACGCACATATAATACGAAAGCAATTATTTCGTACGAATTATTTAGCGCTCAACTTTTGCGCCTCTTCGTATTCGCGTGTCTTCGAATGCGGCATTGCTTAGTATGCGAGAAAATCGACCGAGGCTCTTTGCACGTATAGCATAGTTCCGCTTCACTCGAGACGTTTTCAACGCAAAAAAGTCTGTCTGTCGGTCCGAAAATCATAACTCACTTATTGTTTCATTATCATTGTCTCGAAGCTCCACAAGGATACATTCGCGCGCGGACAAAGGATTTATTTTCACCTTTATCGAGCGCGATGAACGCAAATTGTGCGCACGCGCTATCGTCGAGCGAAAATGCCCGAATTATCCTGTTTTCTTTGTAATGTTTTTTAATTGGCCTTTTCCGAGCAAATGAATAAAAAAAGTCATACATTGTCACATTTGCCTCGTGATTGTACGATAAGCCTTTGAGATTTTCCGGATTTATTATTTTTACGTCATTTGAATGAGAGAAAATTTTTAAACTTCGGAACGAAGCAAAAATTTTTCCTTACGTTAGCGTAGAGTATCCGGTACAGATCGTTACACCCATACGCGCACACATATCGACGGGCCGCACAGGCTGCAGTGCGACGGAACTCGACTCTCGCGATCGAGCATCAAGGGGGAAACATTCGCACTCGCCCAATGACACGAACTAACTCGAGCTAGCCGGTCTCCTCTTGGTCTGTATAACATACACACACACGCACACACACACTCGCACGATTGTATATAGCGCGTACCGTGGCAGTCAAGGCGCAAACCTTGACTTATCAAGTAGTAATCGGCTCTGCTGTGCCACCGCTGCAGCCTGTAACTGCACTACTGCCAGCGCACACGTATAACATCCTTTTTGTTCTATCCGAGGCACGATTTTTCGACTCGACGCACTGGACGCGTATCGACACACGTTGCTCTATCATTATGCACGTATAGCTTAATAATACCGATACCTCTCGACGCACATGGCCCTGGTGAAAATAAGTGTAAGATTTCATTGCGCTACGCTACGTAGTATACGCACGCGTCCGCTCGATTATGCATTCGGTCCGTTGAAATCGGCAACCTTATTATCGTTATTATCGTCATTGTTGTGTGTGACTGTCGGAACAAATCGTGTTTTGTCGAGTGGCCGTGTGTGTGTCGAGGCACGTATGTGCCGACATGAATCATTGCTACGCGTACCTGAAAAGCACCGCCAGACGGACGCTCGAACAGGTTTTAGAACACGAATTATTTAACATTTAGCTGGACGATACACGCAGCGGCGGGGGAGACAATTGAAAAATTATATAGCTTCTCGCGACGAAACAACGAAAATGAACACCTTTTTTCTCTCGTTTTTCATAGCGGCACGACAAAAATGAATTCGAGCTAGGTTGAAATGTGGGCCATGGCTGCACTATCACGACACCGATCGTCGTTTGGCCAAATAAAATTGAATCGTACTGTGCCGAATGATCGGACTAAATTATAAAATTGAGTATTATTACGTATTCGCGTCTCCGACGCTGCCATTAGTTTTATAATTCTCCTTTGGGGGCAGGGGGGAGGGCCTGGTAACCTGTCCATTTCTATACACGCGTGCTTTATTTACAACGAGCTTTGATACTTTTTTCGGCTGTTTTGCAAAAATCAATAAGAGATCGAAAACGATAAGTTTTAATGCCGAATAATTTACCTTAAATTGAAACAAAATATTTACATAACAAATATTACAATTTTCAAGCATTGAATGTACTGGCTAATTTTATATAATGCTCGGCTGGCTGGAACAATTTTAGTTTTTTTTTAACTCTGTTGACAATTGCCTTTTTAAATAATTTTTGTACGTCTGACAACACTTCAAACATACATTCAATGTAATTTGTACTTCCGACTCATTAATCATTTTCTAGCTATTACAAATTCAAACTATTTCTAACTGACTTCAAAAGATAATTAAAACATTGGTTGTACTGATGTATAATTGAAATTCCATCAAATTTTTAAATTAAAGTTCTGGTAGGTAAAAGAACTATTTCACATGCATGAGCATCCGGCATTGCGAAGTAAATTTACCAATCGATATGCCGGCATTACATTTTGCCTTCACGTCAAATATGAAGGTGTCTTAATTCCCGATAGTTAAAATCAGTAATTTTTTGCCGAAAATATTTGAAACTGTCATTAAAAGCTCAATTTGAAATATAATATCAACAATAATAAAAGTGGCAAATAATTGTACTAAAACAGGAAATGTTTGATTCTACTATTCGTCGCGAGATCTAAATTAAAAATCAAGAGAAAAAAAATCTTTGTTTCCGATGAAATTGCTTTACCACTTGCCATCGGCACTCAACGACCTATATGAAAATCAGCATACTTCAATGTCAATAAAAAAAAAAAGAAGAGAATATAATAGAGCACACGAGTCGAGCAGGCTCATTCATACTTGCACACATAATGCGATGTACATCGTGCGTGCCAGAGCGCACCGCCGAGTTGTTCCTTAAATACACGTAACATCAAATTGCATAATAACTACAGGCACTTAATTATTGCGTTTAAATGCCGCGCTCCGTCTCCATGATTTGTTCTATCGCGTACACATGTGTACACAGCTATACACCCGCAGAGACTTGGCCGCGACAAATTAGTCCATTATTGTCCTGATTTTCCTTTCTGAATCTTTGGATTTTTGCCAAATGAGTTATGTCAGCCATTCTTTTCAGAGCTATTGGTTACTTCAATTCAACTGAAATATTTTAGAATGCATTGCCACCTTGTACCTTCTCATTGCTTTGGAGTTGCGTTATAAAACAAAAAAAAACAGTTTTCTACTTAAGTGAAGCTACTTCAATAATTTATACTTTTTTTCTTTTCTAAGAACTGCTTTTAAATAAAAGTAACAAATTATCCTTAGTCTAGACGAATAGTTAATATATTCTTACTTGCAGTAGGTGCGGTGATTTAAAACAAGGAGATAATTTTTTAATTTTCAGTTTCCTTAGAACCGATATAAATCGCGATCATAAAAAATATTCAAGTTCAATCGTAAACATGTGTCTGCAGCTTTGCCTCTTTATTTTAACTATTTTCTATTATTATATAAAATAACGAGCTGCAGTCAACTTGAATAACAATATTTTCAAATTACAAGTGCGAGCTTGGATGCGCAATATCAAACTAATTTTTAATTACTGGATAATTATCGAAGCATGATGAAACAGCATCGATCTCTTTGGAAATGAACTAGATACGCACCGTTAAAGTCGAGCGAAGCAAGAAAAAAAACGTCGAAGTTAATTAAAATGATGTCGCTCAAGTTCATACTTGGAATGAAGTAAATTTAAATAAAAATGCATAAAAAAATTATAACAAAAACCTTGTTACTTGCATAACTTTGTAGCTCTTAAAATGAAAAAAATTTCCAAAGAAATTCATCGAAACGTGCTATAACATATTTTTAAACCTTTTTTAAACTTTGAAACAATTTGCGCTTGTTTACACTGTCTGACGAAAATTCTATAGCTTTACTAAATGATCTTAAAATGTTGTTTGTTAAAGATAAATTGTTACACCGGTGTTTGGAATTTTGCGCGGGACACTCGTGACTCCGTGAAACAAGCGGCTGGCACCAATTGTAAAGAACTCGAAGAACAAAAGTCAGCGAAGCAACGAGAGGCAGAAGGAAAAAAAATGACTTGCAGGAGACTGTGGAGGGCTCTGTCGAGGCGGCGCGTCGACGACGACCAAGCCGGAAAGAGCGAGCTGGCCCGAGTCCTCGGGTTGATCGACCTCACGGCTCTGGGCGTCGGTTCCACCCTCGGTCTCGGCGTTTACGTCCTGGCCGGTAGCGTGGCCAAAGAGACCGCTGGCCCGGCAGTCTGCATATCTTTTCTCATAGCGGCGATCGCCTCCGCTTTCGCTGGTAAGCTTCTTCCACTTCATTTTTTTAATGAGCCTCGTGCATGGATGCATAGAATGATAATACGATGAAAAGGCCACAGATAAAACTGATATGTGCCTTTTATCTTTGTTTATCAGCTCGGATGAAAAAAAAATTTTCTGCGAAAAATTGTACATAAAAAATGTAACTTTATATCACCGAATGAAAATTATACCTCATAAAAATTTATGTTCCGAAAAATAAGTAAAATAAATTTCCGTACAGTCGACAGCGTATATAAAAAAATAAATATTTAATGTAAAGACTGCAAAAAGTAATCAAGTTTAATATTTTGAAATTAAAATATTATGTAGCCAAATGATAACACGAGAGTTCAATAAACGCCTTAATATCGTCGCGCCAAACAATCCATTAAAAGTTGTTAATTGAAAATATTTATGTAAAAGAAAAATAATTCCATAAGACTTGAAAGTTAATGGTACTAAGACAATAATCAAGCAAACACAGAGTGCCTAATTCAATTACGATCGCAGGGATGTGTTACGCTGAATTTGCTTCACGAGTACCGAAAGCCGGTTCAGCCTACGTATACAGCTACGTGACGGTCGGCGAATTCATCGCCTTCGTGATCGGATGGAATTTGATATTGGAATATGTCATAGGTAAGCCATTACCAGCGAGGCGTATTAATCCGACGTCGCAATGACAAAGCCGCCGCATTCTCACTCGTTTAAATATCTTACAGGCACGGCAAGCATGGCAAGGGGTGTGAGCAGTTACATCGACGTACTCACGAATTACACGATCGAGAGAGCTTTGCACGGGGCCATGCCGATTCGAGTATCGTTCTTGTCGCAATATCCCGATTTCTTCGCCATGGGCATGGTCATTTTGTTGACTTTGTTTCTTAGCGTGGGGGTCAAAGAGTCCTCGATGCTCAACAACATTTTCACGACCATCAATTTGGTGACGATATCGATTATCGTTGTATCTGGCATTATCAAAGGTACTTTTTTACTATAAATCGTTGAAACAAAATACACGTAGCTCTAGTTTAATTTATAAAACTCTGCGTGAAAAATGCAGAATCGATGCCGAGGCGCCATATCACGTGTATGTGGGTGTTTCATTTTTCACCCTTGTAAGAAATAGTATTTCACACGCAAAGAAAAATTCTCGCATCAACAGCAATAGTAAATAATTAAAATTGTTGATGTCTTAAAAAGACTACGTAGAAAGGGGAAGAAAAATCCTCAAAATAATATGTACATAAATGTTTTCGACTTGGATGTTTTTTGAAACCTTGAGTTTCTTATTACACAATCTTATTATAAGAAGGTCAGATCGACATTCGGGTCAAGAAGGGCTGGACCACTGCTGCAATTAGCTATGAAAAAGTTCTTTCTCCATGTGGTCGATGTACTCTTGGACACGATGCGGATAAGTCTAGTGTCGTTTTTTTCACTGAGACCTTCAAGACATTGATGCCACGTGTGGATATAATGCCGCACAATTTTAAATTTAATTAGCGTCTGGCGTCGACGAAAGTCTTGAAAATAAAGGATACAAGCTGGAACGAAGCAACTTCGTAAAGAACATGAAGTTCGAGAGCGAAGCGAAAAAAAATTAATTGTAAGTTCGGGTTCGTCGTACTACTACGCGATTAAGTTACGACCTGTATAGGATTGAAAAAAACGATTCACGTATCAGGACTACTACGATTTCAATAACGTTCACAATATTTGGCACTGGACGGTTTGTAACTAACGCGGCGCTCTTTGGAACACGCCGATTCTCTACTGTGATACGATAATCAAGTAGTTAATCAACAAAGATTTGTTTCCAATACAATTTGCTTGCTCGAGATTGCAATGAGTTTTTTTACCGTACTCATTTTAGTCTGGAGTTACCATAAATATTTCATGATTTTGCAATCATTCTAATAGATAGTTTAAAAAGCATTGAAAAACAAATTGTTCGAGCGACTAATTTCATTTTTTTTCTTTATTTTGAATTTTATTTTCCAACCATGAAATTTTATTTGGGGAAATTTCCAGCGGACACGAACAATTGGTTCATCGATCCAAGCGATATACCCGCGAACGTAACCAATCCAGGAAACGGTGGTTTCATGCCCTTCGGAATCAAGGGTGTCATGGAGGGCGCAGCCATCTGCTTCTACGGCTTTGTCGGATTCGACGCGGTCGCCACTACTGGCGAGGAGGCCAAAAATCCTCAGCGCAACATACCCCTCGCCATCGTCTTCTCTCTGGCCATAATTTTTCTGGCTTATTTCAGTATTTCGACCGTACTCACGATGATGTGGCCCTACTACGCCCAGGTAAGAGTTCCACACCGACGCTAAAAATGCGTACAATGATTGACGCGTACGACACATAAAAATCATGCGCTAAACCGCTGCAGGACCCTTTGGCGCCATTTCCTCACGTTTACGATCAGATCGGCTGGCCCGCCATCAAGTGGATCGTCAACATAGGCGCGATCTTTGCTCTCTGTACCAGTCTGTTGGGGGCAATGTTTCCACTGCCAAGAGTGCTCTATGCCATGGCCAGCGACGGTGTCATTTTTAAATTCCTGGCCAGAGTTCATCCACGAACTATGACGCCTGTCCTCGGCACTGTACTCTCGGGGGTTCTAACAGGTACATACAATTTGTTTCAATGCTCATTGCGTACCCCATTATTTGCGCACAATATTACGATTTTTTTCAATTTTCTAGGGATAATGACTTTACTATTCGATCTTCAGCAGCTGATTAATATGATGTCTATTGGAACTCTGCTTGCTTATACGATAGTCGCCGTTTCGGTTCTGATTCTCAGGTAAGTCGTGCATTTTTTTTTCTCAACAAAAGATCGAAAAGTCATTTTACGATATAACTTTAAAGGTATCAAAGAGAAGAGTCGAGCTCAAAGCCATATGCTCCTGAAGCAACTGAACCTTATTCAACTTCGAGTAGTTACTTTAAGCAGATACTCAATCTTCACAATCAAAAAGAACCCAGCGATTTTTCCACTTTAACAGCCAAATACGGAGTTTTGATTTTCAGTATGATTCTATCATCTGCAAACCCTACTTATTTTGTCCGATACGCGTTATACATAAGTATATTTTCGAATGCTTACAGGTATTCTCGTCTTCATTGTTGGCTTACTGGTGAACAATTTCAATGTATTCGAAGGAGACGCTTCATCATTCATATTCGCCATATTCGTGCTTTTGGCTATTCTTGTCGCGGCTACGATCGGCAGGCAACCGGTTCAAGAATCTGATTTATCGTTCAAAGTACTATATAAAATCAAAGCTTTTCATAATGACAGTAAATTTCAAAAAATGATTATTAATTTTGTGTTCAGGTGCCCTTGGTTCCATTAATACCTTGTTTGAGTATACTCATTAATCTCTACTTGATGCTTCAACTCGACTTTTATACGTGGATAAGATTTTTGGTTTGGATGATTATCGGTAAGATTGGTTACATGCACATAATTAGTTTGATCTAGGGTTTTATATTTATAAATTGTTTTCCAGGATTTTGCATATACTTCTTTTATGGAGTGCACAACAGCGCTCAAGGCGAACGAGATCGCTTGGAAGCTGAAAATTTAGCTCGTAAATATGCTGATCAAGTTCAAACAATTTCAAAATGTTGATGTGAAATTGCATCCACAGCAATCGAGATGATGTCTTACGAGTCAGCAGTATTACCAAAAAATGAAAACTTTTAGCTACAAAAAAAATTAATTAATAAGAGACTGGGGCTCGATTTTTTTACCGTATTTAATGATTCATGATTGCAATTGTTTTGAAAACAGGTCCCGTTTCAAAACAAAAACAGAGAAATAAGTGAGGAACGTTTATTTTTTCCACTATATCTTATCACTTAAGAACCTCGATAGGTGCTCATTGGATCCAAAGTTTACGTAAAATTTTTTCCTTTTAGCCGCGAATTATAATAGATTAAGTTGAATGAATTGTTTGGGACTTATATTTCGGAAAAAAACACAAAAACCCGAGCAGCTTGCTTTACAAGTCTCGCTCAATGTGTACATTAGCAAAAAAATGTAACGTTAATTTAAAATATTTAAGATTACATTTGGGACGTCTGAGCGGGTGTGAATGTAAACATATAAATTATTTTAATTTACCAAGTTTTTTGATAATGACGGGCTGTGCGAATTCATCGTTTTATAATCCCAATTATCAAATTGTGCAAGTCAACTGTAGAAAAACATTTTTGTGGATTGTATTATTCATGTAAATAGATGCCCAATGATTCATATGATGAAAAAATAGACACAGTATCTTTGTGTAAATATGTACTTAAGCGTGCTGCATTCGAGCTATTCAAATATAAATTTAATGCAACTGTAAAAAAGAAATAAGTATAACAATTTAACTGTACAGATGTTTATTTCATATAACCAAATAGACTTATATTTAAATATATCTTTATAAACAGAATTTTATACCAACCAAAATAAATGATGTTGGTAATGATCGATTATAATAATTATAATGCCAAGGCATACATAATGAGTAATTCAAGTCTCAGCGATTCTTTGAATATATATTACTGGTATTAAATACAACATTGAATGAAGAAAAAATATTTTTGAGAATTCTCATAAAGATTAACATTTATCATAAATGCAAGCGAATTAGGTTGAGGAGATATAACTCAAAATATTATTAGTAGCTGAAAACTAATATATTCACTAGCCAAAAATCATGGAATGATTAGGATCATAATGTAAATTTTAAATTAAAAATCAGTAATGAGAAATTAGATGAAAAATACTACTTTGAGATCACATTGTTAAAAATAAAGGTAGTGCGTCACTCCTAATGTACCATTGTTCAAAAGTCTCATTTTGAGTTACTACTGAGATTCTATGTAAAGGAATAAATACACCTATGCAATAACAAAAAAATTATCCTTAATTGTGTAGAGCATTTAAGACTTTTTTCATTTTCTAATAAAGTGAACGGTAAAAAATATGCTCATATTCTCCTGATCAATCACAATAAAGTGTTCTTGACATTTTAGAGGAAACAGACAAAGATGATATAAAAATAAGAAGTTCAAGTAAATTTTTTTATCATTTTTCTCGACCATTAGGTCAGCGACAAAAGCTGCTTATTAGTTTTTGAATTATATGTTTTACACATAATTGGTAATATAAAATTAGTTCTGACTAGACTATAAGAGATTCTAATTAAATGTATTATACATGATTAATATTTTACCTTGCAAGTATATACTTATAAATCAATAAACTTGGAAAAAATCGAAAAAGTAGCTCGATGAATTTCTATTCAACGACACGCACAGTAATAGTAGAAAACATCACATCTTTTCATAAGTCTTGTTACCGAATTTTCATCGTGGATCATTCACGAGACCTCCAACACTAATTTGTTGCCAATTGGCCTAAGTGAAAAAAGTATATGAATCAAACAGGTGATCGAAAAAAACATTTTTTTTTCTGTAAAAGCGAATGAGCTTACCCCAATGCCGGTAGCCCAACCAGAACCAGCTGGATTTGAGTCAGTAATACCAATTCTTCGACAAACTATACCGGCTCCAGATACAGCCCACACTTGATTAGACATAAGTCCAACGGATATGTGCCGAAATCCTTGTTTAGTATTTAAAACCGATACATCTGTAAGAAAAGAAATCACCTGAGAACGAATTTAAAAATGTTTTCTATACAATTTTAAAATAAATAAAATTTTTAATTAATAAGATATGATAACCAAAAAAATTTAATAAGATAAAAAGAAAAAAGAGTAAAATTATTATTTAAGATTGGCCTACGAACTACGTAACAGCTCTGAAGGAAAATTACGTATGGTCGAAGGTATTGAAAATTCTGAAATATCACCTGTTTCAAATAAATTTAAATCATGTTTTAAAAAATAGGTTCATTTTCAACTAAAAAAAGTTACAATATTCAATTTGACGTTTAAAAGTAGTAATTATGCATTTACCAATGTGAATGGGATCATTAGTCATTGCTGGTAGAGTTTGCCAATGGGTACCCTCTGGAAATACCGTTGGCTGTATTTCTCGCCGAACTGATAATTTTCCCGAGTCATCTAAAACCCATACGGCATTTTCATTGACGGCAATTTGTTTTAAATGCGATCCAGAAGGGGGTTCGACATTTTGCCAAGATTCACCTAAAATATCGATTATCATAAGCAAAAGTCAAATTATACAAATTTAAAATTTTTTTTAAATTATTTTGACCTGTTGGCTTGCTCTCCGAAATACCGAATCTCCAATAAGAAGATCCATTTTTTCCAATAGCCCAAACCTGATGGTTAGGGCCAATAGAAATACTAACTAATGGTTGATCGCTAGGTATATGCTCCCATGTAACACCCTATAAGAACATTTTCATTGGGTTGTTTCTCCGAGCAGTTTAACAAAATAAAAATTAGTAATTGTTTTACCATTGGACACGATTCCGAAACGCCTCTGCGAAACAATGCCTCGCCGTTAGGAGCTACAGCCCACACGTGAATGGGACATTCGGAATCAGCGTTGTTTTGATTCTGAAAAAAGTGAATGCACGAAAAATGTAAAACTACAATAGATACAAAATAAATCAACGATTTGAGAAAACACTTACGTATAAAGATACGTCAACTAGCTTTGTGTTACCCAATTCTTTCCAAGGACCACTAGTTGTCAGTTGGCATCTACGAAACCACCTACGCCTTCGCACGTAGTCGGTGAATTGCTTTTTACCGTGATATTGAGATGGGAAATCGGTCGCATACTGCCAGCCATCTCGATCGACCCCTCCTGGAGCATGAAAATCGAGTATCCATTCTGATACCTAAATGTACAGAATCCACAGCACAATGTTGAATATTTTTACTTTAAAGTGAGTTGCGCTCATCACATTGAGAAAAAAGTATCATTTACCCATTGCCAATGACACGAAAGCAGTTTTGTATTCTCTCTCGTACGTTTTTGTCGTCCCGATGCATCACTCCACATGTACCTATCCGTTGGCAAGCCATGAGATGTAAAACCAGTAATTGGATTCCAACGCTGATTTTCATATACAAAATAATTGTGGGTATCGATCATAGTATTAACACCTGAACTGCCAAAGTCTAATCCTGTAAAAAGTACATAATCTTCATCATGTATTCTCATTTAAGATTTTCTTGATAAGAAATCGTTACCTTTTAAGGAAGTACCTCCCCATCCCCCTGTATAGACCCAAGCAGTGTTATCATAGCCAATACCCCAAGTTACATTTGCATTACAAGTTTCAACTTTTTTCAAGTGGCCTCCAATTTGTCTCCAAAACATAGACATAGGTTCGATAATTACCTGAAATTATAAAAGCAGAAACTCAACGAATGATTAAAATTGTTGAATACTTTATAAATTGCTCAACGTACAGATGGTGATTTATAAAGCACACTGCAAAGAGTCATTTTGCCTTTTATACGTAAATGTGTTACATTTTTCGGATTAATTCTATGATTATAATAGGTAAATTCTGTATCATTAATAAAAATTCTATATCCTCTTTCTTCGCAATTTAAAACCAATGAAAAATTGGATCCAGCTTTTATTGGACTGTCACCATTTCTTTCTTCATCTCCCCAATTATTATTTTGGTACGTATTTCTAACAATAATGTTTTCACTAAGTCTTGGATTGAAATGAAGGGCTACATCATTTGTATCCACAATTTGCTTGTATTTGTTTACAGTTGTAGAATGACAAACAAGATTTAAAGATATTCTGAAACATGTTATCAAAATGTATATTTAGAATAGATGTTTCTGATAATAAATTAAATTTTATAGATTTTACCTATCTGCATCGTCATGAATGCATACAGTAACGTGTAGAGAACAACCTGGACTAAATCCGTTTTGTAAAATACTTTCGAAAGGTAGTGCTTTATTGGCGGTATTTAATTCTTGAATGTATAAACCATTTGCATATTGATTTTCCTAGTTCAAAATATTCGATTAACATAACATATAATGAAGCAATTATACTTAATACTACCTCTGTTAAGACGGGATCATGTACATAAACGTCTCCTAAAGCAGTTGTAGCCCAAATAGCCTTTGAGCTTGGTCTTCCATAAGCATTATTTATTTTACAAGAAACTGAATTATATAAAAAATAAAATTAAAATACCATTTTTAGGAAATTTTTACGAATGAAAGACTCTATTTACCAGATGTCAAATGAGCCATCCAATCTTCTAATTCAGTATCACTGCTGAATTGTAATCGTAATGTTTTACAATTATTTAGACGAGGTGTATAAATAGCTAATCTTGGAAACCCTGGTTCACTGCAGCAAACAATGCATACAACTTCTGATATAGAAAACTGAACCTAGGGAATTAAAACATCAGATAAAAGGAATATTAATGTGAAAAATATTTCTCCAAATCTAAAAGCTTCATTTTGTACCATTGTTGTTGCCCCATCTGTATTTAAAATTGTTAAAGTTCCAAAATCCAGCGTGCCAGCATCACTGCTTATCCATTCTAATTCAACAATACAATCTTCAAACAAAGATGTACCTTTCAATTTACACTTAGCTTCGCCATTTTTCACCCATGAAGATCTAAAAAATAACATATTATAAGTAAACTCAACATTTTTTATATCTTTAAAACATTATTGACAAACTTTTCAATTGCTTTTTCGCACAAGTCAACATCAAAATCAATTCCTTTCAATCTGTTTTTCAGTTCATTTAAAATGTTTATTCTCCATTCTTCTATAATTTCCACTTGATTTGAACCATTAGTTTCAGCAAGCCTAGACAATTTTTATTCGTCAATTATGTCAATCTTTCATTTTGTACATCATGTATTATGAAAATTTTATCATACCATTTGGGAGGATTGTTAAGGTCCACTAAACAAGCACCAGCTTCAACTTTGACCCATGTCATTTCATATTCAGCCCAATAAATAGCAGCTGCACTTTCATCTTCTCCAAAAACACTTGAATCACCAGTTAAATCTGGATCAAATATAGAACCATCAGTTTCTGGATGAGCCTCAGCTCCAACCATTGAACCAACTGAGTGAACAGGACTCCATGAGCCTGGATTAATCTGGTAAAAATTTTCCATTGTAATTTCAATAATACTGCTTGATTTTTATAATAAAAAAAAGTTACTTTGACTGTGCTACCCATGCCCTTTCCTGTAACAACTATTGACTCTCCACTTTTATTTAATGTTTCATTTGATATGGTAATGTTAGCCACACTATTGCAGTCAATTTCATTTGATTCTTGAGATCCTGTAGAGCTATAACAGTTATATACTTTAAAAAATGTGTATTTAAAATTTAATTGAGTAAAATAAGGTAGTTACTTGGTGCTTTGACTGTAATACATTTTTTTCTTAATAGACTGTTGTATTGTATTTTCAGGCAATTCATGATTTTCAAAATTTTTCAAGGATACTGGTCCAGGAGCAGATCTTGATTGTTCTTCCCATTCTTTAATTACATTCTCATTTGAGCAAAGAGTTTTCTGATTTTGCTGCATTAAAATATTAATTGTAAATTAAATATTTAACTATTTGAAATGAATTTTGATGATACCTTACCAAGGAACCAAATGTTTGACTTTTTTGATTAGGAGTTCCACAGAGACTGTATTTACTGTTAGATGACATGCTGGCACTACTATTAGCTCTACTTAATTGAAAAGGTGCATTAATGGCTTTCCATTTTTTACCAGTTAATTCTGATCTTGCAATACCGCTTCTATAATAAAGACATCTATCTTCATGTCCTATTGCCCATACCTTTGATAAAATTCCATTTGTGAATAACTATAGAAGAATGAGTTTTCCTAACAAGTAGTAATTTATAAATACCTGATCATTAGGAGCTACAGACACTAATATCATTTTTGTAGACATTTCAACCCAACCTGTTCCAACAGCCAATTGTTCACATATACCACTCATTTCTCCCTTAATTCCTTTTCTAAACCAAACACTTCCTTCATGAGTTATTGCCCATACTGCATCAAGTCCAACACTTACTTGTGTTAAACGTAAATGTGGTTGAGGTGGTTCTACTACTGCCCATTCATCACCTGCAATTTTTGAAAGAATCAAAATTAATTTTTCTTGTAACAGTAAAAAATGTAATAATAAAAAATGGGGTACAAATGTAATAAATATAGATTTACCCATTGGATTTTCTCTAGAAACGCCTGTTCTTACTAAAGCTTTTCCATTTAATAAAGTTACCCAAACTAAACCAGTAACTCCTACACTTATTTGTAAGGATTCGTCACCTGGGTTCATTTTGATTGCACTCCATCTCAATCCCTCTGGAGATGTTGTACTGACCCCTACTCTAAACATGACCTAATTTAAAATTATTATTTTACTTTATCAATTTTCATATGATTTTTATCAAAATTATCTTTATTACTCTTCCATGTGCAGTAACAGCCCATACTGTTAGGTCACCAGGATTTCCACCAGGTATTTGATTGCCTCCAATAGAAACATCAATGAAAGGTTCCTGGAATTTTACATGGTTATTAAACTCCAATAAATAAAAGCCTTGTATTTTTATATTTACTTTGGTAGCATCTTTGTGAAGAGGTGCAATAGCACACCAAGAGTTCATGGCACTATATCTTCTGTAGCGTACCCATTTTCTCCTTCTTACACAAGATTTCCATTGCTTTGTTACACCATATGTCGCAGGAAAATCAACAGCATATGTCCAACCCTATTATGAAAAATGAATCGTAATGTTTTCAAAAATGATATTAAGAATTCCAATTTACTACATTAAGATTCTTACATCGTGATCTAGTGGTTGCCCATCCAAGGTAGTTTCAATTTGCCAATCTCCTTCCCACTGCCAAGCCATTGATGGTAACTTGACTTTATCACGACTGCGATCAACAGATCCATCTTGATTGGAAAAATGATACCTATCAGTTGGTAAAAGTCTACCACTAAAGCCTTCTAACGGTAGCCATCTCTGCAAAAACAAAATAGAGTAGTTAAATTTTATACATTACAAAATGCAAGAGTTCTATCAATACCTACTTCATTTTCATATGTTTCTTCTTTAATTCGTATTGGAATATCAAGACCGTGTACATGTACATAAACTTGTCGGTCTCCACCAATAGCCCACATAAAATGTGGAACAGCAGATAATTGTTTAAATTCAAGACCTAGATACATAAACTCTTTCCACATGCTACCAGAAGTACTAAGTGAAAATACACGTCCATCACAGTTTATTGCATAAAGATTAGAACTTGGCATTTTGGGTACTATAATATGATCAATAGAAATTTAATTAATGGACTTAAATGTTTAATAACAATTATTATGATGTCTCATACAACTAAATAATAATTAATGACAAAAAATTTAGTAGAAATACATATTATGTTGAATTAATCTTCATAATATATCTCTAAACAAAAATATTTTTTTTTAAAGTATAGGTATTTTAAAAATAATAAATAAAAAAAAAGTTCAAAAATCATTTCATGAAAAATTTTTAAAATATTCATTAATATATATTATAGTTGAAAAAAATAACATTTAAAATAACTCAATTATGATTATTTTAATAAAATATGAGATAACACAAGAAGATAATAATGTTAATTTGTAATCAATGATTTTAATGAAAAAAACTTGAGGGCTGGGCATTTAAATCGGTGATTCGGTAAAATATTTTCTACGGCTCGATACAACATAATTATAATAACGATTAATAATATTTATACAATCAATCAATAAGTTTATGTTTTTTCACTCACTTTAAAATCTGTGATAATAACTACCTATATTATATTTCTTACGACAAATAGTAAGCACTTTGGACTTTACAAGAGTCCAGATATCATTTATTCACATTCACACTTATTACGGTGAAGACTGGAATTAGGACTCAGGATTGATTGACAGAGATATGTGATTAGCAAAACTATTCCAGCAGATGGAGTTGCCTCCTTTTTTGTCCTCTGCTGTCTCAACTCTCAACTCTGTCTGCTATCTGCGGTCGTGTCATGTGCTCAATTTTTCCCATACACTTTTATACTTGTAAATGACAGCAGAGCAAACATGCCTCTTTGATTTACGACAAATCGCAACGATGTTTTTTTACTGTTTAATGTAGTTGCTAAAGTTGTTATAAAAAAAATTTTAATTAACAGTATTTTTCGAGCCTTTTAATATGTTATCAAAGTATATTTGGATAATTTTATTTACATCAACACTTTACGTGTTGTATTCTAATGATAAACTTACTTGTATAGAAAAATATATAAAACCTTATTATATAAATGTTAGACCCAATACTATAGAAACTGCAGATGTACTAACTGTGGTACCTGAAAATACTCGCAATAAAAAGAGTGATGATTTATATGATCTAAGTGCACTTAAAAAATACGTAAATTTAGAAGATGGCTTGTACCTAGCTATATTGGGACAAGTTTTTGATGTAACAAGTGGTGCTAAGCATTATGGACCAAATAAGTCTTATCATGCATTCACAGGTAAATGACCAATACTTGAAAAATAGTAATTTTAATCTAACTCAAAACTTGATGATTTAATGATTTAAAACAGGATTGGATGGTTCTGCAGCATTCATTACCGGTGATTTTACTGACACTGGACTTTCAGATGATGTTTCATCCTTGACTGATAAACAAATTTTATCTTTGTTAGAATGGGTAGACTTTTATAAAAAAACTTACCTATATAAAGGTAAATGATACAAAAATATATCTATTATATTTCTTGTTTTAAATGCGTACTTGAATTAAATGGATAATCTCCTTACTGTTGAATACATGCTAAAATTCTACAAAGAAATAAAATATTGAAATTTTTTAAGGTAAATTAATTGGAAGATACTATGATAAATGGGGAAATCCAACTGCAGAAAATCTTATTGTAGAACACAGAGCTCTTTTAGCAAAAGAAAAAAATATCATTGAAGAGAAAAAAAAAGTAAAATTCCCTCCATGTAATATAGAATGGAGTCCTGAAACTGGAACTAGAGTTTGGTGTTCAAAAAATAGGTACAATTATTATTCGTTTTGCAATTAATATAAATAATAATAAACTTTTTTCCATAGCGGAGGAATTTTAAGAGATTGGATAGGTGTTCCTCGAATGCTATATGATAACATTGAATCAAAACAACACCGTTGTGCCTGCATCCCTTTGGAAAGTCTAAATGATCAAGAAAGTAGAGAAATTATACAATCTTATGGTGGATGTATTGAAGATGCAATATCATGCAATATTACCCAAGATCTCTGAGATTAAATAATTTGTTATGATAATCATAGACATATCAAAATATAAACTTTATTTTTTCATAGTTTTTACTTAAAAAAAAAAAAAAAACCATTGACATTTCATTCATTTGCACAATTATAATTTGAAAAATGTATCTATAATCCTAAACTCTTATCATCTTAAGTGGTATTTTGCAGAGATTCACCAATTTTACTAGCACATAGAAATACTCATCAGTGCAATATAACTATCAAATTATAATCTCAGACATTTTTATACTAATTGTATTATCAAATGATTATTGAGTACTTGAAATAAATCAAATTATAAAGCATAAACAAGAAACTTAATAATAAATCATTTCCAGAGAAAATTGTATCAAAATAGTTAATTCAATGTGAAAAAAGTTTTATTCAACTTTTTCAGCTAACCTGTAATGGATGTTTCAAAAATAAGAATAACTTACTTTTGATCCAAGTGAGACTTAAATTTAAGTACTTGGTCTGGGAAACTATTTACAAACTTTTCTTTCTTTTTGTGCATTCAAAGGTACATCACTTTGTAAACTATTTAGTTTATCAAGTAAAGATTGCATGGAAACTTTTTTTTTTTTGAAACCAATTTTAGAGCCAAAAATTTTCTTGATTTTATCTCGTCTCTTTTTCAATTTGGATTCTGTAGGTTGAGAATTAAACTGAATCATTCTTTTAAAACGTTTAGCACTCATACAGTTTGTCGTCTGATTAGAGTCTTCTTTTTCTTCGAAGATAGTTTCTAAAGAATTAGTATGTTTTTTAACGGTCTTATCTAAATAATACTCTTTGATTTGTTCTTCACTTTCCATTTCAGAAAAGGTCCTTTTTCTCGGTCTTGTGTTGCATCTGAAAGAATAAAAACATAGAAAACAAAAGTTAGGGTACCAAATGTCAGGGTATAATAAGACAATAAACAAAAATACCTTCTGTTTAAGGCTGACATGTCTAAATGATCTACTGGTTTTCTCTTCCTAGAAGATCGTCTTTGATTTTGTTGAGGAGGTGATTCTCCGTCCGGTAAGTCTACGGCTAACATTTTCAATCCTGCGACTACCTCCGGCATATTAACCTCCTCTTGTTTATTTGTACCAGCTACCTGAATCCTGCAGCATTGGTTTTAATAAATATTCCATCTTGGTAAACTTATTAAAACTACTCACTCCGAGCTGGAATCCTTGTCCATTTTCAGACAAGTGAAGATTGGGGTTAAATCCGCACGAATGTCATTTTCAGCCACCATCAACAGTTTTCAATAAAACTAAATATAACGAGCAACTTATAAGGTTGATTCAACATCCAAATTAATTATCTCGTGTAATTTTGAATTACACAAGTAAGCGGTTGTCTACCGTAAGTTGAAAAAAAAACAAGCAGCCGCTTATCGCACACTATTGTTATGTTATTTATTATGCTATTAGGGCAATCACGATTCACGAAGCTTACCAGACCTATAGGTAGCGCCTCTGCAATGTCATAGTCAGAACTCGGACAGTTAAAATAGTGCAAGCAAATTACCCATCTTCTTTGACTAAAGTGAATGATAAACAAAAAAATGCTAAGGAATGGAACTGATAGTTACTAACTGGTTATTGTTGGTAATAAATGCCATGAAATTAGATTCATTTCTACAATATGTATAAAATGAGTAAAAATGAATGTACAATAAATATGAGTACCCATCTCTTATGAGTACATACAACAACGATATGTTCATAAATTTAAATTGATTGACGTTTAACATGAGAAAAGTATCTACTACCTCATACATAAAAAAATCATTTACATTAATATTAATTAATAAAATTGTTCAACCCCAACGGAAATTTGTCTAATGATAAAGTTTTATAAAGTCTTAATAAGTCTTATAGAAGTAGGAAATTCGTACACCTGATTAATTATTTTAAAGAGTTAATAAGAGTTTTTAAAAATTCATAAAACCTTGCAGAAACTCGATTTTTTGGCAAAAGTGTTGAGTTTTTTTTTCATTAATTTTTTTTTTTATGTATTGTTCATATGGTTGCCCGTATAGTTTTTTCACTATGATTTTTGGTGAGCGTTGATACTAATCAAAAACGTTTTTAAAACTTTTCAAAACTCTTATCAACACGATGACTCTTCGAAACTCTTCATAACTCTTTAAAACAATTAAAATTACTTGTAAAAATTTTTTCAATTTTTTTTCTGAACATTTTAGAAATCCAGGTTTCACATAAATTTATGAAAAAATTTTATATCAATTGAAACTCTTATAAAGTTTTATTAAATCTTGAAATTATGGTACGAAATCCGAAAATTTATAAGAATTTTAAAGACTTATTCAGACTTTTAAAGAGTTTTTGTCAAGTTTCAGTCTTTTCGACGAGAAAAAAAACACCTGGATAAGATCTCGGAAACGTCTCAGTGAAAATCAATTGTGGCGCGTCTCGAAAACATCTCAAAACATCTCACTGAGGCTCATACTTGAGACGTTCATAAAAAGATCTTAAAAAGATCTTTTTTTTTACGCGCATTGCTCAGAAGGTAAAATTTATATCGACAAGACGTTTTTTACTTAGGAGGATGATTTCATTGAAAAAAATGCACTTTTCCGATATCTTCATTCTGCGTAAAAAACAAAAAATCGTCTTGTAAACGTTTGAAACTGAACAAGAAAAATTTAGAAAATTTTTTGACACTGTTTAAGTTTACGATTTTTTGTAACAAATCCAACGATATATGGGGCGAAATTTTTCAAAAATCCTAGCGCCTCGCGCAACAGCGTTTTTGAGCGAAATTGCTCAATTTCTAACTCGCTCGAAAAGTACCTAAACGAACCTGGAAAAAATAACCAACCAGTGATTTCGATAGGAAATTTGCTTAGCTTTTTGAGGGTGAGATCCAATTTCCCGGAATTTTCCATTTTCACCTCGGAAAATGCAAGTAAACTTTCAAACTCGAATATCTCAAAATGCGCCTTTTTTTTATTGTTTCAATGGAAACCTGAGGTCTTTTTACATAGAAAACAGTTGTTTTCAAAGTGTAAAACACATAATTTCTATGAGAGATACGAGCAAACATAGTCGGCGATCGACCGTCCGGCCGACCAAACACGCGACTCAGGGCTAGCTGTAATCGAAAGTCGCTCAAATGACAATGTAATTCAACTAGAAAAATAAATAAAAATACAGTTTTTATGCGTTTTTTTCTCAGCTTTCTCGTGGTGCAGTCGGTTTTTTTGATGATTTTCATTTTCATACGGAAAAATAGAAAATAAAAGTTTAAGTGCATTTTTCCGTAGAATAGTATAGATAGAATAGTAGTAGATAGTTAGAAATTAAGCAATTTAGCTCAAAAACGCTGTTGTGCGAGGCGCTAGGAGTTTTGAGAAATTTCGCCCCATATATTAGTATGTACTCCAAGATTATTTCCATATAAAAATTAACGATTGTATCCCGAAAAACGACATTATAAATAATTTAAAAATCGAAAAGCATATTCGTTTCTTCAAGAAAATGGCTGAGTATAATCACCCATGAAAAAATTACATTTGATTATCTAATAGGTTTTTATCTCACCTTCCCAACGCCGTTTTCAGATTTTAAAAATTCGCTAATTTCGCTGAGATACGGCAATTTTTGTCCCATACGTTTTTTTAGCTTAAAATTCAATAGTTCTGAGCGAATTGGTATGGGCAAGGAGATTTTTGAATAAAAAAATTGAGATTAACTAAATTCGTGCCGAGTAATATGTAAAAACGAGTACTAGTGAACCGAGTATAAAGAGTGATCGCGCCGCGAAAAGGGAGAGGGCTTGGAGCGAGCGAGTGAACGAGAGGGACAGAAATACTATTTGTTAAAATGACGATCGGGGTTCAGCAGTAAATCCGCGCGTTTTTTGCACCGCATAGAAGGGAAGCCGGAGATGTAATACTTGCAATTCGAAATAAAGGCAATTATGGCGCACTAACATATTTCGCACTTTTAATGAACAAAACTTAGACCGTGGAAACGTCATTTATTGAATATGCCTAATGAAACAACGAAGTTTTATTGAAATCAAAATGAAGTTAAACTCGCGACAGCACGGATTCCCAGAAGCGATTGAAGTAAAAAGATGAAAGAGCCTCGCGAACAACGGCACGAAGACAGACTCGGCGTTACGATTCGTCAAAAAAAAAAAAAAAATGAAACCGACTTGTCTCGACTTCAATAATTGTAGAATACGACGCATGCATTGTTGGATTAATTAAATGATAAATTTTGTGAGTTAAAAAAAATTTCTCTCTCCTTTTAGTGACGAATAGTAAGAGGCGAAACGTCAATTTGCCATGTTGCCGGGTATAAAAAGCCTTTATAAAATACTACCAAAGTTGCGCTCGCTCGGACGGACGGACGGACGCTCGGTTTTTACGGGTTTACCCCTGACACCAAACGCGAATATAGATGTTTCACATCAAAAACTTAAAGCCGGGTATAAAAAAACTTACATTGTATTAGTGGTAGAACTATTAACGTTGGACAAGTACAAAGATGATTGGGCCCTCTCTCGATGCTCCGTGTCGTTGAAGTTAGAGAAGTCGAAATGAGCAAGAACAATCGCACCGCGAAGAGGGGGAGGGCTTCGAGCGAGCAAGCGAACTAGAGAGACGCGAGAGATCGAGAGAGCCCAAATTCTACAGAATTCTACGTGCTTATTGGTGTATCAGACCGAACGGCCTGCAATAGATGGTTGCGCGCGTAATTTTGAATCGGGTAGAATCTAGGATCCGCTTTTACTGTCTAACGTACAAGTAAAAATTTATATAGAAATAAACATAAAAATAAAAATTAATATTAATAATACTTTGCACAATTAAAGCCCCAGCCTCCACCGCTAGATGACATGTACCTTGTAACGAATATACTATTCGTTATACTCTCTTCAGCCTCTTGAGCAAAAGCCTATACAATATTATTTATTATTTATACTTTATAATAATTACTGATTAATATTTAGCTATTGCTAACATAATAATTGTCGCTTGCAGTGCGATGGACTGCGAGTAGAGTAAATTCACCTGCCTCGGAAAAATTGACTATTTTGAAAAGTTATTATTAATGATTTAAACTTGTTTACCGTTGTATTATTTTGTGCCTTGCGAGCCCAGTGATTCCTAGTTGAAGGACGCGGGCCTGTAGCCAAGCTGGGATCGACGAGCCCTTGGTTGGTACCTGTTTGTCGATCCAATACTCTTTCTCTCCAGCGTAAGCCCGTTCACGCTCGGTTCGGCGGAAGCCTTTTATAGTCTTGTATTACTGGCCTTCTAGGCCCATTCATAGTTAAACCTATCTCATCTATTTATTTAATATTTAATAAACCTATTTCTCTTTAGTTTTAATTGAAATATAGACGATTGGTTATTTCCGCCCAACCCTAGTGTGTGCTTGCATGATTTTTGTAATTTTCTTACGTGGCAATACTCCGAGCCCTTAAGTTAAACATTACAACCTTAATTTTTAAATATGCAACTGGCAAAGTTCAAATAATTTTATAAAAAACATAACGATATAACTGAAGCACTGTAGTATGTTTTAAGATAACATAACATAAGATAATTTGAGATAAGGATAATAGTCCTCTTTAAGGATTAATTTAAATTATTAATTCAAATTACATCCACTTTAGTGCTCATAAACGAAATTGAATTCTTTCACGTGTAGGAAAGAAACTTCCTTTCTTGACTTCTACCGTAAATATTTCCAACAGTGTACTTAAACTGGAATCGGCAGAAAATAAAAAGAATGCCTCATAGCGAGCCGATAAAATTCGATTCTCGAACGTCAAAAAATTACTTAATTGCTAATCCAACTCACTCTCGGCTTATACACGCACACCTCGGCTCTTTCCCGATGCTAACAATTTATTTATACAGATACACAATCCAACCCCCTCGACGGACTGGGACCTTGACGTAGCCCGGGGAGTCGAACCTTAGCCCGTAGTTTCCCGGGCAGGTGAGAGGGTTTAGCTAACCTCGTCGGTCATGCCCAACCGGTCGCGAGCGTGAATGGCAGGTGGGACCTATAAACTGTACCTCACCTTGAATGACGAGCTCTTCTTATAAACGGAAGATGCCCTGAACGAAGTTGCCTCGGTAAAAGATAGTCCAGTCAAATTAAAATTTTTCCGAACAAAATTAGTGCCAGCACCGGACCATATAGAATTTGTTGGTCTCGATGAGTACAACAAGCACCCTTCCCAGGTGAAAATAGTATGTAAGATCTGACTCCAGATCTGGCATCAGATCTGGTATAAGATCTGACAAATGTACACCAGATCTACCATCAGATCTGATACCAGATCTTGTATTCGATAATCGCCATCAGAACTTATATCAGATCTGACATCAGATCTAATGTCAGATCTGATGTGACTGTATTGCCTCTAATTAATTAAACAATAAGTTTATTGATAATTAAAATTTTATAATAAATCTTAATAATAAAAGTTGCTGAATCAATTTAAATTCACATTATCAGAAACCTAAATATTGTAGGAATTTTTCTTTAAGTTATTATCGATGTGATTATTAAAATATAACTAAATTTGTTATAAAATTTTAATTATTTATAAACTTATTGTTTAATTAATTAAAGGCAATACAGTCACTTCAGATCTGACATTAGATCTGATATCAGATCTGATATCAGTTCTGATGTCGATTATCGAATACAAGATCTGGTATCAGATCTGATGTCAGATCTGGCGTCAATTTGTCAGATCTTATACCAGATCTAATGCCAGATCTGGAGTCAGATCTTACATACTATTTTCACCTGGGTTAGCTGCGTAACTTTTTGAGCGGCGGTTGGGGTAGGGGGATGATGAGAAGAACGGAAAAATCACATCTTCGCTTCTGTAAATTTTCCATGAATAGCAATCGAAAAAAAGTTCAAATAAAAGATGTAGCTATCAATTAGACCTTTAATTTGAGCCTGACCACGATTCATAACGTTAATTATTTACCAGGAAAAGTGCAAAAAACCCTCTAAAATAGCCATTTTTTCAATTGCATTTATTATAAACAATTTCAGTTTAATCGGAACTTACAATACATCAAAATGTAGGTCTTTTTACGACGAAGAGAATGAACTTTTGACAGTAAATATCGGACTTGAAGTTTTCGAAAAACAGTTCACCCAGGTGAAAATAGTATGTAAGATCTGACTCCAGATCTGGCATCAGATCTGGTATAAGATCTGACAAATATACACCAGATCTGACATCAGATCTGAAACCAGATCTTGTATTCGATAATCGACATCAGAACTTATATCAGATCTGACATCAGATCTAATGTCAGATCTGAAGTGACTGTAATGCCTTAAATTATTTAAACGATAAGTTTATTAATAATTAAAATTTTATAATAAATCTTAATAATAAAAGTTGTTGAATCAATTTAAATTCACATTATCAGAAACCTAAATATTGTAGGAATATTTCTTAAAGGTATTATCGATGTGATTATTAAAATATAACTAAATTTGTTATAAAGTTTTAATTATTTATAAAGTTATTGTTTAATTAATTAAAGGCAATACAGTCACTTCAGATCTGACATCAGATCTGATGTCAGATCTGATATAAGTTCTGATGTAGATTATCGAATACAAGATCTGGTATCAGATCTGGCGTACATTTATCAGATCTCATACCAGATCTGAAGCCAGATATGGAGTCAGATCTGACATACTATTTTCACCTGGGCACTCAATCGTCAGTTAGTGTAGTTTTCGACACTCAGATACTCTAAAATGGTCTACCCGCGTACAAAGTTAGGTAAAAGTTGAAGACGAAGTTTGGCGGGAATAGGAATTCTCACTAGTATCGCCGATATTTATGAACATCCCCTCGGTTTTCGCCGAAAAATTGGCAATGATCTCATAAGATGCCGTTGTCTTGACGAACTGCCCAAGAACATTGCCGGATATTAGGCACTTGACCTTGAAATACTCGAAAACTAGCAAGTATTATCGATGTATCAGGTCATAGAGCCACTCAAACGTCTGTTAGTGTAGTTTTCGACACTCAGATACTCTGATATGGTCTGCCTGAGTACAGAGATAGGTGAAAGTTGAAGACAAAGTATGGCGGGAATACGAATTCTCACCAGTATCGCCGATATTTATGAACATCACCTCAGATTTCGCCGGAAAATTGGCAATGATCTCATGAGATGCCGTTGCCTTGACGAACTGCCCAAGAACATTGCTGGATATTAAGCACTTGACCTTGAAATACTCAAAAACTTGCAAGTATTATCGACCTTTCAGGTCATAGAAACACTCTAACGTAAGTGAGGGTAGTTTTCGAAACTCAGATACTGACATCGTCCGTTTGCGGACATAGTAAGGTAAAAGTTGAAGACGAAGTATGGCGGGAATACGAATTCTCACCAGTATCGCCGATATTTATGAACATCACCTCACTTTTAGCCGGAAAAGTGGCAATGATCTTATGAGATGCCGTTGTCTTGAGGAACTGCCCCAGAAAGTTTAAGAGAAATTAAGCACTTGACCTTGAAATACTCGACAACTTGCAAGTATCATCGACCTATCAGGTCATATAGCCACTCTAACGTAAGTGAGTGTAGTTTTCGAAACTCAGATACTGACATCGTCCGTTTGCGGACATAGTAGGGTGAAAGTTGAAGACAAAGTATGGCGGGAATACGAATTCTCACCAGTATCGCCGATATTTATGAACATCACCTCAGATTTCGCCGGAAAATTGGCAATGATCTCATGAGATGCCGTTGTCTTGACAAACTGCCCAAGAACATTGCTGGATATTAAGCACTTGACCTTGAAATACTCGAAAACTTAAAGTATTATTGATGTATCAGGTCATAGAGCCACTCAAAAGTCTGTTAGTGTAGTTTCCGACACTCAGATACTCTGATATGGTCTGCCAGAGTACAGAGTTAGGTGAAAGTTGAAGACGAAGTTTGGCGGGAATACGAATTCTCACTAGTATTGCCGATATATATGAACAGAACCTCACTTTTCGCCGGGAAAATGACAATGATCTCATCAGATGCTGTTGTATCGACGAACTGCCCGAGAAAGTATAAGAGAAATTAAGCACTTCACCTTGAGATACTCAAAATCTTGCATGTATCATCGACCTATCAGGTCATAGAGCCACTCAAACATCAGTTTGTCTAGTTTTCGACCCTCAGAAACTCTGACGTGGTCTGCCTGCGTTCAAAGAAGGTGAAAGTTGAAGACGAAGTTTGGCGAGAATACGAATTCTCACTGGTATCGATGATATTTATGAACATCACCTCACTTTTCGCCGGAAAATTGGCAATGATCTCATTGGATGCCGTTGTCTTGACGAACTGCCCAAGAACATTGCTGGGTATTAAGCACTTGACTTTGAAATACTCAAAAACTTGCAAGTATTACCGACGTATCAGGTCATAGAGCCACTCAAACATGAGTTAGGGTAGATTTCGACACTCAGATACTCTGACATGGTGATCTGCCTGAGTTATATAATAATAACTATTCTTTACAATATATATTATATTAATATTAATCTTATATCATTTATACTCATATTATTCTTTTATTATTTATAATCGATATATTGATTTATGGCTATTGTAAGTTATATTGGGACTTCTTCGTATACATGTTATAAACATAATTACCAATGGTAAAGGAATGTAAAATGTATTGATCGTCGCCAACTTTTACATCATATGTAAGTTGTCTCCAACAGACAATCAGTTCTACTTTGGATCTCGTCAAGTAAAGACGTTAAATAAAAGTACTGATTAATCAACTTCATAAATAAAGTTATAAAGTTATCCTATCAATTCCTACTTTGGAAACCCAACATTATCAATAGATAATTTAACTCCTGCGTACAAGGAAAGTGAAAGTTGAAGACGCAGTTAGGCGGAAATTTGGATTCTCACTAGTATCGGCGATATTTATGAAAAACACCTCACTTTTCGCCGGGAAAATGACAATGAACTCAATTGATGCTGTTATCTTGATGAACTGCTCCAGAAAGTTTGAAAGAAATTAAGAACTTGACCTTGAAATACTCGAAAACTTGCAAGTATCATCGACCTATCAGGTCATAGAGCCACTCAAACATCAGTGAGTGTAGTTTTCGGAACTCAGATACTGACATCGTCCGTTTGCGGACATAGTAGGGTGAAAGTTGAAGACAAAGTATGGCGGGAATACGAATTCTCACCAGTATCGCCGATATTTATGAACATCACCTCAGATTTCGCCGGAAAATTGGCAATGATCTCATGAGATGCCGTTGTCTTGACAAACTGCCCAAGAACATTGCCGGATATTAGGCACTTAACCTTGAAATACTCGAAAACTTGAAGTATTATTGATGTATCAGGTCTCAGAGCCACTCAAACGTCTGTTAGTGTAGTTTTCTTTTTTTTTTTTTTTTTATAGATAGAGAAATGCGTTACGCACCGTAAGGAGGTTGGACTTGAAGTCAACCCCGAACCTCCCCGTGTGTGGGACTCGCCCTCAACCGATTTGCGTTGGTGAGGGAATACCCACTAAAACTCTATCTGCCCGAGCGATGGAAGTGCTCGGACGCGGCTTTATTTCGTGGTGCCGTCTTAGATGGTGGGAGACCACGTTCTCCAAAAGATGTGCGCGAGATGATGTCAAGGCTACCCTATGCCTTCTCTTCGACCTGCAGAGTTAATACCTGTATAACCACTGATGTGCGTGGTCATTTTATTCCACCGGAGCCAATTCATGTACGAACCACGGAGAGCTCTAAACGTGATGGAATCCAAACATTTGCTCAATCCGAGTTCGCACAGACTCGCGGCGGAAGCAGCGGACCAGATACCCCGCCAGGAGATCGTGATCGAAGAGAACGAGATGTTATCGTTCTCGACCCCATACTCACTGGCGACCTGATGACGAATGTCAGGGGTATCATATTTAGCGACTTTCCGACGGTGCGAGTCGTCAAGGGACGATGAAGCGCTGATGACTTGCGCATCGATCACCTTGACAACCTGATCCTTTACAGCGACGATATCTGGCTTCCGCAAGCCTTCTCTGGTATGAAAGTGCGGCTCCTGCCGGACACTCCATCCCAACTGCCGGAGGCTACTGACTGCGATACGGCAAATTGCATCGTGTCGCAGTATTCGGCCTCCATGAGTGCGGTGACAGCCCTGAATGACGTGAGCTGCGGTTTCATTAGTACCACAGCCCGCTCGACACTCGATAGGCGGGCCACCGACTACGCGTCTGCCGCGTGATGTTCGAACGCGAGTTGGGAGAGTATTGACCCGTACGTGATGGAATTGTACATAGTCTCGTCCGGAGAGGGCCGCGCTGTTACGGTCTACCCACGAGTGGCTCGCACGAACACGAGCACACTCGGAGAGTTCCTTGCCATCATTCGCTTGATGGAGTAGCGAAGCCCAGTACTTGCCACGAGCCTCCTGGCCGATAAGAGGCCGCCCATGAAAGGACAGCGCCGTTTCGGCCCATCGGATCGAAGCCTGCACCGAGCGATGACAAAAGACACCTCTAACGGCGGCACAGGAAGACTCAGCCATATCCGAAAGCCTTGAATGAACCAAGGCCGGAATAGCTGTTCGGAAAGATGGAATTCCGAGTCCCCCGTCTAAACACCGCGCGTGGAAGTATCCAATGGGAACATCTTTTGGTAGCCGTAACCACTTGCGAACCGCAGCGCGTACTTGTCGGTCAAGACTCTTAAGAGTTTGAAGATGGCATCTCGACAAGACTAACTGGTGGTAAAATCGCGGCACGAGGAAGCAACGTAAGATCTTTAAACGCTGCTGGGGCTTTAGAGGAGCCGAGGCGATGTTAGCCAACTCCCGAACTAAAGTACCCCCGGGCTTCCGGATACCAAGGGGAGAAAAATGCACCCCAAGGTATCTAAAGTGCTCGGTAGGGCCAAGCTGACGAATAGGCCCTCCGCCAATCTGAAAGCTTTCAGCAGTCGACACTTTATATGTCTTCCGCTTAGTAGAAATCAAGATTGACATCGCGATGCACTTGGCCGCGTTGAACTGCAGACCATATTTGGAAGCCTCGTCCCCGGCGGTTCGCAACATTTCTTTCATACCCAATATTGACGAGCTAAAAAGCACGATATCGTCTGCGTACGCCAGTGCGTCGATCTTGTGCTCACCCAGATGGTATCCTACCGAAGAAGGCAGGGAAGTCAGAACCCGATCAACCACGAGAGAAAACAGGAGTGACGATAAAGGGTCGCCTTGACGAACACCTCTTGTCACCCTGATGGGTTCCGACTTCGAACGCTTAATGGTGAGCACAGTAGAGCTGCTCCTATATGTATCCTCGATATACCGGACGAAAGCAGATGGTAAGCCTAACCTTTTGAGTGTCGATGTTATCGCATGATGACTGACGCTGTCGAAGGCTTTTGCAACGTCGAGCGAAACGACGTGCAGTTCCTTCAACGATGACTTTGCGTCGCGGAGAATTGTGCTAAGCACAGTGATATTCTCCGCGCAGCCATCATGCATGCCTCTCTGCCGCTCGTCCACAAGATTTGCCCGCATAAGACGCGAAGCAAAGACCTTGTGTAAATGACGAACGACAACAGAGGAGACACTAATGGGACGGAACTCTGATGGTAGCGAGCTGCCGTCTTTCTTAGGTATAAATATCGTCCGGCTCAAGAGGCGGTCTGATGGGAAACCGCCAAGCGCGAGGATAACGTTCAGGAACAATGCTCTAAGAGAGATCGGAACAGAACGCCACTGACGCGACGTAATGCTGTCAGGACCGGGTGCAGATGACAAAGGCACCTCGCAGGCTAGGAGTTCACGCATCGATACAGGGTCCGCTATCCACTGGAGGTCCCTATTCTCGACGGCTGTGACACCGTCAAGCTCCTTCGAAGGAGTAGTGAGAATTGGCTCCCAAAAAGAAACCATCTCCTCCATCGAAGGGAACACCGACCTAATAGGGCCATCCAGGACTAATTTCGCGGCTGCTGACATTTTACTGCCAAACAGCTCCTGCATCTTTGCGTACTCTCTTCGCCTCTTTCTCCACCCGTCAGAAGCCCTTCGCTTCGAGATCTTCTTCCTCTGTCGCCGGCTATAACACCGACGACGAGGATAAGGCGTAGTAGAGGAAGGGAAGACCTGGTCGAGCCATACACAGACATCGACAGATGAAATTTGGTCTTCCCTTAGGACGGCTTCGGCGATGCCCCTAATTACATCAGCCTTGTGCGTGGTAATGTTCGCCGATCTGCGAATCAAGGCACCAATCGCTTCGAAGATCGAGCGTTGCCTGAAAGAATCGCAGCCGGACGAACTGCCGTCCACTTCATTATTATTGGAATCGATGTTCCGTGGCGTAACGATGACCTCTACGCTAGAAGATGAGGAGGACGCTAAGGTATTGTCATTTGCGTCACTTGAGGCCTGCAGCACGGCTTTGTAGTCACGTACCATCTGCTTATAGGTGTCTTTCCTTCGAAGGCCTTGGACCCTCACAAGATCAACATTAAAGCGTCGGCAGAGGTGCTTATTGATGAAGTGAACTCCATCAATCGCCGCCCGCGCCTCCTCCTTCGCAAGTAATTGCATCTCATCTTCTTTCCAATGTTTTCCTCTACTCGATATCTCAATCCGCGCATTGGCTTCATTCGGGTGTTGTCGGAAATGTACACTAAGTCCACGCTGCGTGGTAAAAACTCTGCTGCAGACAGTACAGGTGAAATTTACTGCTGCCCTTTCTGCCTCTGGTGCTTCGGCATCATCTCGCGTATTTGCTGCCGCTGGGCTGGCGATCCGATTGACCCGAGGGTCCGCCAGCGGTGGATCACTTGATCCACAGAAGTTTCTACTATTATTCATTGAGCCAACGACAAAGCGAACTCTTGGGCTGGCAACCCAAGAGCCGACAATTAGCAATAACCAGCTACTTAGCCTTGTCGACAAAAGTCGACAAGTTACCGACTCTCGGGTGGTTATGAAAAACTCGGACCCGGCTGGTTTAGCACTTGGGCAAAGCCCTTAAGAGAGCCTGATATGGTCTGCCAGAGTACAGAGTTAGGTGAAAGTTGAAGACGAAGTTTGGCGGGAATACGAATTCTCACTAGTATTGCCGATATATATGAACAGCACCTCACTTTTCGCCGGAAAAATGGCAATGATCTCATCAGATGCTGTTGTATCGACGAACTGCCCGAGAAAGTATGAGAGAAATTAAGCACTTCACCTTGAGATACTCAAAATCTTGCAAGTATCATCGACCTATCAGGTCATAGAGCCACTCAAACATCAGTTTGTCTAGTTTTCGACACTCAGAAACTCTGACGTGGTCTGCCTGAGTACAGAGATAGGTGAAAGTTGAAGACGAAGTTTAGCGATCAGAATACGAATTCTCACTTGTATCGATGATATTCATGAATATCACCTCAGTTTTCGCCAAAAAATTGGCAACGATCTCATGAGATGCCGTTGCCTTGACGAACTGCCCAAGAACATTGCTGGATATTAAGCACTTGACCTTGAAATACTCAAAAACTTGCAAGTATTATCGACCTTTCAGGTCATAGAAACACTCTAACGTAAGTGAGGGTAGTTTTCGAAACTCAGATACTGACATCGTCCGTTTGCGGACATAGTAAAGTAAAAGTTGAAGACGAAGTATGGCGGGAATACGAATTCTCACCAGTATCGCCGATATTTATGAACATCACCTCACTTTTAGCCGGAAAAGTGGCAGTGATCTTATGAGATGCCGTTGTCTTGAGGAACTGCCCTAGAAAGTTTAAGAGAAATTAAGCACTTGACCTTGAAATACTCGACAACTTAAAGTATTATTGATGTATCAGGTCATATAGCCACTCTAACGTAAGTGAGTGTAGTTTTCGAAACTCAGATACTGACATCGTCCGTTTGCGGACATAGTAGGGTGAAAGTTGAAGACAAAGTATGGCGGGAATACGAATTTTCACCAGTATCGCCGATATTTATGAACATCACCTCAGATTTCGCCGGAAAATTGGCAATGATCTCATGAGATGCCGTTGTCTTGACAAACTGCCCAAGAACATTGCCGGATATTAGGCACTTAACCTTGAAATACTCGAAAACTTAAAGTATTATTGATGTATCAGGTCATAGAGCCACTCAAACGTCTGTTAGTGTAGTTTTCGACACTCAGATACTCTGATATGGTCTGCCAGAGTACAGAGTTAGGTGAAAGTTGAAGACGAAGTTTGGCGGGAATACGAATTCTCACTAGTATTGCCGATATATATGAACAGCACCTCACTTTTCGCCGGAAAAATGGCAATGATCTCATCAGATGCTGTTGTATCGACGAACTGCGCGAGAACATTGCTGGATATTAAGAACTTGACCATGGAATACTCAAAAACTTGCAAGTATTATTAGCCCGTCAGGTCATCGAGCCACTCAAACGTCATTTAGTGTAGATTTCGACACTAAAATACTCTGACATGTTCTTTCTGCGTACAAAGCAAGGTGAAAATTGAAGACGCAGTGTTACATCCCCAATACAGGGCTGAACGTACCGTATTATGTTGTCTAATATTTTATGACCGTCGGATACATTTGAATGGAAAGAGAGTAGATACACAATGGTTACAATTTTTAAAAGGTTTTTATTAGCTTACTATTTGGTTGACACTGCTTATACAATGGGTAGGTGTTTGGCTGCCGCTGCGTATACAATACGCCGATGATTACGTATTCTCACACACACACAGGTAGTCGCAATTGCTCGACTTTCACTCTACAATTATACGCTTGACCGTTCACGATTACTTATTCACTGTACTGACTCGACTTGCGGAACTGATTCTATTGACGACCTTCAACGACTATACCGGGTTGACTCGAAACTTATTACTTTATTTCACGCACAACTATTCGCACAAATTACTTAGCCCGGTGATACAGTGTTTGATTCACGTTGATGACTGACTGATTGAATTAATTGATTTTGACTGACCCCGAACCTCTCTTTGACTGCGTACTGGCCGATGTTTTGCCGCAAGAGAGCCCGAAGGTACTCTAGCACGCTGGTGCAAAACTGCACTACTAACTGGGTCGTACTTCTCTGACTCTGATTGATTAACTAACTTATCCTTCCTCAACTGCATTTATATACTCGCTAAATGCAGTTTCCGGATTTTCCTTATTGCTACTCGGAGAAATTCCGCCAAGTTGCAATAACATGTTATTTCCGCGTTTGAAAGTCGCGTGTGGCCCGGCTGTTACCATCCGGGTGTCATAAACCGATTTCTTACATCTGTTACCAGCGCGTGGCAGAGCGTCGTCTCTGTGACCGGTCTGACTTTCCTTATTTTTTACAAAAGTTGCCAAAACATGTTATTAACGTTATAAACCGATTTCATTCAGCTGTTACTTTAGCGCGTGTTAGCGGGCCATGTGCAGTTACTTGTTATTGAGGCGCGGTCGGGAGTTTCCGATATCTCGCGAGTACGTCACAGGGTCATAAACCGTTATCTCGCGAGTACATCACAGGGTCATAAACCGTTATCTCACGAGTACGTCACAGGGTCATAAACCGTTATCTCTTATCAGTTCGAACGTCACTTTTGATCTTATCATATCTTACTTATCAGTTATCGTGACGTTACTTTTGCTCTTATCATGTCTTACTTATCAGTTACGTGACGTCACTTTTATCATTTTGCGGTGACGTTACAGCAGTTTGGCGAAAATTAGAATTCCTACTGGTTTCGCCGATCTTTATCAACAGCACCAACATTTTACCGGAAAAATGGCAATGAACTCATGAAATGGTGTTTTGTTGACGAACTGCCCGAGAAAGATTGAGGGAAATTAAGAACTTGACCTTGAAATACTCAAAAACTTGCAAGTATTATCGACCTTTAAGGTCATAGAGCCACTCAAACGTCAGTTAGTGTAGTTTTCGGCACTCAGATAATCTGACATGGTTATCTGCCCGCATACAAAGTAAGGAGAAAGTTGATGACACAGTTTAGAGGAAAGTCGAATTCTCACTAGTATCGCCGATATTTATGATTAGAACCTCACTTTTCACCTGAAAATGGCAATGATCTTATGAGATGCTGTTATCTTGACGAACAAATTTGAAAATACAAATTTGAACTGTACATACTCATTTATAGTTGGTACTACCATCTATGCAGTCACAACCGAACTACCTCTTTGTCAAAACATCTCTCTGTCGCGCTCTTTCTTTCCAAAAGTGATTAAAAAGAGTTTCTGCGTGCACGTCATGTTCAGCTACATCAATCAGATAAGTTGAACTTATTGATATTTGATTACAATTCAAGGTTAACACTTGGTATGATACAGTTGACTGACAGATTAGGCATTCATGAAAATGTCATTATTGATGTTTTTTAATTACTGGAAATTGCCGAGTGGAGATTTCCTTACTAATTAAGGTTTCAGTTTAGTTTAAGCTTACCAGTGCATCTTAAGGGTGCGTTTGTGATCATTTGTTAGAAAATGTATTACAGATATGATAGTTATAATTGTGATAGTGATTTTTGAGCATATTGAATTGTTTAATTGATTAAGCTAGTGTCAATTCAACCCAGGTGAAAATAGTATGTCAGATCTGACTCCAGATCTGGCATCAGATCTGGTATAAGATCTGATAAATGTACGCCAGATCTGATACCAGATCTTGTATTCGATAATCGACATCAGAACTTATATCAGATCTGACATCAGATCTGATGTCAGATCTGAAGTGACTGTATTGCCTTTAATTAATTAAACAATAACTTTATTAATAATTAAAACTTTATAACAAATTTAGTTATATTTTAATAATCACATCGATAATACCTTTAAGAAAAATTCCTACAATATTTAGGTTTCTGATAATGTGAATTTAAATTGATTCAACAACTTTTATTATTAAGATTTATTATAAAATTTTAATTATTAATAAACTTATTGTTTAAATAATTGAAGGCATTACAGTCACTTCAGATCTGACATTAGATCTGATGTCAGATCTGATATAAGTTCTGATGTCGATTATCGAATACAAGATCTGGTATCAGATCTGATGTCAGATCTGGTGTATATTTGTCAGATCTTATACCAGATCTGATGCCAGATCTGGAGTCAGATCTTACATACTATTTTCACCTGGGAAGCAATAAGTACAAAAGATTTGCTTAGAAACACAAAGCTTATAGAAAATAGTATTTTAGAAGCTTACCTATGCTGTGAATTCGCCAATCAAGTTCTTCAAGTGTTTATTGATTTTTTCTAATACCTTTGAATTTGCAAAGTAAGGATAATATATGGACACAATCTGTAAGTTTCTAAAGCTTATTTCGTACATCTGAAAGTAACCCAGTATAATATAAATGTGTATTTCAAAGTTTATTTATCCATAGTTGAGTGTAATTAATTAAAATTGAGAAAGTAAATGCGAGGATTGTTTATAAAATATGATTATTTTGTGGATTTCAAACTCGGATTCCAACTTTTTTAATAAATTTAACTATTTTTATGTGTGAGTAATCATATATATAGCAACCCAAGATAGTAGGATATAGCATTGTTAGGTCTTGCAGTAGTTAAGTTCAAAAAATCATGTTTTTTTTATTAAATTTTTATTAAAATCAATATTATTCCTAAAATTGAGTTCCAGGACCTATTGGATAAATAACGAAGCATACAGGGGTTCATTATTAGTTACCAGTAGACCTATAAAAATGTTCAGTGTGTCTTACGCGCCTGAAATTGTATAATTAGGAAGGTGCGTAAGAAATCAGATTCGGGTATCAGACTTGTAATGTTAAATACAATTTGTTTCGTTTATTAAACAATCAAAATTAGGAAAATCAGACGTCTTTTTTTATTATTGACGCTGCCGTTATCTAAAGAGTTAAACAGTAGTTTAAGGAGGTTCGGGAGTCTCAGCGAAATGCAGCCAAATTTTTAAAACACGTTTAATTGCTTTGAAACTTTATAATATGAATGTTAATATCAAAATACAACTTTTCACCGCAAAATTTTGTTAAAATGATGAAAAAATTTTTTGACCATTTAACATGGTTTCTTACGAGAAATCATGAATTTTCGCTTTCAATGAGCATAAACATAATGTAAAAAAACAAAAACTAAATAGAAAAAAATACGTACATGTAGGAAATTTAATAAGGAATAATTTGACTGCAAAAAGAAGTTCATCGACCGTTTAGTTATCGAGAAATAAATTGTTATGTGTAAAAATTCGTGGGTCATTTGCGCGTACCCTAACCAACAAATGAGCTAGAACAACAAAAATATGTGCTCATTCGACTCTAATGACAAATAGAGTATTGTTTTAAGCCTAAAACATCGAAAAAAACTCATCAAAATGATTGAATTATTAATAATAGCTATAATTGTGTGCCAGCTCATTGAAAAAACCTACAATTTCGTGTTATTTCGAAGTTGGCAGCGCTGAAAATTTAACATTGGAAGTATAGGAGCCCCTCGCGCCCCGCTTCGTCCCCCTCTGAGACTCCCGAACCTCCTTAATCGGATCAATTTGTGAATTACACACAGAGACGTCGCGACAGCTTTACAACTATCGTCTATTCGACCGAAAGAGAAACAGGCTTTTACGTCGGAATACAAAGTGGTTTACCGGTGGTAATACAACAATGATGGTACAGCCGACACTGGAATCTCCCTGGAGATGACGTGGATACGGGCTGCTTGGCACGGCTTGGCTGCAAAGTGAACAAGGACGGTTGCTGCTGCTTGGCACACTGCTGGGCTCTTTCTTCACCCTTGGTTTGCGTAAGCTAGATCGAACGATATCGCGCACAAAAAGGATACGAAAAGCACGGTTAGGGATAGGATTTGGGAAGTAGGAGAGATTTAACTATGTCTTTCGACAAAGTAAATCCGCGTCAGTCCTTTTACTCGCACACTTCAAAGTCGAGAATTCAAATACCGAGGTATGTTCTCGTAGAGTGATTACGCAGTGAGAGGACTTCACGCCAAAACTTACTCACTCCAACACAATTAAGTGGCAGTGGCAGATTGTTTTGTGGTGAGGTGATTTCTTTACTACCAACGAGTGTTGGTGGTATTTCATTAATTTCATTAATGCCAGTTTTTCGCCGGTGCGCTCCTTAAATAGGTCAAGGCGCGCCGCTTTCTTTACGCTCGATCGTCAAGTCGAGCCGCCGTGGCTTTCCCACTATTATCGGGTCAATTGGTGCGCGCGCTGAAATCGCAATTAGTGCGACAGAGAGCGAACTTGGGCGATTCGCGCGGATTGCTGGAAATGCATCACGTGGGTGACGTCAGTCGGTCACTGATGCTGCGTGGGGGGTCCGGCGTCTTCTCTCTCTCTGCTCTGCTGCGGCCGGGCCTCGCGATGCTGTAAGTGGGAGGCTTACACACATAAGGAGAGAGTTTAGAAAAGTTTCGTGTACCACAGATACGATCATTTCACGAGCGACTCGATCGCCCAACCGCGGCAGCATGTACCATGCGTTGCACCTTGGCTGTTTCGGCTCGCACCGCAGCCGTCCACTCTCTGTTTTCGACGTCGTCGTTGTCGTCGTAGTCGTCGCGTCGCTTTTGTTTCTTGTCGGGATTGATGTAGACGGTAATGCCTTTAAATGCCACTCGACGTCCGAGTCGCATCATCGGAGAATGATTCTATTTTGTTCGATGAACCATTGGCCTTAATCAACGCAACCTTAAGCTGAGCCAAACCTCAAGATTGACTACTTTCACATGCAATTAAATACAATATTTTATTAAAAGAGATTAAAAATAATCAATAATGAATAAACTTTCGTATTGTATTACGCGCCTCTTCCTCAATGATAACATGTAGTCCCTCCGACTCCCTCCGACTTCAGGTCGATAAGCACGAATTTAAACGTTTTTGATTTCAAAAAAATCCTTGAGCGGCGCCACCAACGGCGTGTTCGTGTCGGCCGCTCATCCGAGTAGACATTTCTTCACTTCGTGTCGACAAAGCACAATGTAAAAGGTTAAGGGAAACGAGTAAAATGAAAAGAAGACGTCGAGAAGATTATTCGGAAGACGAAACAGCTAGCTATTCTAGCAGTTATTCGTCCTCACGTGAAACTTCTTCTGAGAGAAAGGAGGTATAAGGGCAGCAAACATAGATCTAGCAAGAGAGAGAGGCACGTCAGCAGGAGACGACACCACCATGATGGTAGCCGATCGCATGATCGCGCGGAGAGACGCCGCAATACTCCATGGGGAAAAAAGTACAAGAAGAGAGAACATTAGCACCGCCGTTGCACTCAGAATTCATGAGCCGCTGGCAGGATACCATCAAGCAAGGGCTTCTCGAGGCGGAGAAGGATACCCTACTCAAAAAGTATTTACTGCAAGAGAATTGCATCTTCAGCGACCCTCCAATGATCAACGCTGAAATCAAAACTGCCTTACCAAGCACTGCGATAATAAGAGATGCTCGCCTCATTAAAAAACAAGAGCAAATAAACACTTGCTTGGCTGCCCAAGCAGACATTGTGACGAAGCTCTTAAGCGAAAATACTTAAAAACTTGTAAGTACTATCGGCCTGTCAGGTCATCGAGCCACTCAAACGTCAGTTAGTATAATTTTCAACACTCAGATACTCTGACATGGTGTGCCTGCATACAAAGCAAGGTGAAAGTTGTAGACGTAGTTTGGCGGAAACTCGAATTCTCACTAGTATCGCCGATATTCATGAACAGAACCTCACTTTTCGCCGGAAAAATGCCAATGATCTCATGAGATGCTGTTGTCTTGACGAACCGGACCAGGAAGTTTGAGAGCAATAAAGCACTTGATTAGTAGTGCATAAATAATATGAAAATTTATGTTACTATTAACATTTAATTTGAGAAATGGACGCGTACCATAATTTCAGACGATATGTTCATGCTCCGCAACAAAGCAGTGCAACCTAGCTGGTGTCTCGAATATTGAGGTACGAAAATATTGTTACTTTAGATCATCTCGCGGAATTTCTCTTGATACGGAAGGAATTAATTCGTAGCCGACATTGGATAAAAAAACCACGCTATTGAAATAACAAAAATACTCAATGACACTCTTGGCAAAGTATTGCGAGCCGAAATGAAAGTGAGTAGGCGGTCAACGCTTCGCAACGTAGCTGAACAGTCTAGCTGGTGTATTGAATATTAAGGCACGAAAACATCCTTACGCGGAATTATCTCTCGGAATTGCCCTAGATACAGAAGGAATTGATCGGGTGCTGACATTGAAGGAAAAAATCTTGCTCATGAAAGAACAGGAATATTGAATGAAACACTTGGCATAGTATTGCGGGCCTAAACGATAGTGAGTAGGCCCAGGCTCTGCAATCAAGCTGTTTAGCCTGGCTTAATAAATCAACGTCGCAGGCACATGAGTGCTGACCCACCTTTATGTCACACGTACCTTGTTTTAGCTCCGTATTCCGAGACACACATCGCATTGGACAAACATACACTTACACAAGCAAATTAAGCAACAATAAAAAATGAAGTCTCGCTCGAGCTTCTAATTTGTAGTACTTCGCGAATAAACGATTTACGAGCTTGTTATAATAGCTATGTCTGCATGACATAGAGAAGACCCCCTCGACGGACTGGAACCTTGACGTAGCCCGGGGAGTCGGGCCTTAGCCCGTAGTTTCCCGGGCAGGTGAGGGGGCCTAGCTAGCCTCCTCGGTGGTGCTCAACCGGTTGCGGGCGTGAATGTCAGGTGGAACCTATAAACGTTACCTCACCTTGAATGGTGGGCTCTTCCTATAATCGGAAGATGCCCTGAATGAGGTTGCCTCGGCAACAGAGTGAATGAAGCCGCGATCGGGGGGGCTGCTTCGGGTTGGCCGGTGACCAACACCAGTCCAGCTTCTAATCGGAGGGTTAGACAGATCGCGCCCTCGATAGCCTTGTCACCGGGAGTATAACGGCATAGGTGCTTTAGCGATGGCGCTCCTAATCGACGGGTGATACGGTCGCGCCGTACCGATACCCTTGGCACCGGGAGCACAAGGGAACTCGTGGGATCTCTTATGGATTTGAATAAACAGAGCCCTGAAAATCTGTAACAAATACTATTTCGGCGCACAGTTAACTCTTACTCAGGAAAATTTTGAGAAAACCATGAACTTCGGCCTCAAAATATTACGCTTTGACTTAATTCGGTTTCATCGGATCTTCATGAAATTTGCTGTGAATTCGTTACGGAGCCCTAAAAATCGGTAACAAATACTATTTAGGTGCATAGTTAACTTTTACTTAGGAAAATTTTGAGAAAACCATGAATTTCGGCTTAAAAACATTACGATTTGGCCTAATTCGGTTTCATATATGCATTGCTTGGCCTATATTTCAGTTAATGGAATATCTTCAATTTTCAAAATTGTGTTTATTTGCGATTACTTCATCAATTTTTATTGGATCCTTATGACATTTGCTGTGAATATGTCACTATGAACATTCGATGCGAGTAAATTACAGTTGACTAATTATTGTTTGAGACGATCAGTGTTTGAGAATTATTTAAACAAATATTGAGAAAAGGATGGGTGCATGATCAGGTCTAAACAAAAAGTAAACACTGCATTGATGACATTTTCTTTTCACTATTTTCTTTATTTTCACTCAACACTATTAATTAAATAAAAAAGCTGAGTCTATATTTCAAAAGTTAATAACAATAGCATTAAAGTTGTGTACACTGATAATATTTTTTAATACACAATGAGTCTTCAATTGAGTGATACAGTAATGTGAGCAGTAATATGAGCAGTCGACTTGAAGCGAGATTACATTAATTCACACTTCCTTTCTGTGAGCTGTTGCACTTGAGACGTGCAGCACTTCTCTTGAGCTCACGGCGAGCTGAACTTGACTTATGAGCGACCGGAGCACAACGAAGAGGTTAAACTAATCCTCTCGTTGCATGTGCGAGCAGCCGGATGAATTGTCTAAGATCACGTGAGATTGCACATGGCAACGTGTAACCTCACTTTCTCCTGTCGTGTGCTCGTGCGATTGAGAAGCTCCAAAATAATCCCGAGAGTTGAGTTGATGATAAAAAGATCCCACCAGGCCTGTAGTAGACATTATTGGTCTTCATTTGCGGCCTGGATGGTGTCTTTACCTGGTCGCAATCGATGAGTTGACTTCGATTCGCAGACGAGATGATGAGTTGAACCTTGATGAGTGTGGCGAACGTGTGTGTGTACAGGCGTGCGTGTGTTCTGCCCTGTTCGAATATTTCTCGAACAATCAGTTTATGCGCAATGCAGCTGTGCAGCCTAGCTAGTTTATCGATTATTTAGACACGGAAAGATCGTTGCACGGAGTTATCTTTTGGAATTCCCATCGATACGGAAGAAATTGATCGAGTGCTGACATTGTTGGAAAAAAACTTGAAATTGAAATCACAGAAATATTGATTAAAACACACATCTGAAAATAAAATTCACAATTCGGATTTAAATTCCATGAAAGGTGTAGGACGATCATCTTTTTTTACAAAAAATTAGCACGACCGATAGAAAGTGCTACCACACCCGTCGAACATGATTCTCTACGAACTCATTCTAGCGAGATTTATCTGAAAAATTGACGGTGCAAAAGCGCGCAGTTTTACACGACAGTTGAGGAGATCTGTACCCCACATTTTTGACCGACATAGGCGAAAAATTTGTTTAATTCATATCTTCACCCGTTTCCCTGGCTTGAAATTTTCAAACACGTTTTCCGGAAAATCTGGTCAGTGGAATTAGCTAAAATTTGTACCAGCTTTTCAGAGCAACAAAATGAATGCTCTCACAAAGCCGTTTTTCGATATTCGATTTAGAAAAAAAGATGTTAATTAAACAAACTTTTCGACTCTGTGGGGTACAGACCTCCTTATTGTTAGGATCAGAAATGGTAGAGTGGGGAAGAGTTGCCGAAATAAAAATACACGTATTTGTATAACAAATAGTATAATAATAATGAAATAACTTAAAGTAACGCAGCTAGCTGCCAAGAGATACAAAGTGGTTTTTACTGCCGCTCGCGGCCTATCTCATCTCACGCAGGAGATCGTCTGAGCGTCGAGCAAGCTCAGCCACAGAGTGCCACTGCTTGGCGACATGAGGCGCTGCGCTCTACGTGTTCTCGCGTTTTACGAGCTGCCTATCTTTAGGAGTAACCAAGACAGGCCGGTGCTACGTTGAATACATGTGGGGATTCTCCCCTCTCCTCGCTCAGCAGCGCGCCGCGAGATGGCGCAGAGAGTGCGGGAGCAAGCAATGTAACGCCACTCTTGATTTGGCCGAGCGCCTCGACACACCTCGAATAAAGTAACCCTTATTAATTAAGTGACGTGTTTTACTTTCTCCAGCACCTTGGTCCTCCTCGCGACCTAATCAAGACTCCGGGATCTCCTCTTATTCCCGCAGTGGTGACCACCTCGTTCTGCCACAATTGCAATAGTGTGAGCATCGAACACGAATTTTCGCGAGTGACTAGTGCACGGAGAGCAGCCCTTGTGTTCCCATAGAAAGAACCGGACACACAACCACGCCTCGACACGTTTGGTTCGGCGTCGCGTTTCGGCAAAATTTTTTGCAAGATATTTTTTGCACGCAGCGAAGTCGCGTGTCCTTTTTTCGCGACATATTATTTTCGGGTGACATCACCCAGCTGCAGAGCTCCAAATCATCGGTGAAGTCGTAGTGCATCGGCTACTGCCTCACGAAGTCACGGACATCCCACGACGTACCAGCACCCGCACCGTCGTGCAGCAACTAGTCGTGCATCGGCATCTGCCACCCGACTTACAGGGACACACGCTCGCGCATCGGCACCTGCCACGCGGAGCGTCATCACCAGATCGTGCATCGGCACCTGCCACGCGGTGCGTCATCGCCAGGTCGTGCATCGGCACCTGCCACGCGGTGCGCCATCGCCTCTACCACGTGCGCCGGTTGCGTCATCGTAACCACGAGGAGCGGCCATCTTGCGCGTCTTTTGCCGCGCACGCCGTCTTCACCGAGCTGTTCGTTTCCGGTGCAGACGCACCGACGCCACCGGCATCACCGAGCGAGCCGTTCCTGCGAGCGCGCTTTCCCCCCTCTACAGGTCAGTGCAACGAACATCGAGAGCCGTGCCGACCAGCGCGCGGCCTCCCCATCGTACTTCAGGCATCGAGCTTCGCGTCGGAGCGCACACATGGCGCCACACACCGTGTCGTCAGCAGCAGCAGCAGCAGCAGCTGAATGTGAGGTAATTCTTCTAGTCTTAGACAAAATAATTTCTATAGGCCAAGGTAACTTTCTTATATTCTCCGATTCAGAAAGTGCCTTAAAAGCTTCAAGTTCATTCCAGTGTAACTCGCCTTTAATTTCTAAATTAAGACTTAAGTTATTCATAGCTGATAAAAATAATATTAATGTAGGATTACAGTGGATACCTTCAGACGTAGGTATACACGGAAATGAAAAAGCCGACACTATGGCTAAAGAAGCTACCTCGAACGCTCGCATCCTTGACAAACCAATACCGGTCTCTGACCATTATGCTATTTTTAAAAAAGAATCTTATAAAGAAAGTGAAAAACTCGCATTTGATCTCAGTTCTGAAAAAGGAACGTTCTATTTTCAAAACTTTTACTCAGAGAGCCCCAAACTCTGGTTCAAAGGTATTGGTTTGCCAAGGAAAGCTATAGTTTCGATAAATAGAATTAAGAGTAATCACTCATCTCTAAACAGTAGTTTATTCCGAAAAAATATTGTTTCTAATACTGTCTGTAAGTGTGGTGAAGATACCGACTCAGTTGACCATATTTTTTGGACTTGTAAACTTTTTGATGCGCCTAGAGCCAAGCTTTTGTTTAATTTAAACCAAATATTTAGTTGTAGTCAATACTCTGTGATATCACTACTTAAGTCAAAAAACATTTGCGTCTTACAAAGTTTATCCGACTTTATATGTGAAATTGACTGTAAACTGTAGCTCCTAAGTTTTTCTACATTAGACCTCTTGTATGTATTAATCCTATGTATCGTTACTCGTGGCAATGTATAAAATGAACGCCAATAAATACACTTTCAATTCAGCAGCAGCAGTCAACGCATAATTGCGCTTAGTATGGCGCCACACATCATTCGTCGGTCTGCTGTTAAGTTTTAGGTATAATTATTTTATTTTACGCGTTAAGTAAATAATTACTGTTGAGTCGTGCCATTATTGCGTGGTTAGTTTCGGCTGGTCAGTCGTAACCTTGGTTCCCCCTGCCCTCCCCGTTTGTCGACTTTTTCCTCTCGACTCGTTTAGGTGCACCCACGCCGTTTCTAGTGTGTTATTAAATTTATTTTTACACACATCATGGCAGATGGTCAAGGCAAAGGTGCTGCGGGTAATCACAATAAAAGTGATTTGTACGCATCACCTGTAATGTCAGAGGATGAAGAGCTTTCAGAGCGCGAGTCCACCCTTAAGCGACGGCTAATGCTAGCGGAAGAGCAAGTGGCCTTGCTTCAGCACCAACTCTCCGCTGCAATGAATGATACGGTTAATGTCAGCTCGCATCAACAGGTTGTCCCATCCACTTCTGTAGAATCTAGTTCTCAATTGAGCATCTCGTCAGTAGACGTCAAGAATACTTTGACACACTCTGTCCCTGACAACAAGCTCGTACCGTTCTCGTTTCAAAACATGCCACCTGTGACTAATTTTAATTGGAACCCTACAGCCAGCCCTTTTTCGTTTGGCTTTCCTTCAGCGACACAGAATTCGTCCAGCTCAGTAAGCAATTATAACTTAAGTTACCGTTTCCCACCTGTCAGCTCAGTCGCTTCTTCCTCACAGCGTGCTGAGACATCCACTATATTTTCAGCTACTCATGGCTCGGTTCTCTTTGCGCCCACTTCTGTGCCTGGCACTGGCTCGCCACAGCTGCCTTTGACAAGTAACGGCTCGCAGCCCCCAACTTTCACAGAGCCTCGTAATTCGCAACAGTCAGTATTTTCACCAGCCCCAGCTGCCCCTCAAAGGTCGTACAATAGACCCATCAAGGTACCTGCTTTCTTCACGCATGACCCAACCTTGTGGTTTAGATTATTGGAAAGTGAATTTTCAACGTTGTCAATTTCAGATGACAACCTGAAATTTTGCTCTGTAATAACTCATGCTGGTGCTAATATTTCCAAAAGCATTTCAGCATTTTTGAAGTCGGTGCCTGATGCTGAGCCGGAAAAATACACGAAGCTCAAAGAGCACTTAATTAGTAAATATTCTCAAACAGCGCATCAAAAGATTAATCAGCTGTTGGCAGGTGTGTCTCTGGAAGGCAAAAAGCCTTCAGACCTTTTCAACGAGATGTCCTAGCTGGCTCAAGGTCACGTGCCTGTCGAAACAGTCCTTTTGCTGTGGTATAGGCACCTTCCCACTGAGCTAGTCATGGTCTTGGACGAAGCTGTCACGAGATCCAACGCCCCGCAAACCATCGCGAAGGCGGACAGACTCTTCGAACACATGAAGTACAAATTTACCCCTCAAGTTTGCGCAGTAGCTTCTCCCAACAGTAGTCAATGAGTCGATGACGCTCTTGTCAATAAAATCTCTGAGATAGTCATCTCTGCAGTCTCTTCGAAACTCGAGTTCAATTCATCGCGAGGTTGTTCACTTGAGAAGCAAGAGAAACCTCAGTCCCCTCGTTCCTCTTCTAAGCCAAGGTTCGGCGAGAACAAGGATCTCTGTTAGTACCATCACAGGTATGAAGAGACAGCCCGTGACTGCTCAACCCCACCCTGTGCTTGGCCTAAATACAAGAAGCTGCATGCTAAGAAGTCCACGTTAAACTAGAGAGCCCCGAGATTTGTGAGGCGACTCTCGTGGGTCCTTGCAGTTCAAAACGCCTCTTCATGGCCGACATTGAATCGGGTAATCTGTTCCTTATCGACACAGGCGCGGAGGTCTCAGTCCTCCAAAAATGCGAGTCTGATGATTCTCCTCCCTCGTCTTTAGTGCTTCATGCTGCCAACGGTACCGCTATTGCGACCTACGGCTCTCGTGTGCTTTCTCTCGACTTTGGCCTGCGTCGCGATTTAGTTTGGTCATTTATTTGCGCTGATGTGCCATACCCTATCCTAGGCGCAGATGTGTGGCGCCTCAGTCAACCGCGCGCGTCACGCGCGCCTCTGCCCGTCGAGCCGCCTCAGCTGCGGCGAGAGGGGGAATTGTTAATTGATGTGATACTCGTTATTTAGTTTTAAGTTAGTATGTAAGAGATAGGCAATAAAGTCACACTTAATTGAACACGCACGATACTCTTCTCCTTCGTTCCCTACCCCGAGAACTACAGTGGTGACACCCTCGTGAAAAATCTGCCGAAAATTTCAAAGGCACAGTAAACCGACGCGGAAGAAAATTTTCGACTGTTGCCATTCTAGGCATGAGCGAACCCCGCAAGTTTGCCGGAATAGGACGAGGACTCAATAAACCCAACGACGAGGAACAGAGACGATCTGCCCGCCTTCAAGGGGTCCCTGGTCAATCCTTCCAGAAGAGCGCCGAGGAGCTTGAGAATGTAAAGAAGAAGCAAGCGGCTAAAGCAGCTGGTGACAAGAACAATTCGCCTTACGAATCACCGCACGATTCGGCCGATTCTTCAACGAGTGACGGAGAATTGGAAAAAACCGTTACAGAGAAGGAAGTAAGTGAAGAAAATAAACCAACCGTTGAAACATCAGCGTCTCCCGAAAACAAGGACGAAGAAAACACACACGACATGTCAACAAAGCTCGAGTTGCCGCGCTTTTGGCGCGCAGCTCTGAAATCCTGGTTTACACAAGCCGAGTGTGTCATGACTGCCAACAACATAACGTCTGACGACATGAAATTTAATCTCGTCGTTGGCGCACTCGATCAAACGACAGCCGTCGAACTCATGGATGTTATCGACCCACCACCGGCCGCCGAGACCAAGTACAAGACGCTCAAGGACGCAATCCTCAACCGTACTACCGACTCGACCGAAAAGCAACTTCACCAGCTTTTAACAAGTCTTTCACTTGGCAGCGACAAACCGTCGGTGCTGTGGCGACGGATGAAATCCCTTGCCGGCGACAAGCTGCAAGAAGATGCGCTCAAAGTCAAGTGGCTCGACCTGCTGCCGCAATCCGCGTCGATGTTCTTGAGCATCCTCAAGACGGCCTCGATGGACGAGCTGACTGAAGCGGCGGACAAGCTGATAGAAGCCGGAGGCACAGTGATGGCTGTCTCGAGGTCAAGCCAGCAGGAGCCAGCGGACTCGCAGATGATCGCACAGAGACTCGCCGCCCTGGAAGCATAGATGGCACAAGTCGTCGCGCAGCTATCCTACTCGCACGGAAGAAACTCCCAGCAGCGAGGCCGCTCTCCAGGTCGTCGCAGAGACAGCAGCCAACATCGCGGACGCTCCAAGTCACCTGGCACACCCAAAATTCGCTGGTACCACCGTAAGCATGGCAAAGATGCCGAACGCTATACTCTGCCGTGCCCGTTCGATCCGTCGTACCAAAAAACAATTAAGCCCTCCTCGGACACAGGCACCAGGACGCCCGGGCGCAGATTCACGCCTGCATATACGCGATACGCGCAGTAAGTTACTCTTCCTCGTCGACTCAGGTTCCACAGTCTCTCTCTTGCCGAAGCCATCAGCTAAGAAGCCTCTCACAATCCAGCCATTGACACTTTACGCGGCAAATCACGCGCCAATTTCTACGTACGGCGACTCAAACACAACAATAAACATTGGCCTACGAAGAGACTTGCCTTGGCACTTTGTCATTGCTGACGTGCCGCTTGCGATCCTTGGAGCCAACTTTCTCGCGTATTTTGGTTTGCTTTTGGACTGCAAGAACCAGTGCCTGGTCGACCCACTGACCGGCATCTCCGCCAAAGGTACCTGGAAAAACGCACACGTACACTCCGTTTCAGCCCTGCAGCCTGCTAGCGAAAACTCAATCGCTCAACGCTACGAAGCACTGCTAAAAGAATTCGCTGACCTGTTTGAACCCTCAAGCAGCCCAGTAAAAATTCAAAATCTCCCAGTCAAGCACAGCATCGTCACTTCTGGCCCGCCAGTTTCCGAGCGTCCGCGCCGACTCACAGGTGAACGCCTCGCCGCAGCCAAAGAAGCTTTTGATGATCTGCTAAAAAAAGGCATAATTAGGCCATCAAATAGCCAATGGGCAAGCCCACTGCACCTAGTGCCCAAAAGCAATTCAACCTGGCGTGTCACCGGCGATTATCGGCGATTAAATGCTTGTACTGTGCCAGACATGTACCCGCTTCCGATAATAGAAGATCTGCTACAAGAGAGTCCCGGAAATGTCTTCTCAACTGTGGATCTTCAGAAAGCGTTTTATCAAATCCCAGTCGCCGAAGAGGACATTAAAAAAACTGCCGTCACGACTCCCTTCGACCTATTCGATTTCTCGGAACTTCTCTCGGCCTGAGAAATTCTGCGCAATCCATGCAACGTACAATGAATCACATCTTGCGTAACTTACCGTTAGCCAAGGCATATATCGACGACATTTTCGTCGCGTCCCTACCCCGAGAACTACAGATGCGCTCGCGCATTTTGATCTCTTACCCGATTTGAAACGATGTAGATTAATCGATAATGTTACCAAGCTCTCTGCTAAAGGGCAATTGGCCCCAGCAAGCCTCACAGGTGTCAGCGTGTTGGACCCTTTACATCCACTCGCTCACCTTCTCAGTAAATACCCCCAAGCTATCAGGCCCGCTACTCCTAACAGCGATCGTGTCACAGCTATCTTGCACTCTTTGCAAACTTCTGGCGAGCCTATTGCTCAGAAAGCCAGGAGATTGACCCCGGAGAAGCTCAAGGCCGTGCGGTTTCAATTTAAGGTGTGGTGCGATGAGGGGACCTGCCGGCCATCTGATAGCCCTTCCCCAATTCACATTGTGCCCAAAAAAACTCCCGGCGAGTTTTGTATTTGCGGCGACTACCGTAAACTCAACGCGGTTACAACGCCAAACAAATACCCAGTGCCTTGCATTGAAGATTTCACTAATATCCTTAGTGGTAAATCCATTTTTTCAACGCTCGATCTGCATCAAGCATATAATCAAATCCCCATGGCTCCGGAGGACGTGCCCAAGACAGCCCTGATAACCCCTATAGGTCTGTTCGAGTTCCTCTTTATGCCTTTCGGCCTTCGTAATGCGGCTCAAACGTTCCAACGTTTCGTGAACGAGGCACTGAGAGACCTCCCTTTGTTTTTGTTTATATCGACGACGTGCTAGTGGCGTCTGCTTCTGCTGAAGAGCACATCCAGCACCTTGAAATAGTTCTATCTTGTCTGCACAAATTCAATCTCCGTCTCAACGTCACCAAATGCGTATTCGCAAAACCCGAAGTTACGTTTTTGTCGCACACTATTTCTAGTAAAGGGTTCACCCCTTTAAAAGAAAAAGTTCAAGCTATCGTCGATTTCCCACAGCCTCGCAACATTGACGAATTACGTCAGTTTCTCGGACTGCTCAATTTTTATAGGCCTTTTATTCGACACGCGGCTATCCTGGCAGCTCCTTTGACTGCATTAATTACAGGGGCCAAGAAAAAAGACCTCACTCCCGTTCTCTGGTCTTCAGAAGCGGCACAAGCATTTGCAGAGTGCAAATTAGCCCTCGCTAATGCCACGCACCTCTCTTTTCCTCGAGAAAATGCCAAAATTAGACTCGTTACTGATGCTTCCTTAATTGCTGCTGGGGCAGTGCTGGAACAGCAATTAGATTTTGGCTGGCAGCCGCTAGGTTTCTTTTCAAAAAAAATTCTCCTCTGGCCAACGCAAGTATGCTCCCTACGACCTCGAGCTCACGGCCATTTATATGGTAATTAAATATTTTCACACCGAGTTAGAGGCTCGCGACTTTGAAGTTTGGTGCGACCACAAGCCGCTCCAATACGCATTTTCTCAAGCCCCGGAGCATGCACCTGTCGTTCGCCAGCGGCAACTGGCTTATATTTCCCAATACACGACGTCTATCAAACATCTTCCAGGAGCGGAAAACTCGGTAGCGGACGCGCTTTCTCGTCTCGACGTTAGCGAGGTTCTAATTCCTCCTGTTAACGGTAACGTTGACGCTCTTGCGCTTCCTTTGGCTGTTTCTCTGAAACAATTATCAGAGGAACAGGCAAAGGATGAACAGCTGCAAGCGATACTTGAAGATCCTGATTTTCCGATGTCTCTCCAAAAAGGCATTTACCCGATAGAACATCAGCTTCTCCCGATTTATTCAAACGTCTCTCACGACGCGATCAGGCTCTACATTCCGCTCTCGCTCAGGCGTGATGTGTTCAATTTATTTCATCGTCTCGCTCACTCCGGACCCTCGGCTACTGATAAGCTTATAAGGCGCAAGTACGTTTGGACCAGAATGACCAAAGACATAGCTCTGTGGGTAATGAACTGCCTTCCTTGCCAACAGGCTAAAATCGCGCGCCACACGAAATTAGCCCCAGCCAAGTTCCTTCTGCCAGATGACAGGTTCTCTCAAGTCCATTTGGACATTGTCACCCAGTTGAAAGCGAGGGATACACCCACGCTTTAACTATGATAGATAGATACGCACGATGGCCGGAGGCAGTTCCTATTGCAGATATGCAAGCTGCAACCGTTGCGAGAGCTTTCGTTGAGAGTTGGGTCGCGCGTTACGGGGCACCAGAAACAATTACGACAGACCAAGGCATGCAATTTGACGGCGAGCTTTTTGCTCGTCTTTGCAAGCTCCTTGGCTCTAATAAAATCCGTACTACCCCCTATCATCCCCAGTCCAACGGCCTCCTCGAGCGCTGGCACAGGGACTTTAAAAGCGCGTTAATGTGTTTTGAATGCGACGAGGGTTGGACGCGAATTCTCCCCCTTGTAATGCGCGGACTTCGCACTCGAGTTCGCTCCGACATCAATTCTAGCCCAGCAGAAATGGTGTTCGGTTCGACACTTCGCTTGCCTGGTGAGTTTTTCAGTGACCACGACCAAGAACCTGACCTACATTACTTAATAGGTAATTACATTACTTACGTAGGTTTAAATGTTATTTCCTATATTTTTATACATGTAGGTTTAAATGTTATTTCCTCATGTTCCTATAGCATAAAACTAAAAGTTAAATCTACTGTTACAATTTATGGAGTCAGATTAAATAAAAAAATAAAAAACATAACTTGTTAGTTGTTAAGTAGTACTTAATGCTAATTTTAGTTGTCAATTAATTAAGTAAAGCTAATGTTAATTTTCAAAGTTCAAAATGTATTGCTGTAAAGCTCATGTATTATTATTTTGCTAATCTAATGTTAAACCTCTTAATTGTTAAGATAAATTTTTTAAGAGTATGTTCAATTTCAAGTTTAATTTTTGTAAACTTTGTAAAAATTTTGGTTTGCGCTTGCAACATGTGCAACCAAAATTTTTTTTTCATCACCCCATACTACTATGGGGATTCTCCCCTCTCCTCGCTCAGCAGCGCGCCGCGAGACGGCGCAGAGAGAGCGGGAGCAAGCATGTAACGCCACACTTGATCTGGCCGAGCGCCTCGACACACCTCGAATAAAGTAACCCTTATTAATTAAGTGACGTGTTTTACTTTCTCCAGCACCTTGGTCCTCCTCGCGGCCTAATGGAGACCCCGGGATCTCCTCTTATTCCCGCATACATAACACTCGGCCATCCTATCTGCGTTTGGTCCTCCAAACGTATATTTGTTGATTTATTTATTATTATTTTTTTTTATTAATATTGATAAGTTTAGTACATACATACAATCTTTAAATCTAGAAATATATTTATACATATGAATTATTGTACATAATCATTTAAATACTTAGGTTTCGCTCTAGTGCGTTTAACTACCCAGTTGAAAAGAGTTGCATGGATTTCCTCGTGGATAAGCTACGTGGAATCGATGCTGATCGAAGATGGATTATGCGTGGAAATAACGTGGAAACTGCGTGGAAACAACGTGGAAAGTACATCGATTCCATGAGGACAGCATATAGATTCCACGAGGAAAGATCATAGATTCCATGTAGATTTTCACCAGTTCATCCACGAGGACTTTCTTAGACGATCCACGAGGATATTTTGGTCATCGAAAAAATGAAAAAAAGTTTCTCCCGTGAGAAGGAATTGAACCGGGGATCTTTTGATTTCGAAGCTGGTACTCTAGCGACTGAGCTATCAATCAGATATATACGTAGACCCGTTTTATAGTAAAATGTATTTGTAAAAAGTTTTCTATTTCGTTTGTTCGATTTTTTTTGATTTTTAAAAAATTTAATTCGTTAAATTTTGGATAAAGTTTACAAAAAATGAAATTGTTCTCATTATATTTTTTTCTTATTATTAACTTAAAATCGTTTACTGATATATCTGATTGATAGCTCAGTCGCTAAAGTATCTTATTAAATTTTACCAGCAATGGAAGCTACAGATTAACCCGACTAAATGCGAGACAATATTATTTCGCCGCTCTGTCAAAAAGGAAAAGAATTACACTCTAGCACACTGGAAAGAATTCCACATAACAGATACTACACAAAATATAGTCATACCGCATAAAAGAAAAGTTAAATACTTAGGTATTGTTTTAGATGACTTACTGAAGTTCGATGCACACATTGAAATGCAGCTAAACAAGGCCAAAATAGTGTTCGCCAATCTACAAAACCTTTTCCGTTCTCCTTACCTTAGCCAAAGAGCAAAAATTATCTCTTACTTATGTCTAATAAGACCCATCTTATCATATGGCTGTCCAATTTGGTTTAATGTGTCTGCCTCGTCCATGGAAAAGCTCCGACTATTCGAGAGAAAAATACTAAGAATATGTTTAAACAAATATAAATCTGCGCATAGCGGCTTTACCAGATGTATAAACAATGTTAACCTGTTAACAATGGCAGAGATTCCTAGAATCGACTCATTTATTGTATACCTCATCGGAAATTACATTAAAAGCGCTATGGCGAACAAAGATAATAATCTAATTTACGGACCTTACTTCGAGAAAACTAACTTCTTATTAAGATCGCTTACCATGGGTTTTGCACCACCAGAGGCGTTTAAATTCCTTGATGAAAATAATTTAATCATTGACCATAATTTAAATCATAGATTCTATTACTTGGATAGACATCACTTAGACAAAAGTATCAATATTCATAAGTTTAATTTATGTGAAAAATATATCTACGACACGACTGAGTTTGACGAGGCCGTACTCAAAGGTTTTAATTACCCATGTTGACTATTTAATTACGCTAGTATTAAGTTAATATCACTTGTTCTATTTTTTTGTTGTTTCTCTATTCTCGTTATATATAACTATAAAATAATTAAATAATAAAAAGAGGGACTATAGTTTTTCATACTTTTCTATAGTACATATATTATGATAATCAATATAAAAAAAACATACGAAATGTAAACAATAAGCGTAAACGTGTAACAGCGAGAATCAAAAAATGATCATTCTGTTAATTATACTTTAAGATTGGCATCTTTTCACTATGTTTATAGCCTAATTTATATATACAAATGTATAACATAATATTTTGTTTGATTAATAAACATATGTTTCACAAAAAGTCGCTAAAGTATCAGCTTCGAAATCAAAAGATCCCCGGTTCAATTCCTACTCACGGGAGAAACTTTTTTTTCATTTTTTTCGATGACCAAAATATCCTCGTGGATCGTCTAAGAAAGTCCCCATGGATAAACTAGCAAAAATCTACATGAAATCTATGATCTTTCCTCGTGGAATCGATGTACTTTCCACGCTGTTTCCACGTTATTTCCACGCATAATCCATCTCCGATCAGCATCGATTCCACGTAGCTGATCCACGAGGAAATCCATGCAACTATTTTTATCCTTCTTTGATTCACTTGCAGCGGAAAAAATTTTATTTTTAGGAGTCGGTACCGATTCAGATTCGTCATCCGATGATGATTCTGACAAGACATTTTCACATTCTAAATCGTCGTCACCCATACTTGAACCTTTCCACACTTTTAATTGACTCACATGAGCCGTTGTTTCGTAGTTTTTATTTTTTGAATCATTCAATTTTTTCACTCTGTACACATCGCTTGGACATACAGCAACTACGACTAAAGGATCAGTATAAACAGCTTGAAGCTTTTTCGATTCACCAGTGGCATTCGGTTGTCGATTCATGAACACAATATCTCCGACTTGATATTTTACATATTTGTATCGATTCTTACCTTAATACGCTTTATATTTTGTTTGCGCCATTTAATTTTTCTCGTATATCAACTTGAGTTTCTTGCGGTGGATTGTACATTTCGCCGTATACTTTTAAAGTACGACTCGGGCCTTCATTGTTACTCGGCAAATACCCATACAGAGATTCAAAAGGTGCTTTACCGGACGCCGCACTAACAGTCATGTTTAAATCACACTTTATTTTTAATATTTACATCCCAATCTTTTTCTTTACCATTTATAATAGATATTCTCATTTGCGGTACTAGTGACTGATTCACGCGCTCAATTAATCCATTTGCCATCGGATGTCTACTTGAATTTAAAACATGGTAAATTCCGTGTTTAAGACAAACTCCTTAAACGGGTGTCCTGTGTACGCGGTACCTCTATCAGAAATGACTCGGACTGGCGCTCCGAATCTACGTACAAATTCCTCGAAATGTTTTACAGTGGTTTGCGACGTACACTTTTTCACGGGTACAATAAATACGAATTTTGTCAAGTTATCTATAATTCCCAATTCAAACTTGTTACCACGCGCTGATGTAGGAAACGGTCCTACTTGAACCGTATGTACTGTCTCAAATGGTCTTTCGCCTGCTGGAATAGGGTGTAATTCACCCTCGCCCGGACCAGCTTTCTTTTTCAAAAAGATACATTTATTTTGATATAATTTCGCATTCTCGGAAAATAATAATATTCTTTGATCATATCTGCAGTTTTATTCACGCCAACGTGACCTTTGCAATTGTGGTATTTAATAACTAAACTTTTTCTCATCGCTTTAGGTACAACAAAATGCTCGAGGATTGCATCATTGCGAATCAATTTTTCTGCTCGTTATTGCTTAGTATATTTATATCTTTTTTTAGCAAATCAATTATAACTGACTCGCTCTCGTCTGAACGTTGAAAAAGTAAAATCTCATTTTCTTTTATATCTATGTTTAGTATTTTCTCAATTCTCGAACGCCTTTTTGAACTTGAACTGTAATAAATTGCCACAGAAATGAAGCAATTTCATTGGCTCCTCTATCACCAACGGTTTCGTTATAAACGTTGCACTCGCCTTCGTAATTTCCCTGGCTGAATATGGTGAAATTCCAGGCACACAGTTTGGACATGTAGTATACAGGGCTAATATCAGCTCGAGGCGTTGTCAGTACTTTCTGTAGATCGAAATTTAATATACATATACTGCGATCTTGCTCTGACCGTTTTTTATCGGCAGCCATTAAACATCTTGCTGTTGATTTATTTTCCAAATGCATCGAGTAATCTTTCTCTTGCACTGCTTTCTCAGCAGTAGAAAGATTTTCGTAGGACTCACACAGATCACATCTGAAGTATAAAAAAACCAATTGTAATTATTAATTCGTTCCTTCGATTTTCTCGAGGTATATACACGTAACATTTTCACAACGAGGCGGCAATTCGATTCAATTTGGAAAAAAGTAAAATAAAAAATAATAATAATAAATATAATAACGAGCTAGCGAAACAGGAACTTGAAAAATGGATTCCGATGCGATGCAAGCACGAGCGTTCGATGAGCATTTTAAAGCATAGTCGAAGCTCGCTATCACGCGTACTTTTTCGCACGCGAAATATATGCATAATCGAAATGGCGTATAGGCGCGCACGACTGCAAACTCGTCAAAAATAGTACATTACGTCACTCGGGTGCTAAGTGGGCGAGAAGCACCACGCGCACGAGTGACGTATACTATTCTTTACCACGAGTTGCGGGAAGTTTGATTTCCCGCACGGCTGAACACGCTGTGATAAAAAATATTTTCCCACACGGATACACGCAAGCGCCAGGCAGGCAAGCTTAATGGATGAAAAAATGGGTAAAGATATACCCAATGGAAGGATAAAGTTGAAAGCTCAAAGTCCCCAAGCTGCCGCGAGCGTATAAGTCGAGAGTCGCCCACTGCAAGCTCGGTATAAGCGCGTGCGTACATGTATTATATACGTAAAAAGACGCTCTATGTGTGCGCGTCTGTATAGCGTACGCGGCAGGGAAAAACAAACAAACAAACTTTATATAGCATAAAATTAAAACAAAGATTTGCGGTACATCACAAGTGTGTATGACAGCTAAACCCAAATCAAATACTCACCTATCCTTTTTTGGAACAAAAAAACCGAAATTATATTCAGTATTGAATATGTTCCTGTACATTTGCTGATTAACGTACTTGGTGATGTTTTGGCTCTGCATTTGCTGAACGAATAGATTATACATCTTCGTTATATTTAATCCCTCTTCTAAATACTTCCGAATAGAAGTTTCTCTGCAATAATGTGATTCCATGGTAGGGAATGATTCGATGTGTTGACGTGCCGCTGCCCTAAGTTTATCCGGTAATTTGTTGCCACGACTGGCTCCTTTTCCTATCCCACAGGGCTGGATTATTGTGGTTGTATTGACATTCATTTTCTTTTTATCGGCCGTCTCTATCCATTGGTAACTTATATCTGAAAAATATGTAATACAGTGGAGGCCGTTTACAACGAGGTCGGATATAGCGAGAGACCGGCTATTACGAGAAGATTTTGGACATTTGGTTGGTTCCAATGCATTAAGTATAGGAAATTTGATCGATATAACGAGTTCGATATAACGAGAAGTCGGCTATACAAGCAAAAATTAGAAAAAATTTTGGAAAAATTGACTTTTATAACGAAAAATGGCGTGTTTTATTTGGAAAAATCGTAAGAGTATAATATGCGACGGACGGCTGACCCCGGGGTGGGAGAAAGCAGCAAATCACCTGCCGTCGAATGATTTTCTATAGGACCACCTTACCTGGTCGAGTACTCCCAGAGGGGATATTGGGCCCGTCGTTAGTGCGAGCTTGCTGTAGACTCGCTGGCTTACCGTTGACCTCCTGCAACTGATGCTGAAATCCGCGAAAAAGAACGGTCGCTAAATAACTAGGCTATGGCGTCGATTAAATGTACTGCTTTATTTAATCCAAGGCCCAACTGGCCGAAAAACCACTTCAAATTGCCCAACGGGCGATATCTTACAATAATACGCGACGAGGCACAAGTTCGACTCGACTTTACTTCCGACTTTGCCCACCAGGGGCGCGCTCGGCGCTCGCGTCTACCGTATCTCGTGATACGAGCTTAATCGGCCGAGCCAATATGGCCGCTGCGCGCGCGATCTATGCGACGATGTCGAGTGCACGTGTACCGACGCGACGTGGCACTCGCACCGTGGTCTCGATGATGCGTTCTATACTTTGTCGCGGGCGATCCGCTCTGATGTCACCGGCACGGATTTTCACGTACTCACGCACACCAATACAATGCTGGCTGCGTATCGCCGCTGCGATACTCGTCAGCCGAGCTCGAACACACGCAATCACACGCTCACGACCCGGCAGTCGCGCCGACCAACGACTCGCGGATAATCTTAAAAACTAACCCCAATTCTTCGGCGCCTCGGCGTTGGATCGGCTCCTTTCCTTACTGGCGTTCGGCCCTCGTCCGGGCAACGATGGTCACGTGCGACAGAGCTGTGCGTTCTTGCGCCCACGTCTGGGCGACGATGTCCAACGGCGTACACACGTGCGCACTCACTTGCACGAGCCCTACTGGGCGACACTCACACGGGTGCACTGGCTTGCACGGGCCCGGCTGGGCGAGATTTGCCGTACTGGCCGACTCTTTCACGGGCACGCACTACAACTAGCCCTCCTGGGCGAACTCGCACTTGTACTTCTACGTCGGCTTTCTTGGTGCCGTCTTCCACGAGCACAGACCGCGGTGGCTTTCTACTTTTCTAATCTCGCACTCGTAACTTGCGATAACCTCGAAACTTTGCGATGGCTGCCGTATCTCACGTGTCTTCGTGTTGCTTGCTCGAGCTATTCTGCCGTGATCTATTGCGCGTCGGCGCGTCTGCTCACGCGCAGCAGTCCGTCTCTCTCGCACGCGTACGCCGCCGCACGTGCCGAAACGTCGTTGCTTGCTGCTGCCGCTGCTGCCACTGCTGCTGTTCTTCTCAACCTGTAAGTCGCGAAAACATACACGCACACACACCTGCTTGCGCGACTTATGCTAAAATACACGGCGCGACGCTTATATGCCTTGTGCCCCGTCACAAATAAAATCAAGAATTTCTAATTTTCATTTAAAACAAAAATCAGTAAAGCAAGTACAAACTAAAATTTTGAGTTTCATAAACAACATTTTTCTGTAATTTTTATAACAAATACAATTAATTTATGTTATTATCTATGATATAATTGTAGTATTATTATTCATACCAATGTAAATAAATAATCAATACATATAATAGTCTCATCTTATCTGAAAAAAAAATGAAACTGGTAAATAACAAAAAAATTATTGTGATTAATGCTCATGTCGGCTATAACGAGAAGCAATATGGATGATCGAGTGAATAATAATTAACTCAAGGTGCAACCTCTTGATAAACGTACACTTTGATCTTAGCCAGGAGGCCGAGAAGCGATAATGAATAAATGCATGGGAAATCCTTCACTTGCGGTGCGATCTCTAGATAATAGTAAACTTTAATCTAAGCTGACAGAACGAGAAGCGATATTGGATGATCGCATGGGAAATCCTTCACGACCGGTGCGATCTCTAGTTAAGGTAAACTTTGATCCTAGCCAGAAGGCCGAGAAGCGATATTGGATGATCGCATGAGAAATCCTTCACTCGTGGTGCGATTTCTAGATGAACGTACACTTTGATCCTAGCCAGCAGGCCAAAAAGCGATATTAGATTATTAAGTGAATAATCATTAACTCACGGTGCGACCTCTTGATAAACGTACAATTTCATCTAAGCTGACAGAACGAGAAGCGATATTGGATGAACGAGTGAATAATCATTAACTCACGGTGCGACCTCTTGATAAACGCTCACTTTGATCTAAGCCAACAGGCCGAGAAGCGATATGGAAGATCGAGTGAATAATCATTAACTCACGGTGCGACCTCTTGATAAACGCTCACTTTGATCTGAGCCAGAAGGCCGAGAAGCGATATTGGATGATCACATGGGAAATTCTTGACTTGCGGTGCGATCTCTAGATGAACGTACAACTCATCTAAGCTGACAGAACGAGAAGCGATATTGGATGATCGCATGGGAAATCCTTCACTCGCGATGCGATTTCTAGATAAACGTATACTTCCATCTAAGTGTACAGAACGAGAAGCGATATTGTATTATCAAGTGAAAAATAAAAAACCCACGTTGCGATCTATTGATAAACGTACAATTTCATCTAAGCTGACAGAAAGAGAAGCGATATTGGAGGATCAAATGGGAAATCTTTCACGACCGGTGCGATCTCTCGATAAATGTACACTTTGATCCTAGTCAGAAGGCTGAGAAGCGATATTGGATGAATGCATGGGAAATCCTTCACTTGCGGTGCGATCTCTAGATAATCGTAAACTTTAATCTAAGCTGACAGAACGAGAAGCGATATTGGATGATCGCATGAGAAATCCTTCACTCGTGGTGCGATTTCTAGATGAACGTACACTTTGATCCTAGCAAGCAGGCCAAAAAGCGATATTAGATTATTAAGTGAATAATCATTAACTCACGGTGCGACCTCTTGATAAACGTACAATTTCATCTAAGCTGACAGAACGAGAAGCGATATTGGATGAACGAGTGAATAATCATGAACTCACGGTGCGAACTCTTGATAAACGTACAATTTCATCTAAGCTGACAGAACGAGAAGCGATATTGGATGATCGCATGAAAAATCCTTCACTCGCGGTGCGATCTCTAGATAAACGTAAAATTTCATCTAAGCAAACAGGCCGAGAAGCGATATGGAAGATCGAGTGAATAATCATTAACTCACGGTGCTACCTCTTGATAAACATACACTTTGATCTTAGCCAGAAAGCCGTAAAGCGATATTGGATGATCGCATGGCAAATCCTTCACTTGCGGTGCGATCTCGAGATAAACGTACACTTTGATCTTAGCCAGAAGGCCGAAAAGCAATATTGGATTATTGAGTGAATAATCATTAACTCACGGTGCGACCTCTTGATAAACGTACAATTTTATCTAAGCTCACAGAACGAGAAGCGATATTGGATGATCAAATGGGAAATCCTTCACTTGCGGTGCGATCTTTAGATGAATGTACACTTTGATCTTAGCCAGAAGGCCGAAAAGCGATATTAGATAATCGCATGGGTAATCCTTCTTTCACGGTGCGATCTCTAGATAAACGTACAATTTAATCCAAGCTGACGGAGCGAGAAGCGATATTGGATGATCGTATAGGAAATCTTTAACGACCGGTGCAATCTCTAGATTAACGTACAATTTCATCTTAGCTGACAGAACAAGAAGCGATATTGGATGATCGCATGGGAAAATCTTCACTCGCGGTGCGATCTCTAGATAAACGTAAAATTTCATCTAAGCCAACAGGCCGAGAAGCGATATGGAAGATCGAGTGAATAATCATTAACTCACGGTGCGACCTCTTGATAAACTTACACTTTCATGTGAGTCAGGAGGCCGAGAAGCGATATTGGATGATCACATGGGAAATCCCTTACTTACGGTGCGATCTCTAGATAAACGTACACTTTTATCTAAGCGTTCAGAACGAGAAGCGATATTGTATTATCAAGTGGGAAATAATAAACCCACGTTGCGATCTATTGATAAACGTACAATTTCATCTAAGCTGACAGAAAGAGAAGCGATATTGGATGATCAAATGGGAAATCTTTCAGTCGAGGTACGATCTCTAGATAAACGTACACTTTGATCCTAGTCAGAAGGCTGAGAAGCGATATTGGATTATTGAGTGAATAATCATTAACTCACGGTGCGACCTCTTGATAAACGCTCACATTGATCTAAGCCAACAGGCCGAGAAGCGATATGGAAGATCGAGTGAATAATCATTAACTCACGGTGCGACCTCTTGATAAACTTACACTTTCATGTGAGCCAGGAGGCCGAGAAGCGATATTGGATGATCACATGGGAAATCCCTTACTTACGGTGCGATCTCTAGATAAACGTACACTTTTATCTAAGCGTTCAGAACGAGAAGCGATATTGAATTATCAAGTGGGAAATAATAAACCCACGTTGCGATCTATTGATAAACGTACAATTTCATCTAAGCTGACAGAAAGAGAAGCGATATTGGATGATCAAATGGGAAATCTTTCAGTCGCGGTACGATCTCTAGATAAACGTACACTTTGATCCTAGTCAGAAGGCTGAGAAGCGATATTAGATTATTGAGTGAATAATCATTAACTCACGGTGCGACCTCTTGATAAACGCTCACTTTGATCTGAGCCAGGAGGCCGAGAAGCGATATTGGATGATCACATGGGAAATTCTTGACTTGCGGTGCGATCTCTAGATGAACGTACAACTCATCTAAGCTGCCAGAACGAGAAGCGATATTGGATGATCGCATGGGAAATCCTTCACTCGCGATGCGATTTCTAGATAAACGTATACTTCCATCTAAGTGTACAGAACGAGAAGCGATATTGTATTATCAAGTGAAAAATATAAAACCCACGTTGCGATCTATTGATAAACGTACAATTTCATCTAAGCTGACAGGAAGAGAAGCGATATTGGAGGATCAAATGGGAAATCCTTCAGTCACGGTGCGATCTCTAGATAAATGTACACTTCGATCCTAGTCAGAAGGCCGAGAAAAGACATTCGATGATCGAATGGGAAATCCCTTACTCACGGTGCGATCTCTAGATAAACGTACACTTATTATCTAAGCGTACAGAACGAGAAGCGATATTGTATTATCAAGTGGGAAACAATAAACTCACGTTGATATCTATTGATAAACGTACAATTTCATCTAAGCTGACAGAACGAGAAGCGATATTGGATGATCGCATGGGAAATCCCTTACTCACGGTGCGATCTCTAGATAAACGTACACTTATTATCTAAGCGTACAGAACGAGAAGCGATATTGTATTATCAAGTGGGAAACAATAAACTCACGTTGATATCTATTGATAAACGTACAATTTCATCTAAGCTGACAGAACGAGAAGCGATATTGAATGATCAAATGGGAAATCCTTCAGTCACGGTGCGATCTCTAGATAAATGTACACTTCGATCCTAGTCAGAAGGCCGAGAAAAGACATTAGATGATCGCATGGGAAATCCCTTACTTACGGTGCGATCTCTAGATAAACGTACACTTTTATCTAAGCGTTCAGAACGAGAAGCGATATTGTATTATCAAGTGGGAAATAATAAACCCACGTTGCGATCTATTGATAAACGTACAATTTCATCTAAGCTGACAGAATGAGAAGCGATATTGGATGATCAAATGGGAAATCTTTCAGTCGCGGTACGATCTCTAGATAAACGTACACTTTGATCCTAGTCAGAAGGCTGAGAAGCGATATTGGATTATTGAGTGAATAATCATTAACTCACGGTGCGACCTCTTGATAAACGCTCACTTTGATCTGAGCCAGGAGGCCGAGAAGCGATATTGGATGATCACATGGGAAATTCTTGACTTGCGGTGCGATCTCTAGATGAACGTACAACTCATCTAAGCTGACAGAACGAGAAGCGATATTGGATGATCGCATGGGAAATCCTTCACTCGCGATGCGATTTCTAGATAAACGTATACTTCCATCTAAGTGTACAGAACGAGAAGCGATATTGTATTATCAAGTGAAAAATAAAAAACCCACGTTGCGATCTATTGATAAACGTACAATTTCATCTAAGCTGACAGAAAGAGAAGCGATATTGGAGGATCAAATGGGAAATCTTTCACGACCGGTGCGATCTCTCGATAAATGTACACTTTGATCCTAGTCAGAAGGCTGAGAAGCGATATTGGATGATCGCAAGGGAATTCCTTCACTATCGGTGCGATCTCTGGTTTAACGTACACTTATTATCTAAGCGTACAGAACGAGAAGCGATATTGTATTATCAAGTGGGAAACAATAAACTCACGTTGATATCTATTGATAAACGTACAATTTCATCTAAGCTGACAGAACGAGAAGCGATATTGAATGATCAATTGGGAAATCCTTCAGTCACGGTGCGATCTCTAGATAAATGTACACTTCGATCCCAGTCAGAAGGCCGAGAAAAGACATTAGATGATCGCATGGGAAATCCCTTACTTACGGTGCGATCTCTAGATAAACGTACACTTTTATCTAAGCGTTCAGAACGAGAAGCGATATTGTATTATCAAGTGGGAAATAATAAACCCACGTTGCGATCTATTGATAAACGTACAATTTCATCTAAGCTGACAGAAAGAGAAGCGATATTGGATGATCAAATGGGAAATCTTTCAGTCGCGGTACGATCTCTAGATAAACGTACACTTTGATCCTAGTCAGAAGGCTGAGAAGCGATATTGGATTATTGAGTGAATAATCATTAACTCACGGTGCGACCTCTTGATAAACGCTCACTTTGATCTGAGCCAGGAGGCCGAGAAGCGAAATCGGATGATCGCATGGCAAATCCTTCTTTCGCGGTGTGATCTCTAGATGAACGTACAACTCATCTAAGCTGACAGAACGAGAAGCGATATTGAATAATCGCATGGGAAATCCTTCACTCGCGATGCGATTTCTAGATAAACGTATACTTTGATCTTAGCCAGGAGGCCAAGAAGCGATATTGGATGATCGCATGGGAAATCCTTCACTTGCGGTGCGATCTCTAGATTAACGTACAATTTCATTTAAGCTGACAGAACGAGAAGCGATATTGGATGATCGCATGGGAAATCCTTCACTTGCGGTGCGATCTCTAGATCAACGTACAATTTCATCTTAGCTGACAGAGCGAGAAGCGATATTGGATGATCGCATAGAATGTTCTTTACTTGCGTAGCTTTCTCTACATAAACGTACACTTTGATCTCAGCCAAGAGGCCGAGAAGCGATATTGTAATATCGAGTGGGCAATAATAAACCCAGATTGCGATCTATTGATAAACGTACAATTTCATCTAAGCTGAAAGAACGAGAAGCGATATTGGATGATCGCATGGGAAATCCTTCACAAACGGTGCGATCTCTAGATAAACGTACAATTTCATCTAAGCTGACAGAACGAGAAGCGATATTGGATGATCGCATGGGAAATCCTTCACTTACAGTGCGATCTCTAGATAAACGTACACTTTGATCTTAGCCAAGAGGCCGAGAAGCGATATTGTAATATCGAGTGGGCAATAATAATCTAGATTGCGATCTATTGATAAACGTACAATTTCATTTAAGCTGAAAGAACGAGAAGCGATATTGGATTATCGAGTGAATGATCATTTATTTACGGTGCGACCTCTTGGTGAACGTACAATTTCATCAAGCTGACAGAAAAAGAAGTGATATTTAAGGAGGTACCTGCGTCGAGCTCGGCTAGGGTTTTTTTTAGGGACAAAAGTGTGTTTAGCGACACAGTTGTCATAAGTCACATCGTCTGCTGCGCTGCTATGACAAGAGGCGAGAGCCGCGAGAGCCCACAGCACAGCGCGAATTGATGTATTTGTTTAGACTTAGTATTTACCATCGCGATCGTATACATTACACAATGAGCGTTTTTTCACCGGTAGTCTATTATTGGAATAGAAAAAAAGTGACGGAAAAAGTGTTTTTGAACAGAGTTCGGCTTCAAAAAGCAGCAAAAACACTCAATGATTATCGCCGATCAGCGTACTCTCACCTCAAATCTGTTACGTCAGAATCATCAACATCAGCTGCATCTCAAAGCAGTTATTTGAATGTAAAAGGCCGCAGGATAGTACATCTAAGTACTCTTGCACAAAACTTAAAATGTAGTCGTTGTCAAAGTGTACTATCTCTAGAGAGAATTCTTGACGAAAAACAAGTGGGACTGGGCTCAGTTTTTTAAATAGAATGTTCTATTTTATCTTGTAGAGCAGTTCCTGCTGTATCTACTGATAAAGTTCATAAATGTAAAAAAAAAGTATTTGCCCTCTGCAAGTTGAATAAACAAGAATCCAATGAAAACGATTCTGCAGGTAAGAAAAGCTTAAAATCTTTTTTTATAAGTTCAATCACATTGATATGAATATAATATATCTGAATGTTTGATATATTTTCAGATGTTGTCGAGATGGAAACCAATCATGTGGATACAAACAGTAAAGCTGTCATAGGTAACGTATATCATACCTAATAATATTATACCATTTCTGAATGTTTGATATATTTTCAGATGTTGTCGAGATGGAAACCAAGCATGTGGATATAAACAGTAAAGCTGACATAGGTAATGTATATCATACCTAATAAAATTATACAATTTGTCAATTATTTATACCATAATGTTTATTGTAATTGACAGGAATCCTCAACCCTGGAATGGGAAATTCTCATTTCAACAAAACCTTGGCATCTTTAGATGTACCACAATTACATTGGTCAAATTTTAAAAGGCGCGAAGAAGAGGTTGGCCCAGTAATTGAAAAAATGACCAAAGAAAGGTGTGAGAAAGCGGCTGCTTTGGAAAGAGAGCTGACGATTCAGAAAGTTGATCAACTCATGGCTATGGTGTAAGCGCTTTCGATTAACAACTAATATGTCAACGTATTAGCCAAATTACAGTAGATTCCAGTACATATAATGAAATTTATGTATAAAATTGTGCATATGAAATGATTAATGAAAAATATTATCAAATTAATTATTAGTAATATAACTACACTTTAAGTTAATTATTGATGATACAAACAACTGATTTTTATACATAACAATCATAAATGATGAATATTGAGAAATAAAAAGACAATAGTATAAATATATTTTACGTTATCATATAATTATATCCTTTTGACTATTTCAGGCCAGAACATTTGGATATAGATTATTTTTTCCCTGGGAGTGATGAACAAGATATAGTTAATAAAAATATAAATTCTGATGATGTTGTTAGAATTGCAGCTTCGTTCGATATGGGATGGACAACACGAGGAACTGGGCGTACTTATGACAGTCTTTCTGGCACTGCTGCATTAATTGGATTATTTTCAAAGAAAATAATATCTTATGTTACGTTCAATCGCAAATGCAAAAAATGCGACATGGGCCAAAAAAATGACCACGATTGCCGACAAAACTATGTTGGAAGTGCAAAAGGCATGGAGCCTAAAGCAGCCATTGAATTGATTTCCAATAATTCAATATTTACTAAAAATAATGTAGAGTTGGGAATATTTATATCCGATAATGACAGCTCTGCAATTCATGGCGCAAGAAATTCCGTCAATTATGAAATAGTAAAACAGGCAGACAAAAACCATACTTCTCGTGGACTTACTAACGCCTTGTATAAAATTAAAAATTCTTACAAAGAATTGAATTCAAATACGATACGATATTTCCAGAGATCTTTTGCTGCATTTGTATCACAAAATGCACCTGATGCAAAGAAAATTGCACAGGCTGTAAGAAATATCCCATACCATAGTTTTAATTACAACGAAAACTGTGACATATCGTGGTGTAAATATCGAAGTAATCCAAATAATTACACGCACGCAAACATCGGTGATGGTTTTACCGATTTGACTTTATTTGAAGCTTTAAAGGATGTATTTAATTCATTCGCTGATCACAGTGGCCGTTATTCTGGAGGGCAATCGAGCAATCCAAATGAGAGTTTGAATTGCTCGATTGCCAGCAAAGCTCCAAAGGCTAGAATGTATGGTCTTTCACCATCGGGTGATATTAGAATAGCTTTAGCGATCTTGAATAAAAACGAAGGCCATACTGTTTTATCAGCGATCCATGAAAATATAAATACCTCGCCTAGTACTAATGGTCTTAAACATATGGAAACACTTCAACGTAAATCAGAAAAAAAATATATAAAATCGTTAGACCCGGAAACAAAACGTAAACGGTTAGCTCTGAAAAAAGCTAAATCTAATTTGAAGCATCGTTTAGAGGTAGCTGAAGGAACGACGTATGAGTCGCATGTCCAATTATTAGCCCCTGAACTACCTCCAATATGCGAGATAGAAAAGAAAATTGATATTAACTCAAAAGTTATTGTTTATTTCGATCTCGAAACAAGTGGTTTCAATAATTCAACGGATATTCTGCAAATAGCTGCTGCATATGAAAACAATACCTTTTCTGTTTATGTAAAACCAACCAAAGCAATTCCAGTCGAAGCTAGCAACATACACAATTTGACATTTGAAAAGGGTAATTTGCATTACAAAAATAAAATAGTTTATTTGATTTTTGTAAAGACTGGGAGCAGCTTTTTGATAAAAAAAATATAGTTACATGTAGTAGTAAAAAACCAAATAATAAAATTAAATTAATAGGCCCGAAACCTATTGAATGTTGTTCATCCTTACATATAAGAAAAAAATTGTTAAAAGCCAATAAATCGTTTGATAATATTATAGATTGTTACTTAAATAATAAGACAAAAGGTATAGATGATCTGTTTGGTGAAGATGATAGCGGAGTTATTCGAGTCACAAAATCTCCTATTGTTATAGAAAAAATAAAAAATTATATTGAAAATTTATGTGATATAATAGAAGGTAAAATGATTTTTCGATGTGAAAATGTTTAATAAATGTTTATTATAATGTTATATCCAAAAAATCGAGTCTCGTCACGCTGTTTCTCGACCTCGAGTTTTTCGATATAACGTCATTAAAAGGGGTAATAAAAGAATGATGTAATTTATGGGTTATCATACCACGCGCGAGTCACGGGATAGCTTACGCGAATTCGGGCAATCTTCCAATATCGCCCCACTGTAATTCGGGATTAAACAATTATATAGCGCGCATCTTTGTCATCTCGGTCGGTCGGCTCTCAGCTCTCGCAGACAGACGCACTAACATCTTGCGGTCTTCACGCGCTAACACCTTATCCTAGTTTTTTGTAATCGAGCTACAGCTGAGCCAATCGCGTGGTACATTATAACTAAAAGTGTAACGAAAAATATAATATCCATTTTATATGAGCAAACTCTATAATAAAAGTCTTGTGTCAAACCTTAAACGTGTATCTCAGATTTTGGTGCAGTTAGATTAAAATAAATGTTCGGGTATTATTTAACAAATAGCCCGGACATAACAATATGTATAGTGAAATAAATGTTCTTTTTTTGGCTCTTTATAATCTTATCTTATTATTTAAATAATACAAAGCTAATCAGTAAATAATCTTATGTTATTCTCGTGCAGTTTACGAAATTTGAATAGTGAGGTTATGAACGTGTATCGCGCGCGCTTGCTTTCGACGACCAAAGTCACTAGACATGATGCTTAATTTGTTTATATCTCAGCTCACAGCTAACCAAACTAATCAGAGTTTTTTTCATACATTATTAAATTATTATTTCTACGTGCATGCAAAATTTCAGCAAGATCTCTTCGGTAATTCTAATCGCGCAGGTACCTCCTTAATGATCGCATGCGAAATCCTCCAATCGCGGAGCGATCTCTAGATAAACGTACAATTTCATCTAAGCTGACGGAGCGAGAAGCGATATTGGATGATCACATGGGAAATCTTTCACTCGCGGTGCGATCTCTTGATAAACGTACAATTTCATCTAAGCTGACAGAACGAGAAGCGATATTGGATGATCGCATGGAAAATCCTTCACTCGCGGTGCGATCTCTAGATTAACGTACAATTTCATCCAAGCTGACAGAGCGAGAAGCGATATTGGATGATCGCATGGGAAATCCTATACGAGCGGTGCGATCTCTAGATCAACGTACAATTTCATCTAAGCTGACAGAACGAGAAGCGATATTCGATGATCGCATGGTAAATCCTTCACTTACGATGCGATCTCTAGATAAACGTACACTTTGATCTTAGCCAGGAGGCCGGAGGCGATATTGAATGATCGCATTGGAAATCTTTTACTCACGGTGCGATTTCTAGATAAACGTACAATTTCATCTATGCTGACAGGCCGAGAAGCGATATTGAATAATCGCCTGGGAAATCATTCACTTGCGGTGCGATCGCGAGATAAACGTACACTTTTATCTAAGCGTTCAGAACGAGAAGCGATATTGTATTATCAAGTGGGAAATAATAAACCCACGTTGCGATCTATTGATAAACGTACAATTTCATCTAAGCTGACAGAAAGAGAAGCGATATTGGATGATCAAATGGGAAATCTTTCAGTCGCGGTACGATCTCTAGATAAACACTCACTTTGATCTTAGCCAGGAGGCCGAAAAGCGATATTGGATTATCGCATGGGAAATCCTTCGCTTGCGGTGCGATCTCTAAATAAACGTATAATTTTATCTAAGCTGACAGAACGAAAAGCGATATTGGATGATCGCATAAAAAATCCTTTACTCGTGGTATGATCTCTAGATAAACGTACAATTTGATCTAAGCTGACCGAACGAGAAGCGATATTGGATGGTCGCATGAAAAATCCTTCACTCCTGGTGCGATCTCTAGATAAAAAATCAATTTCATCTAAGCTGACAAAACGAGGAGCGATATTGGATGATCGCATGGGAACTCTTTCACTGGCGGTGCGATCTCTAGATAAACGTACAATTTCATCTAAGCTGACAAGTCGAGCAGCGATATTGGATGAGCGCATGAAAAATCGTTCACTCCCGGTGCGATCTCTAGATGAATGTACAATTTTATCTAAGCCGACAGGCCGAGAAGCGATATTGGATGATCGCATAAGAAAACCTTCCTCTGCAGTGCGATCTCTAAATAAACGTACACTTTGATCTTAGCAAGGAGGCCGAGAAGCGATATTGGATTATCGCATGGAAATCCTTCACTCGCGGTGCGACCTCTTTATAAACGTACAATTTCATCTAAGCTGACAGAACGAGAAGCGATATTCGATGATCGCATGGAAAATCCTTCACTCGTGGTATGATCTCTAGATAAACGTACAATTTCATCTAAGCTGACAGAACGAGAAGCGATATTGGATGGTCGCATGAAAAATCCTTCACTCACGGTGCGATCTCTAGATAAACGTTTACTTTGATCTTAGCAAGGAGGCCGAGAAGCGATATTGGATTATCGCATGGAAATCCTTCACTCGCGGTGCGACCTCTTTATAAAAGTACAATTTCATCTAAGCTGACAGAACGAAAAGCGATATTGGATGGTCGCATGAAAAATCCTTCACTCACGGTGCGATCTCTAGATAAACGTTTACTTTGATTTCAGCCAGGAGGTCGAGAAGTGATATTGGATGATCGCATGGAAAATCCTTCACTCACGGTACGATCTCTAGATGAACGTTCAATTTCATCTAAGCTGACAGAACGAAAAGCAATATTGGATGATCGCATGGGAAATCATTCACTAGCAGTGCGATTTCTAGATAAACGTACGCTTTGATCTTAGCCAGGAGGCCGAGAAGCGATATTAAATGAACGCATGGGAAATCTTTCACTCGCGGTGCGATTTCTAGATAAACGTACAATTTCATCTATGCTGACAGGCCGAGAAGCGATATTGAATAATCGCATGGGAAATCCTTCACTTGCAGTGCGATCGCTAGATAAACGTTTACTTTGATCTTAGCCAGGAGGCCGAAAAGCGATATTGGATTATCGCAAGGGAAATCGTTTACTCGCGGTGCGATCTCTAGATAAACGTTTACTTTGATTTTAGCCAGGAGGTCGAGAAGTGATATTGAATGATCGCATGGAAAATCCTTTACGACCGGTTTGATCTCTAGATAAACGTTCACTTTGATCTTAGCCAGAAGGCCGAGAAGCGATATTGGATGAGCGCAAGGGAAATCCTTCACTCGCCCTGTGATGTCTAGATAAACCTACAATTTCATCTAAGCTGACAGAACGAAAAGCGATATTTGATAATCGCATGCGAAATCCTTCACTTACGGTGCGATCGCTAGATAAACGTACCCTTTGATCTTAGCCAGGAGGCCGAGAAGCGATATTGAATGATCGCATGGGAAATTTTTTACTCGCAGTGCGATTTCTAGATAAACGTACAATTTCATCTAAGCTGACTGAACGAGAAGCGATATTGGATGATCGCATGGGAAATCCTTCACTTGCAGTGCGATCTCTAGATGAACGTTCAATTTCATCTAAGCTGATAGAACGAAAAGCGATATTTGATAATCGCATGGGAAATCCTTCACTTGCGGTGCGATCGCTAAATAAACGTACCCTTTGATCTTAGCCAGGAGGCCGAGAAGCGATATTGAATGATCGCATGGGAAATCTTTTACTCGCAGTGCGATTTCTAGATAAACGTACAATTTCGTCTATGCTGACAGGCCNCTGTGATGTCTAGATAAACCTACAATTTCATCTAAGCTGACAGAACGGGAAGCGATATTATATAATCGCATGGTAAATCCTTTACTTGCAGTGCGATCTCTAGATAAACATACAATTTCATCCATGCGGACAGAGCGAAAAGCGATATTTGATAATCGCATGGGAAATCCTTCACTTGCGGTGCGATCGCTAAATAAACGTACCCTTTGATCTTAGCCAGAAGGCCGAGAAGCGATATTGAATGAGCGCGAGGGAAATCCTTCATTCACGGTGCGATCTCTAGATAAACATACAATTTCATCCATGCGGACAGAGCGAAAAGCGATATTTGATAATCGCATGGGAAATCCTTCACTTGCGGTGCGATCGCTAAATAAACGTACCCTTTGATCTTAGCCAGGAGGCCGAGAAGCGATATTGAATGATCGCATGGGAAATCTTTTACTCGCAGTGCAATTTCTAGATAAACGTACAATTTCATCTATGCTGACAGGCCGAGAAGCGATATTGAATAATCGCATGGGATATCCTTCACTCGTGGTATGATCTCTAGATAAACGTACAATTTCATCTAAGCTGACAGAACGAGAAGCGATATTAAATGGTCGCATGAAAAATCCTTCACTCACGGTGCGATCTCTAGATAAACGTTCAATTTCATCTAAGCTGACAGAACGAGAAGCGATATTGAATAATCGCATGGGAAATCCTTCACTCGCAGTGCGATCGCTAGATAAACGTTCACTTTGATCTTAGCCATGAGGCCGAGAAGCGATATTGGATTATCGAGTAAATAATCTTCAACTCACGATGCGACCGCTTGATAAACGTACACTTTGATCTTAGCCAGGAGGCCGAAAAGCGATATTGGATTATCGCATGGGAAATCGTTTACTCGCGGTGCGATCTCTAGATGAACGTTTACTTTGATTTCAGCCAGGAGGTCGAGAAGTGATATTGGATGATCGCATGGAAAATCCTTCACTCACGGTACGATCTCTAGATGAACGTTCAATTTCATCTAATCTGACAGAACGAGAAGCAATATTGGATGATCGCATGGGAAATCATTCACTAGCAGGGCGATTTCTAGATAAACGTACCCTTTGATCTTAGCCAAAAGGCCGAGAAGCGATATTGGATGATCGCAAGGTAAATCCTTCACTCGCGGTGCGATTTCTAGATAAACGTACAATTTTATCTATGCTGACAGGCCGAGAAGCGATATTGAATAATCGCATCGGAAATCCTTCACTTGCAGTGCGATCGCTAGATAAACGTTCACTTTGATCTTAGCCATGAGGCCGAGAAGCGATATTGGATTATCGAGTAAATAATCTTCAACTCACGATGCGACCGCTTGATAAACGTACACTTTGATTTTAGCCAGGAGGCCGAAAAGCGATATTGGATTATCGCATGGGAAATCGTTTACTCGCGGTGCGATCTCTATATAAACGTTTACTTTGATTTCAGCCAGGAGGTCGAGAAGTGATATTGGATGATCGCATGGAAAATCCTTCACTCACGGTACGATCTCTAGATGAACGTTCAATTTCATCTAATCTGACAGAACGAGAAGCAATATTGGATGATCGCATGGGAAATCATTCACTAGCAGGGCGATTTCTAGATAAACGTACCCTTTGATCTTAGCCAAAAGGCCGAGAAGCGATATTGGATGATCGCAAGGTAAATCCTTCACTCGCGGTGCGATTTCTAGATAAACTTACAATTTCATCTATGCTGACAGGTCGAGAAGTGATATTGGATGATCGCATGGAAAATCCTTCACTCACGGTGCGATCTCTAGATGAACGTTCAATTTCATCTAATCTGACAGAACGAGAAGCAATATTGGATGATCGCATGGGAAATCATTCACTAGCAGGGCGATTTCTAGATAAACGTACACTTTGATCTTAGCCAGGAGGCCGAGAAGCGATATTGGATTTTCGCATGGGAAATCGTTTACCCGCGGTGCGATCTCTAGATAAACGTTTACTTTGATCTTAGCCAGGAGGCCGAGAATTGAGATTGGATTATCGCATGGAAAATCCTTCACTCACGGTACGATCTCTAGATAAACGTACAATTCATCTATGCTGACAGGCCGAGAAGCGATATTGGATGATCGCATGGGAAATCCTTCACTTGCGGCGCGATTCCTAGATAAACGTACAATTTCATCTAAGCTGACAGGCTGAGAAGCGATATTGGATTATCGAGTAAATAATCATTAACTCACGGTGCGACCTCTTGATAAACGTACACTTCGATCTTAGTCAGGAGTTCTAGAAGCGATATTGTATTATCGAGTGGGAAATAATAAACCCACGTTGCGATCTATTGATAAACGTATAATTTCATCCTAGCCGACAGGCCGAGAAGCGATATTGGATGATTGCATGGGAAACCCATCACTTGCTGTGCGATCTCTAGATAAACGTACAATTTCATCTAAGCTCACAGGCTGAGAAGCGATATTGGATTATCGAGTTAATAATCATTAACTCACGGTGCGACCTCTTGATAAACGTACACTTTGAACTTCGCCAGAAGGCTGAGAAGCGATATTGGATTATCGAGCGGGAAATTATAAACCCACGTTGCGGTCTTTTGATGAACCTTCCTGAGAATTGGCTCGAGATTTTTCCGTCTATGCTTCTCGGTCTGCGTACTCGCCTTGTCGGCGATTTGACGTCAGTCCCGCGGAGATGCTGTATGGTGCCGCCCTCGCGATCCCTGGTGACCTGTGTTTTGATACAGATGCGCGAGTCGACCCTAAGATATTCGCGAATAAATTTCGTGCGCACATGAACGAAGTTCGTCCCGTGCCGGTTAAGCACAATTCAAAAATCACACCTTTCGTCGCCAAAGAACTGCCTTTCTGTACGCACGTATTCAAATTAGTTTAAAAAATCAAAACCTCTTCTGCAACCCCCTCATACAGGCCCTCATAAAATTAAGTATCGCGACGCGGCTCACAATACCTATACAATTCACTTTTACGGTCGTGAACAGGTTGTGTCGGTCGATAAATTAAAACCTGCGCATTTGCTGCCAGAGACTGCATCACCCGGGATTGGTCGAGAAAAATTTGTCCCTGCAATTTTGCGTAGGAATCGCGTGGTGAAGGGCGTATAGGATGTTCGACAATACTTAGGTGTTGTTCTGCGGCATCAAATATATTTTTGCCGGGGATTACTCTTGTTCTCGCTTTTTGTATGTTGGACCGTCTTTGCGTTTCTCTTTCGCGTGTGGTAGTCGCTGGTGGCAGATTAAACAACATCTTTTTCCTTTTTTTGCGTAGGCTTACAAATGGAGCCATATCAGGCGCTGTATGAGGCGATTAGAGGGCAGAGGGAGTTGGCAAGAGACCCATTGTTGGCGGATAATCATCGCAATACGGAGATTTGTTTGGACGCGTTCAGGGAGGCAGTGCAGGCTGTGTTGCAGGCAAGACTGAGGAGAGTCAATAGTAAACGAAGAAGCGACGGCATTGGCATCGTTGCCACTTCGGTCGACTTTTACGTCCCTTCGTTATTTCATAACGGTGCGCCGATAAAGAGGTTCAAATTGAGCGGTATCTCTGGTTCCATGCGACGTCAGCAGATCGAGCGTATGCTCGATGACGCGAACATCCGACCTTGCGTCGTGTCGTGCATGAGGCGGTCCGCGAGGGCTACGACAGCGAAAATAACGTGTTAGCGTTTAGCTACTGCGTGTAGGCTTCAACTTCTAGTTTTTCCTAAGCGCATTGTGTGGACGCCTTACACCAATGTATTGCATGACACGGAAAATGCGATAGTTGTGCGGCTGATAATTGGTTCATTGAACGAAATCGCGACTTCGCGTTTCGACGCAGGCACGATCGATGGTGTCGAGGACGAAAGTCCTTTAAACAGGCTTTAAGAAAACCTTGACTCTCTCGAGCATTTTTGTAAGTTCCTACCTATTAACGACTTAGTCAATTTTTGGCTGTACAGCCATCGACAGGCACTCGTGCCATTTATAATGAAAAGGAGAGTAGACTCGTCGTGGCCAGGATTTTTAGGCCAGAACGCTGCACAACAAATTCAATCGTATATTTCGCGTTACTCTCCGCGCGAAATCGTTCTCGGCGAGCGAGGCGTCGTTGCCGATGTGAGTGTCGCGCGTCGGGTGTTGGGATCGCCCTCTGTTGAGTTGCCCTTTCGCGTGCAGTTGCTTGACTTGTCTGGCATTAAAATAGATAGCAACATCATAGAGACAGTACGGAGAGCATATAATATCAATAAATTCGTCGTGGCTGATTCCAGCATTGTGTTGAGCCAGGCATTTTCGAGCATTCAAATGAGACAGCTTTTCATGTCAAACAATAATCATCTGCAGGGACGTTTTTTAGCTCTTTCACGTTACAGCTCTTATCTTTATCATCTTGTAGAGACGTGAACGTTTTTACCATAATCGAGTATGCAAGCAGTAACGTAATTATAAAAGAATTGCACCTGAATGATTGTCATTGGTTGGCAAACGGGCAGACTGATGCCTTGATATTGTTGCTTGAAGCGTTGATTAACGAAAACGCATACTGCGAAGTTTTGAGTATCTCGTTTCGAGATGTTGTGGAGTCGAATGGCCCGTTGGACAGGCGAGCTATTAACGTGAGTAATAATCATACTTTGAAATTACACACATCGAATCATTTCCCACCGTTGATTCGTATTGCTGTCGAAAAAATTCAACTCTGACATACTTAGAAGAAGGGTTAATAATAATAATAATAATAATAATAAACAAATGGTGGGGGGCAGCTGCCCCTCCGACACGTAGACTCATGGTCCATTCTGTCAATCCATACATTGACATCAGTTCGACTGAACGACTTCTTTCCAGAAGCCGATCAGACGGCAGGCCTTGGTGCCTCTGATGTCCCCTAGGCTCGGGAATGCGTTCCCGAACCATTTTCTTCTCCTTTCGCCAGCCGCGTCACACACTGTGAGCAGGTGGAGGGGTGTCTCCTCGTCCGCCCCACACCACCTGCATGTGCTGTCCGATACGAGGCCGATCTAGTGGCTATGGTACCTTAAGTGCCCATGGCCTGTGATGATGTGTGTCAGGAGTCTAGTATATTCCCTCCCGCGGTTTCTAGCCTGCCGCAGCCAGTCGCTGTTAAGCTCTGGGCCCAACATCAACTTTGCTTAGCGGCAGCCCGTAGCTGCGCTCCACCATTCTTTGTGTTTACCTACGGTCCACTCCATTATGGTACGCCTGATTTGGCTTCTTGCCAGCCCTATGATTGGTTCAGGCCCCTCTGGGATATTTCTTGACCTCAGATTGGCTAATCTGTCCGCTATCTCATTGCTCTTGATGCCCATGTGGCCAGGTACCCAGATAAGTCGGACCTCGTTTTTGGCTACCAGGGCCCCCAGGGCTTTCTTGCACTCCCAGACCAACTTCGAGGTCACAGTCCGGGAGTCCATTGCCCTGAGGGCTGCCTGACTATCAGCGCAAATGCTTATGCGTTTGCTCTCTGTTACGAGTTCAGTCATCCTGTACGAACATCCCAGAATGGCCATGATCTCTGTTTGGAATACCGTGGCCAGCCGACCGAGGGGCATAAAAGGGCCCCGTCCGTCAGCCCGCCTGTAGTACCCTGCTCCGGACAGCCCTCCAGTTTTTGACCCGTCGGTATACCAGCATTCTCCGGTGCCTGGTAAACTGTCCCGTTTAGACAGCCAGTCCTCTCTTGATGGGAATATGGTTTCCCATGCTGGCTCTTCGGCTATGTGGGCCGACATCCAGTCGCCACGCATACAGAGGATTGGGTCATTGAGCAGCTCCAGCCTAGTATGCCTTGTACCGTGTTTCCACAGTCCAAGTGACCTAAGGCGGTGTGCTGCGTTTACAGCCACTGCTTGGACCTCGACATGGATTGGTGGTACATCCATGATTATCCCCAACGCTTTTATTGGGGTGGTCCTGATGGCCCCTGTTGCCCCCCTTAGCATGAGGCCCCTGAGTTTCTCTAACCGGTCTCTAGTCCCTGTCAGTTTCACTCTGGGCCACCACACCACGGAGGCATAGGTTAGCCTAGGGAGCAGTATGGCCTTGTATATCCATAGGAGTGTGTTGGGCTTTAGGCCCCACGTCACCCCTACGGCCCTCCTGCAGGCCCACAGCACCGTGCAGAATTTCTGGACCTGAAATTCCATGTGTTCCTTCCACTTGAGTTTCCTCTCCAGTATAACGCCCAGGTATTTTGCGGACTCCTTTGCTCCGATTCTACTGCCTCGAAGTGTGAGGTTCGTGCATTGCTCTACCCTGTGCTTTCTGGTAAAGATGACAAGCTCGGTCTTCGCTGGGTTAACTGTCAGCCCAGTCTCGGCGCACTACCTGTCAATCTTTTGAAGGATGAGTTGCATGCTGTCCATTGCTGTGTCCAGGAAGGTTCCCTGGGTCAGCACCAGCACATCATCCGCATAGGCCTGTGCATGGCAGCCTCTCCCGTCTATGGTTCGGAGGAGGCTGTCAGCAACCAGGCACCATATGAGGGGGGATAGAACGCCCCCTTGTGGACATCCCCTATCGACTAAGGCGACTCGCTTATGTGCCCCGAGGGATGCCTCAACCTTGCGGTTACGTAGAAGTTCATCCATCCAGTCCACCAGTGGTGGCACTATTCCTCGGTCCAGCGCTTCCCGACGCGCCACCTCCGGTTGGGTATGGTTGAACGCTCCTTCTATGTCCATGAAGATACCAATTGCATACCCTCCCTTCTCCAGCCTGGCTTCAATTTTTGCCACGGCCGCATTCAGGGCTGACTCGGTCGAGTAGCCCGCCCTATACGCATATTGATTGGGGTGAAGCGGGCGAGTCTGTAGTATCCTGTCTCTCAAGTATCTGTCGACCACCTTCTCCAATGTCTTGAGGACAAAGGAGGTCAGGCTTATGGGTTGAAAGTCCTTGACGGTGACGTGCTGCACTCTGCCAGCTTTGGGAATGAAGACGACTTTTGCCGTTCTTCATTTCAGCGGTATGTACTTGCACGCTATAGAAGTTCTGAATACTCTGACGAGAGGACCAATGAGTAGGTCCTTCACCTACTGTAACAGAGCCGGAAAAATACCATCAGTCCCGTGGGACTTGAATGGCCCGAAGGTGTCTTTCGCCCAGGCGACCATGCCTGGTTTTACAACATCTTTCGCAACCTCCCACGACCTCGCAGTGGGTCTATGGGGGGATCCGTTTGGTCCCTCCTCCGCGCCCCTTTTCTCTGATCTGTGGAAGTTTGCATCCAGCAGCAGTTGCAGGCATTCTTCTTCCGAGTCGGCGTATTGCTCCCCGGCTTCTTAATTGCCTCAATCCAGCTTGTAGTCCGACCCGCGAGAAGGCGACTGAGTCTAGCGGCCTCTTTGCCCCCCTCTATGTTCTCGCAGAAATCTTGCAAAGCTTTCTTCTGGGCTGCGGCTATACTGTATTTGTATTGCCTCTGCAGCTCCTTGTATTTTACTTCATTCTCATCGAGTTTTGTGAAACGGGCTTTGTTTAGTGCCCTCCTCACATCTGCTCTCTGTCTCTGAAGCTCCTGAGTCTACCAAGGCATGCCTTTACCTCTTGCCTTTGGTGTCACCGTCAAGCAGCTGGCCTCATAGGCTTGCATGATTGCCGTCCTAATCGTGGCCGCTGTTTCTTCGCAGTCCTCTCTGTTCTTGATTAAGGGCGTATATCCCTATAAGTACCAGTTTACCCATGAAGGTGGGCCAAGGTTGAGGTGCAACTGCCCCCCCCCTCCTCTGCCCTCCGCGTGTTATTAGTTGGATCTTTCGGGTCAACAGTCCCTCCAGATCCATCCCCCTTCTGAGTCGTCTTTTGTTTTAAATTATCCATAAGAGATCCCACGAGTAGCTGGGGAATGACGGTCCACCCCCACAGAGCCCCGCGTGTGGGGGTAAGGCTAATTATTCAGGGGGGGTCGCCCGGTTCCTCTGAGTGCTGTTACTAGGACACCTCTTCCCTTGTACTCCCGGTGCCAAGGCTATCGAGGGCGCGATCTGCCTAACCCTCCGATTAGGAGCTGGACTGGTGTTGGTCACTGGCCAACCCGAAGCAGCCCCCCCGATCGCGGCTTCATTCACTCTGTTGCTGAGGCAACCTCATTCAGGGCATCTTCCGTTTATAGGAAGAGCCCACCATTCAAGGTGAGGTACCGTTTATAGGTTTCACCTGCCATTCACGCCCGCAACCGCTTGAGCATACCGAAGAGGCTAGCGAAGCCCCCTCACCCACCCGAGAAACTACGGGCTATGGCCCGACTCCCCGGGCTACGTCAATGTCCCAGTTTGTCGAGGAGGTAGAAGAAGGGTTGAATGTAAGAAAAATGTACAATCTGTACCAGGAGCGTATGATGGAAAGGCAAAATATTGTAGATATTATTGATGAAGAGATGTATATGTATATGGGCTAAGTACAAATTTGAATTCAACATCAAATTTTACATTAAAAACCATGGTTCAACAATTTTTTCATATTAACCCCAGAAAATCAGAATTGCAAGCAGAATATGAGCAGAAAAAGAAAATTCAACTTTGAGGCCCTGATAATCCAATAGGGTTGGACCTTGAGGGCTGAAACTTCCAAGATTTTCACTTTTCAATGTACTCTTCAAAAGTACATAATTTAAGAAAAAAAATTTTTTTGGCCATCACGCTAACTATGGCTTGGCCCATATATTCAACACAGAATATAATTACGGGGTTTTTTCCCCTATAAAAGATATACGAGTATTATTAATTTTTGTCTTGCATAATCTAGTACATTTTTATGGATATATTTTTATATTTTCTTTTAAATTTCAGATGTTACTTATTTCAGATATACAAGAATCTCACAGTGGGTGAGAGGGCTAATTTAGAAGATACTTATTTGATGCACAAAAAAAAACATAACTAAGGTGAGACAATTAATGACTGCTGACAGGAAAAGGTCAAGTCAAGATCCCAGTATATACACAATTAATTTTGAGCTCCAGAAGGTTTTGACGATACCTAGAGTTGAAACTAGCTCGCTTTATTTACAAGTCCAAACTGTGTGTTTGGAATTTCTCCATATACATCTTAGGGAATCATGATGGAGAATGCCATGTTTGGAACGAATCAGTGGGTAATGGAGGGGCAAATGAAATTGCTTCATTTCTGTGGCAATTCATTTCAGGTCAAGTTCAAAATGGCCTCAAAGAATTAAACCTCTACAGTATTAATTGTGATGAGCACAATCGCAACAAAATTATGTTCAGCATGCTATTTAAAGCCTCTGCTAAATTTAAAATTAAAATAACTAACACGTAAATATAAAAGCTTGAACTTCTCAATAATATTTTATGCTAACGCTTAATTTTTTGTTCATTTTTTACTATAGATTTTTAAAAGATGGACGTGCACAATGTGACTGGAACAATATGCAGGTATGCATTGACTCTGTAGCAAAAAACAAATCTATACACTCAGAATATGAATGGTGTAAATTGATTGAAATTTGTAATAAATTCAAACCATATACAGTTTATGTAAAAATTCAAGGAGAAATCCTTGATTTTAAGGAATTTGCCAATAATTTCAATTTGAATAATATAAACATGTCACATGTGTATGAAATAATATTTAATCAAAAAATTGTTAAAATCAAATATAATTTTGAAGAAGAAGAAGAAGAAGAAGAAGAAATTACAATTTTAAATGAAGGTGTGTTAATCCAAAATTAAATTGGGACCAAGATCTCTCGCGCATATGATAATAAACTTGAATTATCAAGAAAAAAAATTGAGGACGTCAACGAAATGTGCGAACAAATGTCAATTCCTAACGAACACCAGGCTTTTTATTACAACATTTTATTTTAATAAAAATTGTACATTATAAATCTTCTTTAATTTATTTAACGAACACATGAACTATTTTACTTTTCCTAGATATAGAAGAATCGAGTTTCAAAGAATGCGTGGAATTCGCAGTTTTATAAATAGTCGATCTTTCATATTGCGTATGCCGTTCTGTTGACACACAAACGGCACTCTCGACGAGGCTGTGTGTTGTCCTAACATGTCGCTAGTGGCGGCGTCGTCTGCCGCATGGGGACTCGGATACCACCGGCAAGCTAATGTTTGTGTAATATTTTCTCATTGCTCATGTTATGACATGCGATTTTCTGCAACAATGTCCGGTACGAATGACACTCTGAGTGGCATAGTTCTCTCAGCGTCTGTAATGTAAGGATAAAATCCTGGTGTATTCTGGTCGGTCAGTTGGTGAAGTGCAGGTCATCAATTTTGATCAACACGTCTGCAATATCTGTCAAATCGAAATCATCTTCTTTCAAACTAAAAGTAACATTATTAAGTAGATTCCTCACTGCAGCTATTTTTAATCATACGAAATTTAAAGGACGTGAATATTTACCTATGTAACATAGTTTGTAAATGATATAAAAATTCGACTATCTTTTTTCTTGTCGTAGCATAATCTAATTCATAGATTGCTACTTGACCAAGAGTATCTGTTTTTTCACGCCTGTTCAGAAGTTTTAGTTTGGATCTTTAAAAAAACATGATGATTTTGAGTGGTCACAAATTACAATTTTTAATAATTCAATACTTTGAGTTTAGCTTACTCCATGACGCGTGTGAAATGTTTGATGTTTAGTAAAACATGTATGCCATAACATTTGCAGTCAAAAATTTCAATTGATTCCGAGGTAATTTGTTTCTCACGCAGCAAATAATCCAAATCCTTTTGAAGAAAACTGCTCATTGGATTCAACTTACAATCACGAATGTTAATTGCACTATTGCAGACGAACATTGTAAGGCCGTTGTATAATGGTATCTTTCTACTTGCAACCTTAACAAAATATGTCACTGTAAATGATACGACCACGCGTTCTCGCCGCTGGTGATCGTCTAATATTACTGCGCGACTGTACGAACGCCTTCGAGCACCTATATACACTGATCGATTTCTGGTGCCAGCGCCATGACAACTCACGACCACCCCGCAGTCTGATGTTTTCTTGGCACGCTTCTAAATTTCTACGGTGCTGACTCGTGAGCCGCTCAGGCCTGTCGTGACGTGAGTCTCATGCTACAGCGCCGGTGCTAGAATATTGCTATACTTGCACGGTACCGCGCTGTGAGTTTGCTTACAATTATTCGAATTATTCGATATACAGCCAACTTTTTTCTTTCTTTGTTAACACTGTGGCGTCGTAACGTGGACTAACTGTACAAACACCATACACACTATGATGTGTGAAGACTTTAAGAATGTGCGTTCTTCTACTTCTTACTTTTTCATTGGTAGCGGCGATATTGAGTGAACTCTGAGTCGTACGAGTTATATGACTATTGGGATGTGATGCGAGCGCCCTAGAGGGGGATAAACCCAATATGTCCTCGGTAACCAAGTAAAATAACATAGTCGTGTATGTGAGGTTTGCAGGCCGACGTGCAGACCGCTTTGTCCACAGTAGGAGGTGGAGCCGGCCCTAGGCTCGCGCGCGCGCGCGCGCGTGTGTGTGTGTGTGTGTGTGTTTTTTTTTTTTTTTTTTTTCTACTCCACCCCATTCGGACACTCACCGGTATCCGCCGTTAGGCATTGCTTCGGTGAGGCCGGGGTTGGTTGAGCATTTCTGCTACTCCTGTTAGTCGTTGTTTTCCATACATCCCCCATCCGGCGCATAGTGATATGCGACGATTAGGGGTTCAGGGACTCATCTTTATCTTCTTGGTGAACCTCCGATCCCGCACGATGCCGTCGGCGATTGTCGTATCCCCTTTTTCAGAGCCGTCTATTGCGTGGGCTCACATTGCTGGCATCTCCTCCTGAGTTGGACCTCTCTTCTTAGAACTCGCTGTCAAGTGCCATCTTGTGAGTGTGGTTCTCGCTTCTGCAGCCGATGGCAAGTCCGCCGCTTTGCTCTGTCGGCTACATCTTGTGAGTGTGGTTCTCGCTTCCGGCGCTATTCTTGTGTGTCTCCGTGAGTTTTTGAACTCCTACTTTTTCTGTTGTCGTCTTGTGAGTGTGGTTCTCGCTTCAGGCGTCATCTGTGCTCCAGCAGAGCCTTGGCTCTCACATCCGGCGCCCTCTTGTGAGTGTGGTTCTCGCTTCCGACTTCATCATGGGAGTGGTGTGCTCCATCTATTGCCAGCCTTGTGAGTCCTCGCCTCGGGCTCCTACTTATGGTTTTCCTATCGCT